>NW_017728940.1:166087-182251 GCF_001723895.1 Crocodylus porosus | reverse complement strand
TGCATCCACAGATGCATCTCGAGCAGGTCCAGCGAGGTGATCCTCCCCCTCTGTGCGGCACTGGTCAGGCCGCAGCTGGAGGACTGCGTCCAGGTCTGGGCGCCGCACTTCAAGAGGGATGTGGACACCATGGAGAGGGTCCAGAGGAGGCCACTCGCATGGTCAGGGGGCAGCAGGGCAGGCCCTATGAGGAAAGGCAACGGGACCTGAACCTGTTCAGACTCCAAAAGAGAAGGCTGAGGGGGGATCTCGTGGCCTGTTATAAACTACTCAGGGGGGATCAGCAGGTATTGGGGAGTCACTGTTCCCCCGAGCACCGCCAGGAGTGACCAGGAATAGCGGTCACAAGCTGGCAGAGGGTAGGTTTAGGTTAGATATCGGGAGGCGCGACTTCACAGTCAGGGCGGCTAGGGTCTGGAACCAACTTCCAAGAGAAGTGGTGCAGGCTCCTACCCGGGGGGTGTTTAAGAGGAGGTTCGATGAACATCTTGCTTTCCTGCCATGGCAGGGGGTCGGACTCAATGATCTGCTCAGGTCCCTTCCGACCCTAGAAACTATGAAACTATGACCCCATGCGGGGTGAACTAGTCATGTCGGGGGGCCATTAAGCTGTTCCCCCAATGCATTCGAGAGGCTGCCAGAGGCAGGTGGAGACCTCCCCAGAGGACCTGATTAGAGAGCCTGGGAATGGAAGAGGCCGGGCGGCACCACGGCGACTCCTGCAGCCAGCCCTAGCATGCCAGCGCGAGATCCCACCCCACCCCACGGGCTGCCCCTCCGTCCTGCCAGCCCCTGGGAAGCAGTGCAGGGCCGGCTCGGCGCTCCTAGGAGCCCTTCATGGGCTGTGCCGCGGCACTTGGGCTTGCCTGGTGCTGGGCCCTGGGGCGCTCGTGGGCCAGGACAGCCAGGAGCTTCTTCCATTTTTCTTTGCTTTGTTAAATTGCCGGGGGACGCTCATGCCACCACAGGGCCCGAGTTGAGGGCTCAGCGGCCGACAAGCCTGGGGGAGCTCCCGGAGAAGCAGGCGCTGTGAGCAGACCTGGCTGGGGTGCGCTTCTGGGAAGGGGCAGGCAGGCTTCCCCGCAACGGCAGCCACAGCCTGCTATGTACGCCCTCCCACAGGCACGGGCCACGCTCCCCCAGGCAGCAGGGCACAGGGCTGGCCGCCCCGGGCCCGTTCCCAGACTCGTAACTCTGGAAAAGCCCACGGGCTCCCGCACCACTTCCCCTTTCGCTGTTCCCGCTCGCACTGCGTCATGGCCCAGCAGCCAGGGCAGGGCTGGGTCAGGGTCAGGGTCAAGTCCTACCTGCTCTCGCTGCCCCTCTGCAGGGCTGGCGGCCCCAGGCACCGCCAGCCCCTCTCACCCCGACCCCTGAGCACCGAGGCTCAGCCGTGTCCCAACCCCCTCCATCCCTGGAGCTTCTCCCAGGCCCACAATGCCTCCATACCCACGTACTGCCCCACAGAGCCCCCCCATGCCCTGCTTCCCCCCTACACCTTCCCCTTCCCCTGCAAGCCAGGTGCCCTGCATGGGACTGGCCCTGGTCCCAGCCCGTGCCGTGCCCAGAGGCGTGCAGGGAGCTGGTGAGTGGCGCAGGGAAAGCAAGACGGCAGGGACGACCGTCTGCCCCCGGCCCGGCCCGGCCTGGCCCGGCCCGGCCCTGGGCAGTTCAGCAGGAGCAGAGCAACAGCCCGGGCAAACCCCTGGGCCAGAGGGCACGTGTGACCGCGCAGCGCCCAGCTGCCTGCCTGGGGACATGCTGGCGATGTCTCGCTCGTGGCATCACTGCGGCCCCGCACAGACACAGCTGAAGGCAGCCTCTGCCCCGGAGCCCAGGGCAGAGGTTAGCCAGCCCAGGGCGCTGGACAGCCATGGGGGAGCTACAAGCCACAGGGACCGGGAGAGGCGGAGGAGCTGCCAGGGACTTGCCGCCAGTGCGGGCAGACACGTGCCAGCTGGCACCGGGGCAGAAGCGGGGGCTGGGGATCTTGCTGGGCCCAGGGGGCTGTCGGGGAGAGCCGTGAGCTGCTCTGCCCCCCACGACTGCAAAGCACAGGTGCCGCGGGCATCAGCCCCGCCCCGGCACGCCACGCCCCGATCGCCCCAGCCAGGTGGGGGCGGCACCTCCCAGGACACCCCAGCCCCGGGCTGCAGCGATGCTCTGGGGACCAGGCAGCAAGGGTTTCCCAGGTGACCGGGGCAGGGGGGCAGGCAGCGCTGCTTGTTTACAGCTGGTTGTGTTTGTTCCTTGAATGTTTCCGCCGGGCAGGTTCCCACGGAGACACACGTTACAGGAACTCCAGCTCCTGCTGTAAACAGGCTGCAAGCGGGCAGACTTCCTTGGCAACGGGCTCCGGGTTGCCACACCCGGGGGATGGCGCCACACCGGCCCCCCCGGCCCAGCCTCTGCGCCAGGCTGCACATGGCAGTCGCCCTGTGTGCAGTCTGGGAGGGGGAGGAAGACGACGGTGCCCACGCACTGCCAGGGCTCATGCAGACGGACGAGGCAGGGTCCTACCAGGACGTGCAGCGTGCCCGCCGGCCCCACAGAGACTGGCCGGGGGCTCCCGCCTGCATGCAAACAGTGGAGCGTGGGGCGCGATCCTGTTATGTTGCACAGAGCCCCGTGGCCAAGGCCAGCCCCACAGCGAGGACCTCCTTGTGCCCGTGCTGCAGCACCCCCTACCCCAAAACCACCTCCATGTGCTGGCTGCCTGCCACAGCCTCCCCCCGCAGCCCGGGGCCCTCCAACCTGGGGCCGTGCTCCAGAATTGGAGGCGGCGAGAGGCAGGCAGGAGCAGGGCTGCCCGACAGCCCGGCCCTGCACTGCCTGGCCAGTCTAGCACCCAGGCTGAGCGCTAATGTCCTGGGAGTGGACACCCCTGGGTGGGGAGCTGCTGTTGTCTAAGGCCTTGCAGCACTGTGGCATTGGGAGGGAAGCGGAGCAGAGACCAGGACTGAGACCATGGATGTGGGGCAGGGTCACTGGACTCCCGAGATCAGCATTGCAGGCTCCAGGCCCTGACCCGGCTGGCTCAGGCCCAGGGATCCTCCGGCCAGGGCAATAAGCTGTGCTCCCAGTTGGAGATGGGTGAGAAAGCAGTGTCGCCTGGCTGCCACCGTCCCCAGAGCGCTGCCTTCCTCGCCCAGCAGCCGCCGTGCCTGCCTTCCTCTCGGCACACCCTCGGCCACCCACTCAGCCCCCCGGGACTGGACCCATGGGTGCACCTGGGACCACAGCAGTGCCAGTTCCCTGCGCCAGCCCCCTGCACAGGGCACATCCTTCTGCCCAGATCCTGCCCAGATCCAGCCTGGAAGGGGCTCCCTGTGCCACCCGCCCCATTCCCAGTGCCCACAGGTGATAAAGGCACAGCCACCGCACCAGCCCCGGGCTCCAGGAGTGACCTGGAACTCACTGCAGGTAGTAGCCGGGGAGGCCAGGCCCCTGCCCCTGCCCCTGCCCCTGCCCGGGCATAACCATTGCCAGTGCTAACGTTTGCCTGGGTCCGAGCAGCATGTGTCATTGCAGCAGATGCGGTTGCCCGTCAGCCTGTGGCCACTGAGCTGTTCCCTCGGGCTCCTGCCCCTGCACCTCTGCTGCTCTGATGAGATGCTGCGTGCTCCCCTGTTACACCAGGCCCCTGGGAGCTCGCCCACTGGGGACATGGGAAGGGGGCCAGTCCTCACCAGTGCTGTTTCTCCTGGGGAAGGACTCGGGGCTGAGCAAGGCCAAGCTCAGCCTGCGACGGGAGAGGTGAGAGGGTGGAAGGTGCCGCATGCAAACAGCTGCCAGAGCTCACCATGGTCGCTGCCACGAGGATGTGGGTCAGATCCCATGGGCCAACTGGTAGCTACAGGGAAATCCAGCTCCTTCCCGATGGCAGCGCAGGGGAGCTCCACCAGCCTTGGCCCCAGGGCTGCGCCAGGGGTTCAGGTGCTCCCCAGCCAGGTCCTGCCAGGTGTCTGCACCAGGGCTGGGGCCCTGGGAGACCCCAGGGGATGTCAAGTCACTCTGTTGAGTCTGTGATGGCCAGCGCAAGTCTGCTCACTCTGCTCCCATTAGCTATGTGCCCGCACCCCAGCTGTGCCCGTTCCCATGCTGGGGCTGCAGGCGCTGAGCTGCGCACACCGGGCAAACAGAGTGGGCACAGCTCAGCAAGGCAGGCGGCTCCACCGTGGGACGAGGGCTACGTCATGGGGCAGCCTGCAGGCCCGGGGCAGGGGCAGGGGCAGGGGCAGGGACAAGGCTGGGGCCGTCAGCGGGCCAGAGGGTCAGCTAAACTGCGAGACACGTGCTGTGCAGGCAGAGTGAGTAAACATGCAAGTAAACATGCCGTAAACAGCAGTTTGCACAATAGGCGCTGCCATTGCACAGGCCGCTGGGCTCTGGGTTGGGCAAGCTGCTGTTGACACAACGGCTCCAAGGCGCATCCTGGTGCATCCCACGCTCGGGCCATGCAGGCAGGGCGGCAGGGGCTGGGCACGGAGCGGGGGGCTGAGGGAGCCCCGTGCAGGTGGCGTGTGCCCCCAGGCAGCCCACTGGCCTCCATCAGGCAGGGTCGGCCCAGGATTCAGAGCACACGCCCCACCTCCCTGAACTTGCCTACTGGCTGGGAGTCTCCCTGGACTGCTAGGGAGCCGTGGCGGGGTGAGGGTGTCGGGGCCTGGCCCCGTGGAGACACCTCCTGCCCCATCAGGGCTGAGGCTGGAAGTCGAGGCAAGCCTGGGCGGCTGCTCCAGCAGCAGCAAAACACCCCAGCGCCTGCAGCAGCCACACTCCAGCCTGGCACCACGAGCAGCCAGTGGGAGCCAGAACCACAGCCACAGCCACAGCCTTCCCCGACCCAGCCAGGGACAAGCTCAGCCCAGGGCCCGAGAGCGGTCTGCAGGATGGTGCTGGCATTTGCGCAGCACCACACAAAGTGCTGAGGCTCTGGCCCAGCTCTGCATTTGCCGGTGTCTCCGTGGCCATAAGCGAGAGATGGGGGCAGCCCCCAGGCCTCTGGGATCGCAGGGAAGTGGGGCCACCGCAGGCAGTGAAGCCCCAGAAACACCTCTGAACGCATTTGCCTTGGAGCAGCAGCGACTGCGCAGCCACTGGTGCCTTGGTCTTGCAGCCACTCAGGACTGTGACACTTCGGTCCCATGGGGCTCTGAGCAGGGGAGCAGGCACTCCCATGGGCGGGGACCTGGAGCTGACCCCTGGCAAAGCCCTGGAGCAGGTGTGGAGGGTGTCTGTCCACCCCGGTGGGGTATAGCGCTGTGTGGGTTCAGAAACCAGCTGGGGATGGACCCCACAGAGCAGCTCTGTCCTCTCCAGGCCAAAATCTTGGCAGCCGGGCACTCCAAGGCACTTTCTATTGCTGGAGACCCTGCCACTGTGCCCCCTACATGTGCATGGCCTTTGGCACAGAGCAAGTGGGGTGCATGGCACTGAGGAGAGCCTGATGCCCCCACATGGGGTAGGATGGAGCTGCCAGGGTCTCCCCATTCCCATGCGCCTTCCCTTGGTGCACCCCACACAAGCACCAGGTGCTGGAGCAGCAGCTTAACCAACTTCTGGGGTGCAGGGCTACAGGGACTATGTCCAGCTGCAGCTAACAGGCACTGAGCCTGACCGTGTCCTGCCCGCTCCGGCCCCTGAACACCACAAAGGTCCTCGCTGCTGCCAGTGCTTCGGCCTCACAGCCCAGGGGAATGAATGCACGTGGCAACAGGCGACAGGCTCTGGGGGACTTGAGCTGCGTGGAAGGGGAAACCTCTGAGACTGCCACAGCGATGGGCCACTTGGGTGCCTTGTAACGGGAGCAGAACACCCAGAAAACCTCAGTGTGCTCAGCCCCTCCCAGCGGTCTTCTCCGAGCATGCCTCCAGCCCCTCCACACCCCTGCCAGCGCTGGATCAGCCCCGCAGGCTCCAGCAAGGTCATAGCAAACAAGCTCATTATTGCTCCATCCCCACTGGGCCGAGCTGAGCTGCTTAAAAGGCGGGTGGCCAGGGAGGATGAGGAGACCAAAGCCTGCTCCCCAGGGCTGGATGTGTGGGCTGCCTTTGCGCCTTCCTTCCTGCCGGTGCGTGGGGCACACGCAGCCTTCAGGGAAGTGTTTTGCAATCACCTTTTCTCCAGAGCTTCGGAGCAATTAACGACACAGGGTTTGAGGAACTAACGGCAAAAGCAACATGCTGGAGCCTGGACAGGACACTCTGATCTCCCGGGGGCCCTGGCAGGTCCTGAGGGTAAGCAGCACACTGGGAGCTGCGTGCACCAGGCGCTGAGATGAGGTAAGGGATGGGCTGGGGCTGCCTGGACTCTGGCTGCCCCAGGTGCTGCCCCACTGCCGTTGGCACCGGCCAGCCTGGCACTGAGCCCTCGGGCTGCGGGCAAGGTGCTTGGGTGGAGCGTCCCCTCCTGCACCGGACAGGGCTGCTGTCCCAGCAGCATCAGCAGGGGGGCCAGCACTGGAGCCGTGGGGCAGCGCAGGGCAGGGGCCATGCGGAGCAGGATGGCGGGGAAATGCAGAAGAGAGTCAAAGCTGGAGATTAGTGCTGGCTGGGTATCAGCACCATGCAGGAATGGTCCCCCTGGGCACCAGGGCAGCATTGTGCCCCTCAGCATGGTGTGAACAGCTGGGACCCAGGAACATTGCCAGCAGCTCTGATCCTTGCTCCCCAGCTGCTGGGGTCAGTGGCTCCCTCGGAGGGGAACTGCGCAGTGGGCGAACGCATCCCCAGCACCGAGAGGACGTGGCAGGCCCCGTGCCCTCGAGCCTGGGCGCTCCTGCCCCTCTTTCTGCGAATGGCACGGGCTTCACACAATGTCCGGCATGCTGCACCTGCATGGAGCACAGGGCAGCAAGAGCTGGCAGCAGCCCCTTCCCACCCTAGCAGAACAAAGGGGCTGCCATGGCTTTAGCCAAGTGCCCCAAGCCCACGGGGAGTCTGCAGACGGATGCCTCCTTGTACCAGACAGAAGTTGCTGCTGCCACAGAGGGTCTGATGGGCCTGTGGAAGTGGGTGTGTATGTGTGTGTGTGCGTGTGTGTGCATGCACTAGAGAGCAACACAGAGAACCATGGTGGATCTGATGGCTGAGGAAGCCAGTGTATTTTGCCTGATACTTATTAAGCACCAAACATGTATCATGTGGGACTGTATTGCAACGGTTAATCTGCACACACAAACATGCACACATATGTACACACACTCCAGCTGTGGCCTGCAGAGTGACATTTCCATGTGCATGTCCCAGGTGATGCCAAAGCCCCAGAGAGGATCGTGGCCAAGCGCAGCGACAGGGGAATGATGCTGCCATCCTCCCTGCTCGTCCTGCTGCTCCTGGGGGGTGAGTCTGACAGCAATGCCAGGGTCCCGGGATGGGAAATCCCCCAAGCCCTGACTCCCTCCCTGCAGACCCAGGCAGGAGGCCCTGACGGCAGCGTGCCAGGCGCCACACAGGTCTCAGCCCAGCCCATGTGGGGCGCCTCCCCGGCGCAGGGCGCTGTGATGCGCCCAGGCAGAAGCTGGCAGTTTCTGCATTGGGGCAGCACGGCCCAGAGCTGTGGCAGACACCATCTGCACTGCCCTGCAGGGAAGCAGAGCCCATGGCATGTCCTCCCCCCATGCCCATGCGGGGCCTCGGGCTGGGCTGCAGCCGTGGCTGTTGCAGCAACCCCTGAGCTTGCACTAACAAAGGCCCGGATGGCAGATCCTCCTTTTACCCCCTCCCCTGCAGACAGCCCCATTCGGAGTGAAGCCAGAGCCACCCTGGGCTTCTCCCCTGGCTGCTCCTGGAAAGCTTAGTGGGTTTGTGGCTGATGCAGACAAAGGAGCCTTGCATCTCAGGCTGGTGGGAGTTGTCCCAGCAAGATGCAGGGCTGCAGGGGGTTACCAGCCCAGGGCCCCTCTCTGGAGAGCAGATGGACTAGGATAGGTTGGGGGCACTGTGCGTGCTGGAAAGACTGAAGCCTGGAGCCGGGTGGCTGCTTTGGGCTATGCTGGGCCCTGGCCTGCAGCGCAGAGGGCCAGCCAGGAGCTGCCCCAAGGCAGGACCCGACGCAGAGGCTCATTCTCTCCTTGCAGGAGCACAGGGCTGTGGTGTGATGCAGGTGGAGCCCCGCATGGCACTGCTGGGATCCCCTGTCACGGCCTCCTGCCGTGTCCAGCAGGCCCACTGCCATGGGTGGCACGCGAGCTCCTTGGGGGCAGGCACAGCCCAGAGCCCTGGCGGAGGCTTGGAGGAGGGGGGCATCCGGCTGATGTGGAAGCTGGACAACAAGACCCTGCCTGGGACCCAGGACTGGAGTGCAAATGGGACGGTCGAGTCCAACCTCACCATCACCCACATCAGCTGGAGCAGGGCTAAACTGTGGTGCTACTTGGTGGGGATGGGGACAGGGACGAAGACAGAGACACCCCAGCTCATCGCCACAGCCGACATCCAAGCGGGCCGTGAGTCTGCCTGTGCCTGCCATCACCCCAGCCCCCAACACCCTGTCCTT
Source organism: Crocodylus porosus (assembly GCF_001723895.1). NCBI lineage: Eukaryota > Metazoa > Chordata > Crocodylia > Crocodylidae > Crocodylus > Crocodylus porosus. Next base: position 173,752 of record NW_017728940.1, on the reverse strand, counting down.
CCCCATCTGTGCCCGGGGCACCTTGCACATAGGGTTTAGCAGACCCCGCAGCAGCGGGTGAGCAGGGACTGTCAGCACCCCACCACCACCACCACCACCACAGGGGTGGGCAGGTGTGCTCGGGATAGGATGGTGCCGCGGGACGAGTGTCTGCTGTGGGGCAGGACCCCAAGCTCTTGCTGCCTGGGTGCTGCAGGGGGGAAGCCAGACCCAGCTCCCGTCACAGCCCAGCTGAGGCACAGCGCAGGGTCCTGCAGCGCCTTGAGCCCCTGGATGGGGCAGGGTGCCCTCTGCACAGGCGGCCACTGCCCCGACCTGGAGCAAGGGCAGAGGCAGTGGGTGGCGCAGCAGGCTGGAGGGGCAGAGCTGGGATGGGCCCAGCTGCCCTAGCAGAGCGCTGGTGCCCAGACCCATAGGTGCCCATGCTCCCCACAGTGCCGTCCTCCCTCTCTCCCCACAGACCCACCCTCGAAGCCCCACAACCTGACGTGCATGATGAGCCTCCACGAGAAGTCCCTGACGTGCCGCTGGGATCCCGGAGCGGACAGCCTCCTGCCGACTGAGACCATCCTGAAGAGCCGCAAGTGAGTGGCCAGGGCCACAGGTGTCCTGGCCAGGCCACTGGGCCCAGGAGCAAGGGCAGGGAGGGAGCAGAGCAGGCCAGGGCCAGGGCAGGGCAACAGGAAGGAAGGATTTGGGTGTTTGCTGACTGTTGGTGTCTGCCCTGCCAGCCCAGGGGTTCCCGTGAGTTGCCCAGTCGAGCCCTGGCCCCTGCGGCACCATGGGCAGCGTGGGAGCTCCCAGGGGGCAGGCACATCCCAGAGGGGGCTGGAGCTCCCACGTGCACGAGACCTTGCAGGGTGCAGCCTCTGATGCCAGCATCGGCACGGTGCCCGTGGCCCAGCCAGCCCTGCTGGACTCCCTGCAGAGCCCCCCTTGATTGCTCTGCCAGCGGGCACTGCTCGGAGAGCACTGCCCCAGCCGTGCCGGGCTCCCAAGCGCTGTGGAAAGGGAAGTAGGAGCCACATGTCAGTAGTGGGGGCACCCAGAGCATCTGAGGAGCCACGGCCCCGCCGGCATGCACTGACCTGTCTGTTGCCCAGCAGGACCTGCAGGGTGGTCACAAAGGCTGTCCAGGAGTGTCGCCCAAGGCTGCCAGGGGAGAACCACTGCACCCTGCCGCACCAGCACCTGCAGCTCTACCAGAACATGGAGTTGTGGGTGTGGGTGAGCAATGCCCTGGGCACGGCCGAGTCGGAGCACCTGTGCCTCGACCCCACCGAAGTGGGTGAGCAGGGCGCAGGGTGTGGGGCAAGGGCCAGTGCGAGCCCTTCGGACGCCAACCCCTAAAAGCCAGCACTCAGCCCAGGACCGGCCACCGGTCTGGGGCCTCAGGCTGTGCCCATGTTCACAGGGCAGGCACTGGTCCCAACAGCCTGGCCGACAGCAGTGCTGGCACCCTGGGGCCCAGGAAGCGCCTGTGCCGTGTGTGCTCACGTGGGTGGGCCCAGCCACAGTAGTGGGGGGAGCCATCCTTCGGCATGAGGGAGCGCAGTGGTGCCAGCTTCTGCCGTCCTGCCCTCAGCCAAACTGGACGCCCCCATCCTGAAGAGCGTGCAGCCCTTCCAGACCAACTGCGTGGCCGTGGCCTGGGACGTGGCACCCAGCAGTGCCTACATTGAGCAGCAGTGCGAGCTGCGCTACCAGAGTGCCACAGAGCTTGCCTGGACACTGGTGAGGGCTCTGTGTGGGCAGCAGGGCTGGCTGTGTTGTGGGGCGGGGGCGAGGGAGGATCCACGGCCCTCCTGCCTCTGGGGGTGGTCTTACAGCCGAGGTTCCTGCTCTGTGTCCGCTGGTGCCATAGAGCTGCTGTCTGCACTCCTGGTTGCCCGTCGAGGAGCCCACATGTGGCTCGGAGGGGCCGGCAGGGTAGGGCAGGGAGACCAGGGGTGTCACAGCCAGTGCCCTCACTGAGGGCCTGCCTGCCGCACTAGTCTTCGGACGGGCTCTGCAGCCCAATGCCACCCCCGGTCACTGCACCCCAGGTCCCTTTGTGGACAGGACACCAGGGACAGCTGGGCTTCCGGGGCTTGGTCCGCTGCGTCCGTGGCCCTGACCTCCCCTCTCCCCCATGGGTGCAAAGCCCCCCAGCACCAGGGGCTGCCCAGAATAGGGCCAGGGGAGTTGGTGCGCAAGGCAAGGGCTCCCGTGGCCCTGCAGGGGGGTGACAGGGCCTTTGCTGTGATGGCACCAGGTCTCCGACATCATCAGCCCCAACCAGAAGGTGCAGCACTGCGGCCTGCTCTTCGGGATGCCGTACCGCCTGCAGATGCGCTGCCGGCGGAGGACGTTCTCCAGCTACTGGAGCGAGTGGAGCCCGGAGCAGGGCTTTACCACCCACGAGAAAGGTGGGTGCTGCCATGGCCCTAGGTGGGCAGAGAGACCAGGGCAGAGCCAGGCTGAGGGTGGGAGCATGAGGTGGGGGTGTTGGGGCAGGTCAGGAGACCCGAGCCAAAAACCCCCTCCTCTCCTCTTCCCCCAGCCCCTGCAGGGAAGCCGGATGCCTGGTGGCAGGTGACGCCTTCAGGCTCTCGGCAGGGAGCCAAGGTGCAGCTGCTGTGGAAGGTAAGGCCAGGGTGGCCATGGCCATGGGGCTGCGGTCCAAGGACCCTCACCCCACACCTCTGAATGCAGCCCATCTGCCCCCAGGCCCTGGCGCAGCAGGAGGCAAACGGCAGGATCCTGGGGTACTGGGTGGCGCTGAGCCCACAGCAGAGGGGTAGGATGCCGACCACTGTCTGCAACACAACAGAGATGGGGTGCAACTTCTCTGTGCCCGCCGGCGTGCGCAGAGTCTACCTGGCAGCCTACAACGCTGCCGGCACGGGGCCCCCCACCGAGGTCATCTTCCTGGAGAGGAGAGGTAGGCACTGCCACGGCCTGGCAGAGCCCCCCACCCCTACTGCCCAGCCCAGGAGGCCAGTGGCCCACAGCCTGGCCAGGCAGGTCTCTGTCTTCCCGACGGCCCCCACAGCTGGGCAGGGCCCAGGAAGCCCCTGAGAGCCCCCCAGGCCGTAGCGCAGCAGACTGGAGTGGGGAGGAGCCCCTGCCCGCACTTTGGCCCTGAGGTGCCTTTTCAGTGATTCAGCTGCGGGGCCAGGTCCACGCTGGCGCTGATGGGGGTGGTCCAGCACAGCGACACTGGCTCATGCCAGCCAAAGTTATGGCCAGGCACCCCCCTCCAGGCTTCAGCCAGGCCAAGGATGTCCAGCCCTGGGCACCTGGCCCAGGGATCAGAGCAATGCCCCGGCCCAGGGAGCTCCTGGGCTTCCCTGCGGCGGCTTCCAGCCTGCCCGGATCACCTGCTCCCTTTGCCTTTTCTGAGTGCAGGGCACATGGCTCCAGGCCCCACCTTTCCCCCCGAGCCCTGCACTCCCCACCCCAGGCCTCCCGGCTGCAGCTGTGACGCCCAGCCTGACTGTGCCCCCCGGTGCCGTTGGCAGGACGGCCCCTGCGCCGGCTCTGGGCCACCCCCCGCGACCCGCACAGCCTGTGGGTGCAGTGGGAGGCACCCGCAGCCCCGACCAGCGGCTACGTGCTCGAGTGGCGCAGCGTGCCCCCCACGGAGCCCGGTGGCCATCCTGGCTGGCAGGTGGAGCGCAACCACAGCGCGACCGGGGCCCTGATCCGAGGTGAGTGGCGGGGCGGGGCTGGTCCCAGCCACGGCTGCAAGCTTGAGCTCTGGGCCTGGGCTGCTGGGGGGTCCTTCTTCTGCCCTCTGTTCTCCACCCACCTGCCCCACAGCTCCTTCCCTCGGAGCTGCAGGGGCGCACATGCTGCAGGGCTTGCTGTGCGCTCACAGGGCTCCTGTCCTGATGTCCGCCCTTCGGTGCCGTGGCAGGTCCCAGGCGCACGGTGGGGTGGATGCATGCTGAGCCAGGTGCGAGCAACTGTGGTGCTGGGCACACCGGCTGTCACTGCTGGGGGCGAGTGAGGAAGAGGCCTGGACAGCGATGCCCTGCCACATGAACAGCCCCCACTGTCCCTTTCCCTCGTAGATGGCATTGAGCCCTTCCGGCGGTACAACATCTCTGTGTACCCTCTGTACGCGGACGCCATAGGCATGCTGCGACACACAGTCACCTACTCCCAGCAGAAGGGTATGTATCCTGCCAGGGCTCCCGTCCCAAGCGGCCCTGCCAGCTCGGGGTTCATACCAGGCACCAAGGCCTGGATGCAGCCTCCTCTGGGGTGGAGCCTGCAGCCCCTCATTCAGCAGGCAGAGTTAAATCCAACTGAACAGCAGAACCGGCAGTCCCAGGGCCTGGCCCAGTGGTGGGGCTGGTGCTGAAGAGCAAAGGCACAGGGGCCAGCTGGAGGCAGCAGTGAACTGGGAAGGGGCCGGGGCTCCAGCACCCTTCAGGCCTTCGTGCTCTTCCCCACCCACCTGTCAGCCCTTGGCTGGCATCTACATGGGGCAGCCTGGGGCGAGCCTCTGACTGTGCCTGTCCCCCCACTCCAGCTCCCTCGAGCACCCCAAAACTGCACCTTAGGAGCATCAGCAAGTACCAGGCTGAGCTCAGCTGGCAGCCGGTGCCCACAGAGCTGCAGAATGGCTTCATCACCAATTACACCATCTTCTGGGCCAGCACCTCTGCCAACATGTCCAGTAAGTCCTGCCCACCCCAGCCCCAGCTCTGGCACTGCCAGCTTCCAGCCCCCACTCGGCAGCACTGGGCCACGCACCCATCTACCTGGTCAGCCGATGTCTGTAGCCCTAGCCATTGTCTTGTGGCTGAGGCGCGTGGCAGCACGGAGCTCAGAAACTCAAGGGCAGAGGAAGACACCAGGGTCTCTGCTGGACTGTGGCTGGAGCAGGGTGGGATTTGTTCCAGCCAGCGCCAGGCTGCAGGGAGAACTTTGTGCCCAGGCTGTGTCGGCTGCTAGGGGCTGATGCCCAGGCCAAGGGCGGCAGCAAGAGATTGAGGGAACTGACCCTGCCCTGGCTTCCTCAGGTGCCATCGTGGACTCTGATGTCCAGGCCTTCACCATCGGACCCCTGAAGCCTTCCACCACATATAACGTGTATATCATGGCTTCCACTGTGGCAGGCAGCACCAACGGCACCGTCCTCACGCTCACGACCACAGCACTGGGTGAGGCTGGGGCTGGGGCTCTGCCTGCTTGCGTGGGACTGGAAGGCAGGGAAGGAAAGAGGTGGAGGGGGTGGCCTCCACGTGAGTGTGCATGCACCTGCCTACACCCATGCACACACACAAGTACCCATGTATGCACACACGCAGACCTGCACACACACACGCTCATAATCGTGTGCAGACCCATACTCACACACCTGTGCACACACACACCCTTGCTAGGGATGCCTGTCTTCAGGACAGCTTGGCCGTTCGAGCCCAGCTCACAGTGGTTTCAGAGGTGCTGGGCCCACTGCAGCCGGAGCCTGTGGCTGGCACCAGGAGGAATTCCTCGGCACTGGGCCATCACCCTCCCCCTGCCTCTCTTGCAGACACCACTGAGATCCAGTTCCTTCTGCTGTGCCTCAGCCTCATCTTTGTCCTGCTCATTGTGTTCACCGTCTGCCTCCAAAAGAATGGAAGGTGAGTGCCTGCCAAGCCTGCCAGGCCCCGGAGCAGGCGGTACCTCGCTAGCCAGGGGTAAGATCAGCCGCTGCCAGGGCTGGTCTCTGCTGAGACCCCAGAGGGGCTGGCTCCAATGTGCGGGGCTCCGATGCAGCCTGGGGGCCGCATGTCCCCTGCTGCGCAGCCGCAGTGCGGCTCAGGTGGGTGCAGGCCAGGCACGTGCAGCAATGGCACATCCTGCACCAAGGTTGGTGCTGCGGGCTCTGACAGGGCAGTGCATGGCTGGGAGCCAAGCAGGTCCACGGGGCACCACGCGACTCCCTGGCTGGTTTGCAGTGCCAGGGCCCATGGCTCTGGGGCTGCACTAGACCCAGGCCCCGGACCTCAACCCTATGGCGTGACCCAGCCCTCATGGAGTCTTTGCTCTGCGGCACAGGATGAAGAAGCAGTTCTGGCCCAGCGTCCCTGACCCAGCGAACAGCAGCCTCGGCAAGTGGGTTCCCGCAGACCTGCAGCAGGTGAGCACAGGCCAGGCCATGGGAGCAGCTCCTGGCTGCTGTCCTGCCCGGTGCCCCACAAGGCCAGCCCCCCTGGGATGGGCAGGGACTCAGTGTCATGGGGGAGGGCTCCCAGCAGCAAGATGGCAGCCACCCCACCAGGCCTCTCGCAGGACATCCCAGGGCCCAGTCTTGCATAGTGCTAGTGTGCTCACTTCCCAGCAGGCACTCAGGCTCAGGCCAAGGGTGAGGGGCAGCCATGTCCCAGAGCAGGGGGACAGGAGCTGCAGAGCAAGAAGCTGGGCGGGAGCAGTGGCAGAGGGGCAGAGCAAAGCGGCCTGCCCTGATGGGGCAGGTGGTGCGGAGGCTGCAGAGCCTGTTCCCCCCTGAGCCCTTGCCCTTTCTCCCCAGGAGACGCTGCACACCCCCAGCGTCAGGGACCTGGGCCCTGTGCCCATCTCCACCATCACGGTGCTCAGAAGGGCAGCACAGAAGCAGGTGCTCCTCTGGGGCAAGAAGGAGCCTGTCCCCGGCCTGGCAGAGGGCTTCCCCGCCCTGCCCCAGCCCTACACGCACCAGCACGGAGGGACTCAGCCCTATGTGAACACGACCGCGGCCGGGGCCGAGCCCGTGCAGTACGCCCGGGTGGTCGGGGACGGCTACCGCGGCCAGCAGCAGGCCCCGGCGCCCCTCTACCTGCGCTCGGACTCCACGCAGCCGCTGCTGGGGGACGCCTCGCCCAGCCCCAAGCCCTACGAGAACCTGTGGTTCCCCGGGGCCCCGGCGGACGGCCTGCTCTTCCCGGAGGAGCCGCTCCTCGACTTCCCCCTGCTGCGGGGCCTCAAGATCGACGGCGCCGAGGACCTGCGCGGCTTCCCCAGGGTCTAGCGCGGCCGCGGCCCGGGCCAGCGCCGAGACCGGGACGCCGGGCACCCGCTGCGGCGCGAAGCCAGACTGCTCCCCGGGGGCAGCAGCGCCCGGGGCCGGGCCAGGAGGTGCCTCCACCCCCGGGGCCAGCCAGCGCCCTCAGCCCCGCAGCACCCTGGGCCAGGCACGGCCGAGTCGCTTCTTTCCCGGACGTTTGCGAGGCGGGGGCGGGCCGGGGCGCTCGGGGGTGATTAAACGCTGCCGGGCCCGGTCGGCTGCTCCCGCTCGCGTCTGGCGCTGGTGTATTGCGCTCGCTCGGCCGGGGCCTGCTGCCCGGCCCGAGCGCCACCGGCCCATCACAGCCCCACGCGGGGGAGGCCGGGCGGGGCCCAGAGCCCGGACACGTGTGCGGCGTCAGGGGCACGAGGGCCAGGGATGCTCGGCGCTCGATTGCGCGGCTCTGACTCAAGATGGCGGCGCCCAGCCGTCCCCCTTAGTCGCGCATCGACCGGCTCGGCGCTCGATTGGCCGGTGCTGGCTCAAGATGGCGGCACCCAGGCAGGCCGCGGCCGTGATGTTGGGGGCGGTGCTGCGCGGGACACGGCCGGGGCCGGGCTGGGCCGCAGCGCTCGGCGGGGGCCTGCGTGAGCCGGGGGCAGGGGCCAGGATGGGGCTGAGAGAAGCCGGGGAGCGGGACGGGA
>NW_017728940.1:158887-165987 GCF_001723895.1 Crocodylus porosus | reverse complement strand
GGCTGGCGGGCTGGGGGTGGGGGGCTGGTCGAGGCTGCTCTGAGCCCGGGACCGCACAGCACTGCCAGGTCTCACGCCAGCCCGCCGTGCGAGGGGCCCCGCTGCCGAGCAGCGCTGAGGCAGCCCCGGTCTTTGCTCCCCCCAGCTGGCAGCCCCCTGGTGCAGGCCGCCCGGGCGTACGCCAGGCCGGTCCGGAGGAGTCGAGGTGAGCGGGGGTCCTGGCCCCAGGAGGTGTTGGGGGACGCGGGTGGTTCTTGCCACAGGCCCTTCCCGAGCAGCCGGTGCGCAGGGTGCTCAAACTGCCAGTAACTGGCGCCACGCTGCTTGCGTGCTTGGCGGCACGCGCTGCCTTTATACTCGTGGTTTTGGCGTGGGGCCATGAATCCGGAGCAGGGGGCAGGAACCAGGGCCCTGCCTCCACTTCTTCATTTGCTTCTGCTCCCCCAGTGGGAAGCCCAGCTCCAGGTTCCCCTTTTGACTTAGGACTCACTTCCCTGTACACTGGAGCAGGATCTGCGCGGCTCTCATAGTACCCCCGAGCACAGGTTCTTATGTGCTTTTCCCCAAATGCTGTTTCTCTGCAGAACTCCCCAGCCAGCTGGATGACATTCCTCCCACCATGCTGAGGAAAGAGTATGCCAGTCTCCCCATAATAGACAAGTATGTTGGGCACAGCAGGGGGGGAGGGGACACCTAATCCCCCCTGCACGCGTTGAGCACCAAAGACCTGTAGCCGCAGAAGCAGTGGCTGTTGCACAGCTTCGCACTTACCCAGTGCTTTGTGGTCATTGACTCTGCAGCCCGGCAAAGAACTGCAGAATTGTTTTGCAAGTCAAATTTGCAGAAGTGGCCGCTGATAATAGGTACATTGGTTCTTGGTGGCTTGAGCTGAGGTGGTTTGGAGCCTGATTTTGAGATCCCACAGCTTCCACTAGTATCCAGTAAATCTCTGGTTTTCTGGTGTGCTCTAGGAATTGGGCACTGAGCTATTTCAAAGTGGGCTCCCTTGTTTCATGGTCACTTCTGAAATATAGGTCCAAGGCTGCTGCATTCTCAGGCCTCAATCCCAGAGCTGCCCTGGAGTGGCTAGCATCTTGTGCCCACATGGAGCCCCACTAACTTCAGTGGGACTCTGTGCAGATCTGACTTGAAAGATTGAGTCCAAATGTAAATGATTTTCATAGATTTCGTGGACATTAGGGCTGGAAGGGACCTCAGAAGATTATCGAGTCCAGCCCCCCGCCCCAGGGGCAGGAAGTCAGCTGGGGTCATAGGATCCCAGCAAGATAAGCATCCAATTTGTTCTTGAAGGTGTTCAATGTAGGTGCGTGAATCACCTCCACTGGCAGGCTGTTCCAGACCTTGGGGGCTTGGACAGTAAAGAAATTCTTCCTTATGTCCAGCCTGAAATGGTCTTGCAGTAGTTTATAACCATTCAACCTCATCATCCCTTGGGACGTACTGGCAGTCACCCCTGATAAACGTATAGGTGGCCATCATGTCACCCCTGAGCCTGCACTTTTCCAAGCTAAAGAGCCCCATGGCGCTCAGCCTGGCGTCGTAAGGTCTGTTTTCCTGACCTCTGATCATGCATGTGGCTCTTCTCTGGCCTCTCTCAGGCTTCTTCACATCCTTTTTGAATTGTGGAGTCCAAAACTGGATGCAGGACTCCAGCTGCGGCCTCACCACAGCCAAGTACAAGGGAAGAATGACATCCCAGGATTTGCTTGAGAAGCATGTATGGATGTAAGCCAGAGTTTTGGTCGCTTTACTAGCTGCAGCATCACACTGCAGGCTCATGTTTATCTTGTGGTCAATGATGACCCCCATGTCTGTGGCTGTTCACTTGGGGCTAATGTTTAGCACCAAGCTGGCATGTCATGTGGCTTTCAAAAGCTACAAGACGTGCTCCGGAGTGGATGAAAACTAGGGCTGTGTGAAACAGCACCGTTCCATTTTGCCTTGTGTTTCGGTGGTTCAAGCAACAGTGTTTCATCTCAAATTTCATTTTGAGTCGAAATAGCTGTTCCGTTGCATTCCATCAAAACAGAAAGGCTGTTTTGACACTTTGAGTTTTCCTGGGGATTGGGAGTCAGCCCAGCTGGGATGGCTTCCCATCCCTAGCGTTAGATCGCCCCGGGGGCGGGAGGCAGCAATCTAGCACTGGGCATGAGGAAGCAGGCCAGCTGGGCTGCCTCCTGTCCCCGAGGTGATCTAGCATGGGGCACCAAGAAGTATCCTACCTGGGCTGCTTTCCCACCTGTGTGATCTAGCATGGGAAGGTAACCCAGCTGCACTGACTTCCCATCCCCAGCCTATGATCAAAACGTTTTGACTTTCTAAACATTTCAACCAGCCTCATTTTGGTTCAAGGCTATTTCAGCGGCCTTTGTTTCGTTCCGATTGTGCTGTTTTGACCTCAAAATTGGTCGAAACAGTGTCGGGATGAAATGGCCAGTGAAATTTTGCAAAGACCCTAATGGAAACCATATGTTCCCAACTTCTGGGAATGACAAACTGGTGCTGACTATATTTGTTCTCTGCTGTGATTCCTCTTATGAATGCAAGAGAGACATTATGGCTTGATCAACTCTTCACTGTAAATTTGTAGAGTGGCTTAGACTTGCTGAATGATTCTTTTCAAGGAACTCATCTGATCTGAAAATCTAAAGTAACCCCCAGTGTCAGAAGTTAAATAAATGGTCTGTTGTGTTGTATAACTGAATCTGGGATTTTTCTGCAGGGTTGATGACGTAGTGAAAAAAATACTTTCACTGGAAATGGCAGGTCAGGTTAGTCCCTCTCTACCTTTGTGAACACTGGGAGTCTGGGTGAAAATATTTATGTAGGACCTGCTTTTTGATATGTGCGATTTTTGCCAAGTGACTTCTGGTCTTGTAATTAGCCACCCACACTTGTGAAATCTATCATCAAGGTATTTTTTTTAAAATAGGTCTGTGCACTATGGAGTTTTTGTGTGTAGAGTTTTCATATTGTTTGCTATATGCATACTGACACATTTTGGTCAAAAGTAAGCGGGGGGGGGGAAAAAAGGAGGTCTTAAACTCTTTTTTTTTTTTAACCTTTCAAATGCTCAGAAAATATATTTGCTTCTTCAGAAAGTCAGGATAAGATGAGGCCTGGCCCTAGTCACAAGAGCGCCTTCAATCTCGGTTTGAAAAGATGCCACAAGTAAAGGCCAGAAACAGGTGCACAGAGCTCTGTAACAGCCTGCCACCATCTTGCACGTGCCACGCTGGATGAGCTGCGAGCACTTTCCTGTGTTAATATTTGTGTAGTGCTAATCATTGCCCCAATCCTATGGAAGGGAAGGGAAGCGAATCCCACCTTCTCTGGATATCTGAGGAGTGAGATTGCCAGAGTCTGCAGGGAGCTCATCTGGTCCTGGAATGATGCCTATATCTGGGCCTGTCCACAATGGCTATGGAGGCATCTAGCTGCCAGCTCAGACTCTCCTCTCCTCTCCACTCTGGGATTTTTAGGAAAAGGGCGTGGACAGATTTGGGTCTTTAAAAAGGCCTTTCCAGCTTTTACTGCAGATGGTGGCTGCTGTGCTCGTGTCTGCATTGCCTCCTGCCTGATGGCTGCCTTTCCAGCATTTGTGCTCCACTGTGACACTCATGCAATGAACAAAGCCAGTTGGCCTTTCCCTGGGTGGGCTGGGAAGTAATGGTGGGGGAGGGGAGAGTGAGAGAGGAGGAGCCTTATACCTAGAATAATCCCAGGGACAGTACTGGGATAAATAAATGCCCTGTCTTCTGTCTGCCCAGAGAGAGAAAGTGAAGATCAAGATGGAGCAGTTGGCAGAGAAGGTCAGGAGGGCTCCTAATGACAATGGTTCCTCTGAGGTGCAAGGTAAGGCAGGTGAAATCCCTAGAGGAGAGTGCTCTGCCTTTAACTGGGTGCTTATTCATTGGAAGCTCCTGGGAGGACTAGGAGAGCGTAGCCTGAGGGAAGCCCTGAGGGTCTTCAAGATGCGGGAGACTGCAGAGCCCAGCAACTGGCAAAGGAAGCAGGTTGCACAGCTCTCATGCGTGCTCATGGCTGCAGTACAGAGAAGCACTGAGAGGAGGCAGAGCCATGGGACCCCCCCAGGGCCTGGGTGGGAGGCACACAGCATGGCATGCTGCCAGGCCTGCAACTCCATCGAGCCTGCTCCAGCAGTGCCTTCTGGCAAGGTGACCCTTGGTAGCTCTGTCCAGCAGTTGCAGGGAGGGTGACTCCTCCCTGCTGTGGATGCATTCTTTCCCAGCAATTGTTCTCTTCTGGTTTTGCTTTTGCTGTTTCATTTCTGCAACGGTGCTTTCCAAATGCAGCAGAGTGATGTAATCGCTGTGGGATAGGCATGTGTGACAAGCCATGCCAAAAGACCTCTGCTGAGTTTGGAAATCAACTTCCTCTTGCCCATGTGCTAAGTGTTTCCTGAAATCCCAAAAGGCACACACAGGCTGCAGTTTAGCTGCTACCTGATGTTTTGGGCAATGTTTCATCAAATGAACCCTTTTTTATGGGGCAGAGAGAGATGAACCTCTTCAAACATTTGATTCTACAAACAAAATCTTCTACAAGTTCCTACCGGTTTCTCCATCTTCATAGATTCATAGCTATTAGTGTTGGAAGGGACCTCAGAAGACCGAGTCCAACCCCCTGCTCTGGGCAGGAAAGAGCGCTGGGGTCAGATGACCCCAGCTAGGTGCTTGTCCAGCCTCCTCTTGAAGACCCCCCAGGTAGGGGAGAGCACCACCCCCCTTGGAAGCCCATTCTAGATCTGGCAGCCCTCACTGTGAAGTTCTTTCTAATGTCCAACTTAAATCTGCTTTCTGTTAATTTGTGGCCATTGTTCCTAGTTACTCCAGGAGGTGTCCTAGTAAATAGAGCATCTCCTATTCCATGCTGCCCTCCCCTGATGAATTTACGGGCAGCCACAAGATCATCACCTCTCAGCCTTCTCTTACGAAGTCTGAAGAGATCTAGGTCCCTCAGTCTCTCCTTGTAGGGTCTTGCCATAAAAGTGGCCCTCCTTTGAACCCTCTCAAGATTCTCTGCATCCCTCTTGAATGTGCAGCACCCAAAACTGTATCCAGTTCAAGGGTAAGATTTGCCCTATGAGGCAGGTCTGAGGGTTGGTAAAAGTGCCCAGAGAACTGCATCACAAGCTTGCTGGACATTTGTGTTCCAAGTGCTTCCCTGACAAATACCCACTATGATCCTTCCAGGTTAGGACACTGAAGGCTCCTCGTGGTGCATCCACCCCAGAAAGGCACAGAATCATAGAACAGCCAGGTCACCTCTAGTCCAGCCCCCTGCTCAAGGCAAGATTGTCCCCAATGCAGCTGGCCCAGTCAAATGTCCTTCTAACCTGCTTCTGAAACCTCCAAAGATGGAGCATCCACCAGCCTATTCCAGCACTGAACCACCTTCTGCATGAAAAGCTCTTTCCTAATCACCAACCTAAGTTTTGTAGGCCAAGGCTAAGACAGTTGTATGGGAGCGGAGTGGGAAGAAAGCCTGTATTGCCACTGTCTGCGTTGCTGCTCCTGGTGTTTCATAGTTTCATAGTAGCTAGGGTCAGGAGGGACCTGAACAGATCATCTAGCCTGACCCCCTGTGTCACCACGCCTGCCACAGGCAGGAATGAATGCTGGGTTCACAAGACCCCAGACAGGTGATCATCCAACCTCCTCTTGAATTTGCCCAAGCTAGGGGTGAGGACCACTTCCCTGGGAAGTTGGTTCCAGATTTTGGTCACTCTAACTGTAAAAAATTGCCTTCTGATCTCTAACCTAAACCTGTTCTCCATCAGCTTATTACCATTGTTCCTTGTCACCCCAGGTGGTGCTGGGGAGAAAAGGACTCTTCCTATTTGCTGCTGATATCCCCTGATGAGTTTGTAGGCAGCCACCAGGTCCCCCCCTCAGCCTCCTCTTGCTGAGGCTAAACAGGTTCAGGTTCCCTCAGTCTCTCCTCATAGGGCCTGTCCTGCTGCCTTCTCACCAAGCAGGTAGCCCTCCTCTGAACCCTCTCCAGGCTGGCCACATCCCTTTTGAAGTGTGATGCCCAGTACTGGATGCAGTACTCCAACTGCGGCCTGACCAAAGTCACATAGAGGGGGAGAATCACCTCTCTGGACCTGCTTGAGATGCACCTTTGTGTGCATGACAAGGTATGGCTGGCCTTGCTGGTTGCGGCCTGGCATTGGCGGCTCATGTTCATCTTGGAGTCAACAATGACTTGAAAATCCCGTTCCGCCTCTGTGCTTTCAAAAGGGGAGCTCCCCAGCCTGTATGTATGCTATGGATTCCCTCTCCCAATGTGCAGCACTCTGCATATATCTACATTGAACCCCATCCTATTCTCATCTGCCCACTTCTGTAGTCTGTCTAAATCTATTTGCAGCCTCTCTCTCCCTTCAAGTGTGCCCACCTCGCCCCACATTGTCATGTCATCAGCAAACTTGGACATCATGCTTTCCACCCCCTCGTCCAAGTTGCTGATGAAGATGTTAAACGGTGCAGGCCCAAGGACCAAGCCCTGGGATACCCCACTGCTCACATCTCGCCAGGCTGAGTACAACCCGTCCACCACTACTCTCTGAGTTTGCCCCATCAGCCAATTTTTTACCCATCCAACTGTGTAGGCATCAATGCCACAGTTGCTCAATTTATTGATGAGGATGGGGTGAGAGACGGTGTCAAAGGCTGCCTTAAAGTCTAGAAAGACTAGGTCCGCAGCAACACCATCATCCAAGGATTTAGTCACGTGATCATAAAAGGCAACCAGGTTGGTCAGGCAGGACCTGCCTTTGATGAACCCATGCTGATTGCCCCTGAGCATGATCTCCCGTGCTGGCCCCCCACAGATGTGCTCCTTCATGATTCTTTCCAAGATCTTCCCGAGCACCGAGGTGATTTCATAGACAGATTTCATAGACATTAGGGCTGGAAGGGACCTCGGGAGATTGAGTCCAGCCCCCTGCCCAAAGGGCAGGAAGTCAACTGGGGTCATAGGATCCCAGCAAGATAAGCATCCAGTTTACTCTTGAAGGTGTTCAATGTAGGTGCTGGAACCACCTCCGCTGG
>NW_017728940.1:96277-158876 GCF_001723895.1 Crocodylus porosus | reverse complement strand
TGTACTTGAAAAAGGACTTTTTGTTGTCCTTAATCCTGGATGCTAGCCTGAGCTCCATCCCCGCCTTGGCCTTCCTAATACCCCTCCTACACTCACAGGCTGAGGAGGAGTACTCCTCCTTGGACATAGCTCCTCCCTTCCACTGGTTGTACACCCCTTTTTTTAGTGTTGCATCTGGCTGGATAGGTAGATGCCGTCAGTCCTTAGGGCTGGCAGTCTGGCATCTTTCCCCAGCGCTGACAAGTCCTACAGAAGTGAATGTGGCCATAAATCATTACAGCTAGAGCAGAGCAGGGCCCGTCCTTTCCCAGTAAAATGTAAACTGTGTAGAATTAACTTGAGGCCATTGATACTTAGGTGAGGCAGGAGAAGCCTTTTGGGTGTCAGCACAAGCTCTTGGTTGTTAAAAGACATTTCAGTAGGCAGCAGGAGCATTGGCAGCGACTGTTTTAAGGTGCTATTTGGGTTTATGCTGTTTAATTTTGCAGTGTTTGGCTCCATGTAAAAATCTGTGTAGCCAATATGCATAGCATGGGCCCGAGGTTCTGAAGTGACACTAGTGTCCAAACGGTGACGTTCAGTGGCAGACAGTGCATTGTAATGCTTAGGTGGTCTCGTTTGACTTTTACAGTTGCATATCTGACGGCCAAGATCCGCAGTTACCAGGAACATCTCCAGAAACACCCCAAGGTAATCTCTCATGGTGTTTTATCTATAACAGAGGTTTTCAACCTTCTTTAACAAGTGTACCCTTTCTGGTGGCAACAGCCAGACGTATGGGAGGAGGGTGGGGGTCTTGCACGTGGCCACTGCCTCACCCTGTGCCACTGCTGTGCCCCACTTTCCCAGTCTCACACTATCCTTCAGCAGCCTGCAGAGCCACCAGCTGGGCGGTGCCTGTGTGGCCCTCAGAGGGGCACTGCTGCCCTCATCTCCCCCAGCCCTGTTCCTGTGAGGCAGCGGTGCTGGGTGGTGGATGACAGCGTGGGATGGTGGGCGGCAGCAGTGGCTGCTATGTGCGAGCCCCCCCACCCCATGTCCATCCACAGATGGGCGCTGCTGCCCCTCCTGCCCCCCCCCGATCCGTCCCTGCCTACGTGTACGTACCCCCTATTGCCTTTCCAAGTTCCCCAGTTGACACCCCCGATCTACAGGGTAGAGACTGGAAGGCCACCTTTACTCAGAATGAAAGTATTTGAACTGAGTTGAGGGATTGTGATTCAGTCTTAAATGTCTGTAGAACCTTCTCCCTTCCAAAGCAAGGAAATGGGTTTTGAGGGTGGGGATTAGTGCTGATACCTCTGAGCTTTCCTGTGCCATCTTGGGGGCTCTGAGTTATGGTTCAGTTTTCAAAGACTGATATTTGTCCAGACCTATTGCTGGAGCAGGCGTAGCCAGTGACCAGAAGCTTTTGAGCGAACAGCAAAACTCAATCAGGTTCCGGGCACAGACAGGCCTCTCCTCTGTGCTGTTTAATGTTCCAACCTCTCTTCTAGTCTGACCCAGCAAATCTCCCTACAGCATAGCTGGATTACAAACTCCTGTGCAAGCAAACTAACCATCAGACACAGGTCACACCAATTTCCAGCTTATGCTCTATAAAACAAACAGAAACTTTCCTCTGGGGTGTTTAGAAAGGCATGGTTCAGTAGAAGCAGAGTTTCTAGCCAAGAACCCTTCCCTGTTGTCTCTACCATCTGGCCATAGCAGCCCTTGTTTACATAGGGGAACCTGAAAAGGAGCAGGAAATGAAAAATGCACAAACCAAGGTGCAAACTGACCCCCTAGCAGGAAGCAGTGCAGAAATCAGTTTGAATGACAGGTAAATTAGACTTCCTTGTGACAACCTATAATAAAAAAAAAAAAGTGCTTGAACCTATTGCTCCTACTCTGGACTGCTGTGAAGTTTAGCAGAGTGGGATTCTAATCTGACTGTAGCTAACCCATGTCAAACACTTCACAGGATGCACGGAATCGGCGCATGATGCTGATGGCCATAGACCAGCGGAAGAAGATACTCAAATACCTGCGTCGCACCCGCTATGATGTCTTTGAGAACACGTGCAAGCAGCTGGACATTGAGTACACGTTCCCACCACCCTATTGCAGGAAAGTGACCAAGTTGTGGCTGGTGAAGAAGGCTTTCTGTCTCCAGGTACAAAGTAGAGGTTTTGAAGGCAGCCTGCCTGGGGGGGCATGTGCACCTAGAGAGGGGAAGAGCTCCTGCCTGATGGCATAGTAGTACAGATGCTATATTTAGGTTTGGAGGAGAGGCTGTGGCTCTGTCCTGTTACAGATCTGGCAAAGTGGAACCCAGGTGCTTGGCAAGATTCAGTCCCTTGCGTGTAGCAAAGACTAGGGTTTATGACGTATAGCTGGGTGGAGGCTCCACTGTGGAGGTGCTTCGGTCATTTGCCATGGGCTTTATTTCAGAAGGCACCCCTTCTCTGATCAGCTGCACAGGAGCGCTGACATGCTTCAGTAGCTTATGAGGTGTGGTACCTTCTGAAGTAGATGAGATCCAGGGTAAGGGAACAGTTTGAATTTATCGGTGTTATCCAGGGTTTCCTGATCTTCCCTGGAATAAGTCAAAGCAGAAAGGAAAACCAGCTTTACACAGCCATGAACTGAAAAGTAAGCACTGAACCATCAACCCAGCAGAACCAGGCTGGGAGGACAGAAGCGTGAAACTGAGTGCACACATGAGTGCTCTCTGTATATAGGCATTAGAAGAGAGTATGTCAGGCTGTGTTTTTGTCACTGGGAGAAATGGTGACCATTGTAAACCTTGACATTAGGGAAGAAGTTTTCATTCCTGTAACCTGAAAGTATGATGCTCCCAGTGGGTCAGCTTTGACCAGGGATATGTAACCTTGTCTCTTTCCTTCTGTCACCTGACCATGCTGCTTTTGCAGGTTTTTAAAGAGGTGCAGAAGCTGAAAGCACCAGAGAGACTGAAGAAGAGACGAGAGTGGCAAGAACAAGCAAGGGCTGCATGGGCTGCCAGGGAGCAAGCGCAGCAGAGGGAGGGGACCCCGGTGTAGCCAGCACTCTGACCTGGCCTTGTGTTCTGTGGCTGTGTGTGAAAAGTGACTGTTCTCTCCAAAAACAATAAAGTATTTTAAAACCTTTAAAGTCTTTCTTAGTGTGTGCTCTGTACTGTGTATGAATGGCCAGAAAATTGTTCCTTGATTTCACCTACTGGCTTAGCAAAACTCAAAGGATTTGACAGGTCTCATAGTTCATAGGGCCGGAAGGGACCTGAGCAGATCATCAAGTCCGACTCCCTGCCATGGCAGGAAAGAGTACTGGGGTCAAACGACCCCGGCAAGGTGTTCATCTAGCCTCCTCTTAAAAACCCCTAGGGTAGGAGTCAGCACCACTTCTCTGGGAAGCTGGTTCCAGATCCTAGCCGCCCTGACCGTGAAGTAGCACCTCCTGATATCTAACCTAAATCTACCCTCTGCCAGCTTGTGACCGTTATTTCTAGTCACTCCTGGTAGTGCTCCTGCTGCAGCCTGATGAGTGCTGCATAGAGGGGGAGGGTCACCTCCCTGGACCTGCTCGAGATGCATCTGTGGATGCATGACAAGGTACAGTTGGCCCTCCTGACTGCATCCCCACACTGTCGGCCCATGTTCATGTGACGGGCAGAGGAGGGTGACGTGCTTGCTTTGTCAGCATGTTAGCATGTTAGCTCTGACCCCAAATACTGTCACGTCATCAGTACCTGCAAAATATGTTGTGGAAGAAATTTGTGAGGTCGTTAGGTCAACAATACGTGAATCAGCAATTCCAATCAAATGCAAAGCTATACATGTAACTTCAGTTTTAAGTAATACTTTTCCTGGGAATTTGATTATTCAACATCACTTTTCAAAACTTGGCAATTTTTAGCTCTCTTCCCAAATCCTTTAATACTAATGGGCAACTAAATAGATTTGCTGATCTATTTTACAAAAGGAAAATATCTGAATACTGACGTCAACAATAAATGCACATTTAAAAAAAAAAATAATCCTGACCCAGTTCATGGGTGTGCATTGTGATGAAATATCCATTTCTGTAAAACGAACATTGGGAGTGGTGAAATGAAGTGTCCTTAATTATGAATTCCTTTCTTCTTAGGCGCTTGGGAAGCATTGCATCCGTTACAACACCCATGTCACTGCTGTTACGGAACACGCAAGATCACATGCCAGCAATGTGGCATGTGACCACAAGTGACCATTTGGGAAGTATTTTTAACCTAGCTGGTAATGATGGGCCTGGGCCTAACAGCTTTTGCAGCTCAAAGCACTGCTATTTAGAAGCATTTTGGTGTTAACAGCTGCTTTTTGTTTTTCTCTGCAGAAAGAATGTGCAAGGGCATGGTGAAATGAGGAAATCATTGGAAACGTGTAAAACAGTGATGAAGGATGGAGGGTGTCAGCAAGATGGCTGCACAGAACGCAGGGCATCAGCCAGAAGAAAGTGAAACTACGTTTCTAGGCAGCTTGGGAAGCAGTTTCAGGCAAACCCAAAAGAATTCAGGGGCAAGACTGCAGCTCGGGGTAAGACACAGGCTCACCAGGAACCAAACAGCTACGTGCATGCTAGAAGCATGTCCAGTCTCCATCTCCCACTAAATGCAACAAGAGGGCATCAATCAGCAAGGCCGTATCACTGCACACCGATGTCAAGGGGGATGCTGCTGGGAAATAAGCAATTAACATTTGTTTCCACTTTCTAAAAGATCCTTGAGGTTTTTGCTCCGTTGGCTTGTGACATTTCCGTACTCCTATCATCACTCCCTTAAAATCAAGTTCCTCTTTCTAAAACCTTAAATACGCATACTTTCAGCTTTGTAGGAGACTGAGAACACTGTTGAGGTGAGTGAATCTATTTTTTTTTACTTCCTTACATACCTATGTTGCCCACAACATTATTCTTTTAGAGGAATAACACCTTCAAGCGTAAATTGGATGCTTATCTTGCTGGGATCCTATGACCCCAGCTGACTTCCTGCCCTTCGGGCAGAGGGCTGGACTCTGATCTTCTGAGGTCCCTTCCAGCCCTATGTCTATGAAATCTATGAATAATTTTATAACAGTCCTCAGCTCAATAAATATTTTGTGTATTAATTTATGGTGCACCAGCACTGTTAAAGCTGCTGCTAGAAAATTGCTTTTGATCTGCAGAAGGAAAGCTGTACCAAGGGTTAGGTGAACACATCTCTTCCCATTATGAATAGTCTGAACAGCTTGATGACTGACACTAGAAAGAAGGCTGAAAATATTTTACTTTCTTGATTTAGTTTGTTTAACAAAAAAAAAAATCCCAGTTCAGTAATTGGAGAAACTGTCTAGGATTATCTCCTGTAAAAGGCACTGGGATATCTCTAGAAGACAGAAGTTTGGGTTGGTTATTTATTTATTTGTTCGCTTGTTTTATTTATTTGTGTTTTCAAATGTTTAACTTCATTTTTAATCTTAACCAGTTACATGTAACATACCATATGTGTTTAATTGGTAGGTAAGTGACAGCTGCTGTACCTAGTTGACCAACCTTGCAGGTTCACTAATCCAGACTGCACAAACTCAAAGGTCACTAACATTCTTTTCTCTGCCTTGCTCCATTTGTATACTAGAGGCTGATGTTTAAGAACAGGCTTTTAATGTGGTTTCTATTGACAAGCATTTAAATGGTAATTATAGCATTGATTTTGATCTTATTTTGCCTGTGTACTGTTTTGTTGTTTCTGTGGGGGAAAAAGAAAGATTAACTCTCCTTGGCTGGTAACCATTAAACTCTCATATGTTTGCAACTAAAGAGAACATTTGAAACCAATTTTTGTACCTTCTGCTGTATACATTTAATTAAGCAACTATAACTTAATTTGCATTTATTCAGATTCATAATTTTCATATTCTGATACAAGTGGTGAAGCATTTCTTGACTTATTTTTTCATTTGATCTTTGCCTAGCTGTATTTGGATGGCAACTGGCATTCAATTAAAATGCACAATAATAATATTCAGTTTGTTTTCTTTATTTAAAACATTATCATGAAAATGTCTGCAAATGAAAAAAAAAAAAGGAAAGATGTGAAAACAACCTGTTTTGCATTTAAAATTACTATGTGAATAAATAACATCTGTAGTCAATTAATTGAATCAGTTACTATGCTGTGCTGAATATAAGTCAATGTTAAATATAAATTTGACCCTGCATTTTCAGGTTCAGCATTAGGATAAACTTTTCCCTCAATGTAATTCCATAACTACAGATAAAGACCTTGAACTGCTATTGCGCTTACAAAATTCTGAAGGCGAATCAACCAACCAAAGGGAAAGAACCCAAAGGGTTAAATGCACTAAAATAAAAACTACACGAAAAAAAACTGATTGGTATTTGTATTGCCTGCACAAAAATACTGCAAGGGTCAAGACATTAACTACACACCATGTAGTTACAGACTGACCCACTGCCACTACCTGGCTGTACTCATTTGAGTCCAGTCTTTTCTCCCACCCAGGCAGGGGGTCGGACTTGAAGATCTACAAGGTCCCTTCCGACCCTACTTCTATTATTCTATGACCCTGTAAGCCAAACAGAAATCTTTTGTTTGTTGGTGTGGGAGTAGTTTAGACTTAAAACAGTACTGCATTTCTTGTCACCACGTGCTTCAGGATGTTATACCCAAGCTCTCTCACACACCTACCATCTAGTCAGCGATCAGAAAATGAGTTCTCTCCTTCCTCAACTCTGTCTGGTTCTCAGCTCTGAATGAGCCAGTCATTGAGAGAACCAAGTTGAACAAACAAACACAAGTTAGGGCAAGGTAACTCCTTGGATACTAACAGAACAAACTTCTTTTTGCACCTACAGAAGAAGCTATTCCTGTCAAAAGCTGGCTTAGTAAGTAGTCTCCTGCTGGAACAAGAGTTTATCAGTGATCTCCAGGTCAGTGGTTGGACTTAGAATTTTGGGGCAATTGGGTACTGCTTTTTCTGTTGCTGTTTTTGTTTTATATTTGGCTTGAATATTTTGAACAGGTTATAGTAACTTTAGATCTGAATGTAGTTTCCATCATTTCTAACTTAATGTATCCTTTAAAAAATGCTTTCTATTCACCTTGGCTAGTATGCACCAACCTTTCATCTGAAGCAGAGAATTGAGTAGCTTGGCTTTTACTTGCACCTTTGACTCTTTTTTTTCTTTGTGACCTGCTGATGCATCTTGACTTTGTTTGCAGCAGTTGCACTCAGCAGCTAGAGCACTCTTCTGAACCATGTCCCAACCTGCAGTCACTCAACAGCCAGGCTCAGTCGCTTCCTCCATCATGTCCCCGACGGGCGACTGGAGCACTGGGAGAGATGACTGCTTTGCAGACTGTGGCATCTGTAAGTACTGTGCTCACTGCAGTTGCATTTTTTTTTTCCTGAGGCAAGAGGCAGGGTCTCCCGTGTCAAGTCAGGGGCCACCAGCTGCTAAAGTTCCCCAACCCTCAGGTGGGGCTCTGCTGTGGGATACAGCAAAATGGAAGGCATCAGGATGTTCCTGAAAACTAAGGAAGCTGAACAACAGGTGAAGAGCCAAGTATACTGCTCAGAAGAGGGAATGGTGTACCCATTCTGATGACAGTAAAGTGACTACTTCCTTTTGGAAGAGCAGAGGTTCCCAAGCTATAGGTCATGGGTGCTGGTGGTGGCTGGAGGGCTGGCTAGTTGCACATCCCTACCTTTTTCTAACCACTTTGTTGCACTAAAACTAGTTAAAACACTCCAGTTTCCACAAAGACCTGCAATGACAATGAACAAGAGAAGAGCTGGCCCATGGGACTGCAAGTGGAAGGGGAGAGGGTATCCAGGGGATGTGAAATACAGTCATTATGAAAGACCCTGAGAGAGTGCTTTTTCCTTCTTTGTGTTGGGCTTTTGAATCCATTTCACAGCCCTGTGGAACCTCTACTTTATAAACTGGTTTACTCCACAGCAGCAGAGCGGAGCAGTGCCTCATCTGCTGCACCCTTCTGTTCACCCTCTTGTTTTGAAGGCTGGCTGGGGCTCCTCTGCCCAACACTGCTGGCATGTTACGTGTCCAAAAAATACGGAGAGAACTGCTTCCTTCCCTGCCTTTTTGGAGGCATGACAGCCCTGAGAACTCACATGCGCCTCTCTTACGGCATCCAGGTAATGCTGCAGCTGGAAAGGTTTCCCTTCTCAAGGTATCCTGCCTGTTAGGGAAGGGATTAACAGTCGGGGGTAGGGGGAATCTGGCTCCTGGAGCAGCCAGGATCTGCTTAGATTGTGAAATGCAGGGACAACTTCACAGGTCTGAATGAACCGTGGATAAACTTTGCTCAGAGCAGCCCTGGCTGAGAATAAGAATGAACATGTTTTTTAGACTGAGTCACAGCACAAGTCCCTAGTTTTATACCCTAGCGTGATGGGCCAAGGCCAGGCGTGCCAGAAGAAGACTACACTGTCATGCCACTTGGTGGTTATGTAGCACTGGTGTCCCCCCCCCCCCAAAAGTTCTCACACCTTGGTTCTTGCTTCAAAGTGATCTTTTTTTTTTTTTTTTTTTTTTTTTTCTTTGCTTGCTGAATCTATCACTGTCACATAATCCAGAGCCAGGCTCGCAGGCAGGGACGGCTGTGGCCTCCAGGCCCTGACTAACCCTGCCAGGTCGCACCTTGCCTTTGGCCACAGCCAGAAAAGACGCATTCTAACGTCCCGGCTGGGAAACGCTCCCAGACTCAAAGCCGTGTCTGGCTCAAGCTTTGCTGGAAAGTACTGCGTTGCACCAAGTGGCACAGCCAGGTGCTGGATGAAAGCTGTTGCTCCATTAGGGAGGCAGGCAGGTGCTATCGATGTGGGACATGGGGTAGGTGCCAGGCTGCGCCCTCCCCAATTCCCTGCCTGCGTTTGCAACACGGCCCAGTTAGCCAAGGCCACTGTGGTGCAACCACGGAAATAACCGATTCCCAGTGCAGGCGGTGGTGGTCGCTCTGTCAACACGGCCGTTTCCGTTGCGCCAGAAACCGTTACGTTACAAAACGCAGCGCCAGGTGGGGGCGGCAGGGCTGGGCACGCGGAGCCCCTGCCTGGCTAGCTGCGGGCACGGGGCGGGGGACGCGCGTCAGTCCGGGCTAGCGGCCGCGCCCCACCCACAGCCGTGCTCTGTCCGCAGGGCACCGTGTGCAGCGACGGCCTGGCCATGTGTTTCTGCGGCCCGTGCGAACTGTGCCGCATGGCCCGCGAGATGGACCGCCATGGGCAGCTCTGAGGTACCATACAACACCCTGGGGGGGAAAGGGGGAGGCTCGGGGTCACAGTCCTGCGCATACGTAGTGCAGACGGGTCACGGTCTTGCGCATGCGCATACGCCCTCCCAAGTTCTAATTCTTGCCGCGCTTCTCTTGCAGGCCCGGAGCAAGCTGCGCAGACGCCGAAGAAAGGGGGAGGGGCACTCAACAGAGCGGCGCATGCGCAATAAAGCTGTTGCCTAGACGACGCCTTGTGCCGTGCTGTCCTCACGCCAGGGTGGGTGGGGGGCGGTGCCTGGACGAGGCCCGACAGGCCAACAAGCTGCCCCCTGATTGGCTCGCTGCCCCGGTGTCCTGGCAACGCCCGCCGCCGGGCCGAGCTGTACAGACATGTCGGCGCGGACGCTGCCGCTGCTGTTCCTCAACCTGGGCGGGGAGATGCTGTACATCCTGGACCAGCGCCTGCGCGCCCAGAGCATCCCGGGCGAGAAGGCGCGCAAAGGTGGGAGCGGCCCCGCGGCCTTAGCTTGGAGCCTGCCGGGCAGGAGCCCCGGAGCACGGGCCCGCCCGGCAGCAGCACCCGCCCGGCCGGGTTCCGCGCATAGCCCCCAGTGGGACGGACGCGATCCCAGCCTCGCCCCGGCCCGGCTCGACTCTTGTGTTCCGTTTGCCCCTCGAGGGCGTGTCACGAGCTGGCCCCGCTCGGTGTTGCCCTGCGCCGGTCCTTGTGTCGCCCGCGGGGAGGGGGTGGGCTGGCCCAGCTGCCGCGTCTGGTCTAGTCTTCACAGAGCCTCGGGCAAGCGAGGGCAGAGGAAATCATCAAGTCGAAGTCAAAGCGGCGGTTCAGATCGCTGTGCCCAGACCCTATAACGCAGGAGATGGTGGTGCTCCAGCCGTGTCTCCTGCGTATGTTTCTTAACCAGTTGCAAAACGAAAGCAGCGCGTCCGACTAATGCCATCATTGAGGGGTAACTGCAAGCACCTGGGGAGCGAGCCCTGGCCAGGACATTGCAGACAAACGTTGCGCGGGTGTCGGGCAGGGCTGTGATACGTGAAGTCTTGGGGGCCGGCAACCTGGGCCGTGCCACCACGGGCTGCGCTGTCCTGTGCAGCTGCCGTGGGAGGGGCTCTAGACCTGTGCTGGGTTCTGCAAACACAAGAGACATCTGTGCCCTTCATCACCCTGATGGAGAGAAAAGAATTAAAAAAGAAGATGGGGAGTCCCTGCAGACCAAAAAGCAAGTGCTGTGAGACTCTCCTAGGCATAAGCTTTAATGCGTGTCTTGCTCACCCTGATGCCAAGTGCCAGAATGGGGAAGTGCTCCAGTATGGAGCAACTTCAGCCTGACTCATCCGTGGTAGTGTCCTGGGGTCAGTAATTGTTCTGGGATTGCATTTCAGTCATTCTGGAGATACAAAGATACTTGTGCTTCGTTAATAAAATAGTCTTGTGCAGTCACTCCCGTTGATGATATTTTGCCCTTGATTATATTTATTTAGAGGATTTATGAATGTACTTCCTGTGCTGTACTGGCCTGGTATTGCAAAGATGATCTAGTCTTGACCATCCTAGGTGATCTGGACATCGTGCTGTCTGTCATCATTAGGCACACAACAGCTCCCTGACTGGTAACAACTGGACCAAGTGGTGTCTTGATTATCTCTAAGTTTCCACGCAAATCATCGTTTCCTTTCTGTGCTAGAGGTTGCTACATGTACTGTGATCAAGCACTGGTGTTGTTGGAGGTGTCTTGTAGGGAGGAAGAAAAAGTGAAAACTAGGCTTGTTGGTTTTGTTGAGTACCATAGAAACTGGAATAAACTTTAGCATGTTTGTGTCTGTGTTTTGGAGTTTAGTGCCTCAGAGAGCCCTTTGTGGGACCAAATACTTCAAGATTTGGCCTTCTCAGCAATTTTGTCATCCAAGTTCTGAAACGTTACAGGGAAACTACTTTTTTTTTTGATATAGGTTTTCCCAAAGCTTGAAATAAACCCTGTGACAAAGTGTGTGTCAGGGTGAGACAAGGGAAATTAAACACTTGAATTATCTGTACACAATTATTGGAACCTGTGTCCATCCTTATTAAACTTTTGGGGGGCTTTTTACTTCTGGGACTAAATCATTATTACATGCACATTTTTTCCTCCTTTCAGTTTCTCACCTAAGGCACAAGTATTGGCTTTAAGTTATGTCCATCAAGCTGTTCTATCTAACTTATTAAACTAAACTTAAAAGCATCTCCTGCTTTCTATCATGATTGTATTATGAGAGAGGTAAATTTTTGGGATTCCTATCTCTGATTAGTGAGAAATCAGCATGCTCAGTTTACATATTTTGCTTCAGCACTGGAGAAGGTCTGCAGTTATTTGCACTATCCGTCAAACATAGTGTGAACCAACAGCATGTTAAGCCCTGAGAAACTGACAGCTCCAAAAATGACCCTTATAAGCCTTGAGAAGGATGGGAGCCAGTTCATTGTAAACTACTAATCCCCCAGCTCTGGTCAAGTACAGAGTGACTTTACAGTACTATCAATGCTGTGATCTTAGCAGTCCTAGAAGTGACCAGCCCCATCCTCTTCAAGGGTTTTTATAGTCACTGTTGGGGCTGCTGTCACCCTAGAAGCCTTGTAAATAAGGGGTGATCGTGCCCTGAAAGTGAGTGGCTCCTGTCATTTCAAGGCCCAACAGCCTAACAGCAGCCCGTTGACAGTGTCTTCCAGAAATAGCTTGTCCATATCTGCAGCAGGTAGTCTCTAAGGTGCCACTCTGCCCTGCCTTCTGCCTGACTTCAGACTAACACAGCTAACTACCCCCTCCCCCTGCCTGTTTTCACTCTCTGCATTCTGTTAAACTACTAATGAGTAGTTAGTTGCACATTAGATAGTGGATTGAAAGATGCTAGATACTGAGTTGCTTATACAGTAATAAACGTGCACAAATTCAGTTTGTCACAATATAAGCCATGGGTAATAAACTGGAGCTAGCACCTACCCCAACGATGCCCTTATCCAGGATTCAGAAGGGTGGAGTACATTGTATTTACACACTTGGGGAAAGGTGTCCATAATAACTTTCTTTCTGTTTTCCTTACTGTCCTTCCAAGCTGAAAAAACTGTCAAACAGTCCAGGTGACATGTTGCCAGAAAGTAATTATTAATTGTCCATATTATGTTTTTAAAGTAATAACCAGGTACATCTTATTTGTCCACATGCTGTTTGGATAGCTGAAAATATAAACCTTAAACGTAACAGGTACAAGACACAGGTGTGAATTACTGGCCCAGTAAACAATGTTCTGACATAACTCAGCATGCTAACAGGACCTGCTCTTGCTTTTATCGTGTGAGAATCAGACATTATTCTTCACTGAGCTGTGGTTACAGGGTTACATCTGTTTTGGGTATCTTTATTCTGATCTTTGTCAATAAAGTTCACTTGCAAGTAAACAGTAAATAGTCAGAAACCTCACCCCTTTACCTTCCCCACTGGGTGTAGAAAGTGCTGAGCAACTGTTTGGCATAAAATCCTGGCCCCACTCGAGTCAACAGGATTTTTACTGCAGACCTCAGCGGGGCTAAGATTTCACTCTTGGTTTTTCACTGCAAGCAAAAGGCATCAAATGGCCAGCTTTTTCTTGTTAAGCATTGAATGCTGACTTGAAAAACAAAGGTAGCTAATAAAATATTTTGCAGTTCCTTTCTAGATTTGCCTTTCAAGTATTGTTCTTTCTTCTTGAACTGCTGTTTTTATTTTATATGCTTCGTGTAGATGAATGGACAGAGGTGGACAGGAAACGAGGTACTGTAACCTTTTAGTTGCATGCAGTAGATGAACGCAACCACATGCACATACATGAGGCTCGTTGCACATACGCACTCCAAACCTGGCTGCTCCAGTGCCAGAGTGATAGTGTTAGAGAGACCAACAGGATTCTTCAATCAAGATCTGGTTTTTAAAAACAGGCATTACAACTTTAGATCTAAATGAAAATGTAGGCTCTTGGTGGGGGTTGGGGAACATTTGCAAATCATGTCCTTAAGACTAGTTTCTCTGAAAATTCATTTAAATCAGGCAATGAATATAAATATTTTAACCAGAGTGACCTCCTAGCCAAATGTGAATGTTTTTAGTTAACTTTATACAAAAGTAAGCATATAACTGTTATGAGTGCTGTGAGCAGTGTTGTCATGTAAAATACAGGCAGTTATCATGTATGCTGCAAAATTGTATTGCTGTAAGATTATTCCTTACTTGCTAATCCCCTGCCTATCCTGCATTTTAGTCACCACTTCCCTGGACTCAGCACTGCTTGAGCAGCTTCCCTTTGATAATTATGATACCTGTGTTCCAGCATAAGGCCTTCAGAGTTCTCCGTACATTTATTTAAGGTGGCATTTAAATGCTGAATTGATACCACCATGTACATAACCTGGAGTTTGCTACTGTTCTTTTCTGTGGCTCCATCACATTCTGTCCAGTGACATGCTCTTCCAGAATTTAAGGTGCACTAGCAGAACAAAAGGCTCTGTAGGACTTGCATTCAAAGCTGAGGTGAGAAGAATAAAGCATTCTTTTTTTTTCACACACGTGATCAAAGCACAAATGAGTTTCACACTGATCAGTCAAAAAAAGCTTTAATACTTCAGCTTCTGACATCAGAATGATATAGAGAAAGTACTACGTCCTTCAGTGGATGCTTCTCTTAAAGAGAATGGCCCTTTGAAGTCCCAGTTCAGAATCACAGGAATTTGTTGGTGGTAAGACAAGACCATGATAAAGGTGGGTGTAACTTAAATCAGCTAGTCCCATAATGTCAGGAATTATCTTACACAATGGAGAGAGAAGGGCCTGACTTCAGGCAGGTGAACTGAAATGACTGGTATCTGAAACAATAATTAGTGATTTTAAGTTAAGGGATTTTGGTATGAATGTGCATGATGTTTGCATCTGGCATCAGCTGTCAGCAAGTCTACCCGACCATAGTAGGCTATTGGACTGGTTTGATGAAGGCAGGCCACTTTGCACAGCTCACAGTGCACAAGGGAGTGAGGAAGCTGGCATCCATCTGGCCATTTCGGACTTCCTTGCCTAAATCTGCTGCTATCCAGCAACAGGTATGCTGCCTGGGCACAGCCTTCTGCATAAGACTACAGTGGGATTTGGCAGACTCCAGTCTGCCAGCACATCTAGCAGTTACTTACTGCATCAGCGTGGTGTTTTGTCTCATAATTAAAATTCAGTGCAGGTCGGATGGGTAAATTACTGTGGGCTTGGATTACTCCCTTGGCTGATTTTAATGTAAAGTTGACAAGTATGAGCATTGTCCAGACATCCATTTATCAGCTTCATGTCATGCATGTTATTCATGTTGTGTTAAACTGCACTAGAAACTAAGATGCGAGTCACAAATGCTGCTGTCTTTTTCACTGCATTCTCCCTTACATGTCAGCATCTCCTGTCTGCACCCAGCCCCCTACCCTTGTCCCACTGGCTGAGATCCTCCTGCCTACATTGCTTTTATGCTGCATTGTCTAGAGTGCTCCCATCCCTGCTCTGCTCCTTGTTCAAGGGTTATTGTCCCGAAGTAAGCTGGCTGGCATCTTCCCCTTGGAGCCTCTCCTTCATCCACCCCTTAGAATCTCTTTGCTTGACCCAAGGCTCTTGTCCTTAGATCCTATAAAGAGCTAACAAGCATTTGCTACCAGCTGGTCTTAAGGTGGACTTTTCTGGAGAAGACCAAAGTTGGATCTGCCGCTCACCTTGAATCTCGGTTTCTTTCACAGCTCTGGTTTAGATTTCATAGACATTAGGGCTCGAAGGGACCTCAGAAGATCATCAAGTCCAGCCCCCCGCCCCAGGGGCAGAAATCAGCAGGGATCATAGGATCCCAGCAAGATAAACATCCAGATGTCTTTTGAAGGCATTCAGAAGCCAATGAATAATTTTGACTGCATCAATTAATGTGCATAGAGTATAATTGGTGTGTGGTGAACACAAATCTTCCCATTCAGTTGTAAAATACATGGTCTTGGCTTTGACCACTGTGGCAGCTCTCAGTAGGATTGGCCCGCTACCTGTTTGAATGGCAGTGATTTACCTAAGCCAATGGTAACAGGTGAAGGAGAAGCCTTTAGAAAGTTGCAACATGTGCCAACAGCTTTAAAATATTTTTATAGGTATCGCCATAAGAGCAGAAATTCTTTACTTTCTCCTATATAGCTGACTAGCTGCAAAACCAAATGATGCTTATTCACATTGTGTTTGATTACTCTCCACTCCTACTGATGTGTGGCTGTTGTATATGGGTTCATTGCATTTCAGGGAAGTGAGTTGTTTTGGCTAGAATTAGCAACAAGTCAGTTATTTGCCAACAGTATTTTCTAAAGGTCAGAGTTGATTTGGGCTTGTTTGGGTCTCTGCTGCTCAAAAGCGGGGGATGGATGGCACCTTATTAGGCAGGTCTAGATGCCCGCCAGGGGATATGCTGTTCTGCAGCATTGTGAACGTTCCCTCCCAGCAAGCCCAGAGAGAATTGCATCAGTAATGGAAAGCAGTACAGTAAGTACAATTACCCGCCCCAGCTTCTGAGCACCCAGAAGCCGCCACCTCTGGGTATCTAACAAAGCATCAGGCAGAAAGTGAAAATAATTATTTCAGTAACTTCTCTTTTGGACATCTGTGCATTAGCCCACTCACCACCCTCACCATAGCCAAAGCCCATTCCCCCCCACCCCCTTGGTAGAATTAGATAATGTGTCCTACAGCTAAAGCTACCACTAAGGGGATATCAGTTCTTTCCTTCTTCCTGCCCCTGAGGTAGGTGTAACCCTTTAGAATTAGCTCATGTTGTGACCTTTGGCAGCAGTCACCTCCTTAGAAGACGCTTAGCCCGTGTTCAGTAATCTTTGGATCGTTGTATTAGTTTCATTCAGCATTCCCTTAGAAGGGAGTGAGCATGTGTGTATGATGCAGAGTTTAAGGCCAAATTAAATTAATTCCTGAAGATATAAGCACTATGGTAAGATTGTGCAATTCTTAACTTTCTCTCCACAGAGGCAATGTAGCCTAATGGCAACAGCACACTTGGTAGTCAGTCATAGGTTCTTTTCTTGGCTTTGCATCTCTGTAAGTCACCCAGCAGTCCTGTGTCTTAATTTATATGCATGTTATGCACCTTGTAGGATTGTTGTGAGACTTTCTAACACATTTATGAGACGTGTTAGGAACCTCAGGCAAAAACCAATGCATTGGCTTCAAGGGATCCCAATGTTTTAAATGCTTTCATGATGCAACCTAAGATCATCAGAAAAAGAACTTTGAATCATGCAGTAGACCTCTGTTTAGAAGAGGAAAACGGATGGATTGGAACAGGTGTTGAAGGAGGCAAAAGCAGCTGGCTACAGTTTGTTTCAAGTTTATAATGTGAAAAGCTAATTGCAAACACAGTTTCCCTCTTAAATAAAATTATAGCAATGCTGACATTGTAGGAACAAAAGATGAAGCTTCTAATGTATAATAAGGAAAGTTAAAATCTTAGCTATGCCTTAAAAAAAATGCGCCAAAAAGAGCTTTGTTTCCATCAGGAAGAAAAAAAAAAAGTTTGTTGCCAGTGTCTCAAATAAAGGTCTTGCACTTACTGGAATTTTCACCACTGCTGTTTATTGGAGCAAAACCTGGCACAATGTATTGGAATTGGAGAACTGTTACCCCTTCATTTTTGTTCTTGTGATTATGCGTTATTCTCATAGGTGACCTTCACGAGAATCATTTTACGACAGTGAATGTCCATATCCTTCATGTGGAGTGAAATACAGCAGATAAACGAACTAGATTTCTCTTGTCGTTACAGTTATGAATGACATCATCACAACCATGTTCAATAAAAAGTTTATGGAAGAGCTCTTTAAACCACAGGAACTCTATTCTAAGAAGGCTCTGAGAACAGTATATGACCGGCTGGCTCATGCTTCAATCATGAGGCTGAACCAGGCGAGCATGGACAAGGTAAGAGGGTGTCTTGCCTGTGTTCATGATACTAAAGTTAGAAGTCATTTTTTACTTTCTTCAGCGCTACTGCTTATTGGCAATTGAGAACAGCAGAATGTGGTTTTGTCGTACGCTGATTTATCAAGCATTTGCCAGACAAATCCTTTTAGATTTGAAATGCCACATTTCAAGTGTTTCCTTTCTGAAAAAGATACAGGAAAATCAGTAATAGCACCAGACATATCAAGGTAACTCAAATCCACATGCAAATGATTATGGTTATAAATAAGAAAAGAGAAGTGAAGTGTCTTATGAGCATTTTACCATATGGATATAAGCACTAAACATTGTTTTCTTGTGCATCAGCGCCCTAAGGAGTAAAAACTGTAGTTCTTATTGTATAGCTACCGTAATGAGTTTTCCAAGTCTCTTTCCAGGTTAAAATTGGCACGACAGTAGAACTGAACCAAGTGGTCTTGACTCTGGCTTTGTGATCTAACCAGAATTTACTTGCATTATTTTACAGCTGTATGATCTTATGACTATGGCTTTCAAATATCAAGTTCTACTCTGTCCTCGCCCCAAAGACATATTACTTGTCACTTTCAATCACCTGGATGCAATCAAGGATTTTATACAGGACTCCCCTACCATTCTGAACCAAGTGGATGAAACATTTCGACAGTTGATTGATGTAAGAGCCTGATTCTTGGATGAGCGTGGAACCTGCCACTGTTAAATCTATTTTCCCATCTTTTTTTCTCCAGCTAATTTTAGGGATGCTAAATACTTTGAGTAATGTGTGGAACTTACCTTTCAATTTTAGGGAACCACTCATTTTGCTGCTTTTCTGAAATTCAGGAAAATAAATTTATTTTAATTACGTAACCTGTAACTCTTGGAGCCAAGACCAGGACTATCCCAATGAAAGGAGCTTTTCATGCTAAAATATATTTCTTTGCAAGGGCATTCAGTAATCTATATCTTGTAACAATAAATAAAGGCCCTGGAAGGTTGTGAATATTGTCAAAATACTTTTGGAGACATAGACGTTTAGAATTTCAGCATTCTTTTCCTGCTGACTCTTTTAAAACTATTTAGGCAAATCAAAGTTGTCATAGTCTGTCTCTCCATTGACTGCAGTGCAATTTGGATGAAGCCCTTGTCCTTTAATAGCTACCTACTAGCAATGTCTTTATGCCCCGCCTTCCCCCCCGCAACATTGTTTTTGTATTTGTGTGCCCATGTTTGACCAGGACACCTAATAACTAACATTTCTTATTTTCTTTCCTAGATGTACAGTTGTCTCTCTGCTGGTGAATTTCAGCTGATCAGGCAAACTCTCCTTATTTTTTTTCAGGATATGCACATCAGGGTAAGTGCCCCGCTTGATTAGCCGATAAGAAATATGAATTTGATTTAGTGGCAGTAACATGTCATTTTTTCTGGTATTATCATATTATTCTAAAATCAGCTCATCTTTGCTGCTTGGGCTTGGTACTTGATTTGATTACTTCAAAAGTGTAATTGCTTGAAGCTCCAGAAACCAAAAATAATGTGCAGTGTAAGTGTGTCCAACCATTCTTGCTGTTTCCTAGTTACTTGAGTGATGGGGGACGCTACTACTGCCCATTCCCAGCTACTATGTTCTGAATTTGCTTATTTATTAGTGGGGGTCTCCTAAACTCAGGGAATGCCATGCAAGTATGGACTTACTGACTGTCAAACTACTTTAACCTTTTTAATTAAAAGCTTGACTGAGAAACTGAGGATTAAAGGCGAGTTTGGTATGCTCTGAATAAAGGAAAGGATTCTCTCAGTAAGCTGAGCACAAGCAGTTTATTTCAGATCAGGGTATGATGCCAAGCAGTGTGACTGTTGTGGGCCCATCACATGCTTGTTTCACACACTGGTCTCCCTTGATGCTGGTGGACTACAGGATTGAGCCCTGAGCAGGTGATGTGAGGAGGCATCTGACTGGTGCTCTCATGGGTGGGGTGTTCTTTGCAGGTGTCCATCTTTCTGAAGGACAAAGTGCAAAACTCGAATGGTCGTTTTGTGCTGCCAATCTCGGGTCCTGTTCCATGGGGGACAGAAGTTCCAGGACTCATCAGGTGAACCCTAGACCACTATTAATTATGTCTGCATTTCCCCTGCATGCATGGCCACCCAGATAGGGGGTGACCAGCCAGTGGCAAAGTGAAAGCTTGGCCGATGGGAATTGCTCTGAGACTGGTATCCGTGTTGCCTAGTTAGTTGCAAGTATTAACATCCAAAGGACGCACAAGTCATGATTTGCTATCAGTGACCTGCTAGTAAATGCCTGAGAACCTCTCTGTAATCCCCTGCTCCTTTTATTTCTCTTTTTAAAATATTTAGTTTTTTTTACAGTGATGGCAAGAAATTATGTAAAATATTTTTATTCCTGTTCATAGGCAATACTGAAGGCCCCAACTAAATGTCTTGAGATAATGATGACTTATTTTTGTTCTTTTAAGGATGTTTAATTGCAATGGAGATGAAGTTGAAAGAGTTGAATTCACCAGTGGTGGAAATTATGTTATTCCACAAAGAGAAGGCTCTTTTGATCTTTATGGAGACAGGGTCCTTAAACTGGGCACAAATATGTAAGTAAATGTTCCTGCATAGAAACTGGAGGTCAGCTCTGAAGAGAGTGGCTGTAGGTTTGTTCAGAAACATATATATTCTAGTTTTTATCCAATGTGCTTATTTTTGCCACTTCTGCTTTTTGCTTGACACTTTGACTTCAGTGACCTTGGCCAGTGGAGCAAGCAACACAAATAGCAGTAGCTATGAATCACAGTAACTCCTTGTAGCCTGAGGTCTGCTCACTCTTAGTGGTCCATCAGGCTAGCACCATTAAGGTGCACCAGTTTCTGCTGTCAATAGCATGCAAGAGAATGGTATGGCTAACATTGCGTCTGCCTGCTCAAATGACCAAGCACCAATTGTGGCTAGTAGAAGCCTTAAGCTCAAGTCCAAAGCAGGTTCTAAATGGGTACCTCTGAATCCATAGTGAGATGCCAGAACTGCTCTGTCAATTCTCCCTCGTAGTTATGAATGGATGAGTTTAAATAGCTCTAGAAAAAAAAAAAAACAGGTTCTTTACTCGTGCCTGTGGCCTAGTTGAGGGTAGACAAGGTGTTGTTTAGTACTATACATTCTCTGAGTTCATATACTTGTCACTTAGGTGTATTCAGGGGTTATTTTTTATTTATTGTTACAGGTATTTCCTATAAGTAGTTTAGCATCAGGGAGCAAGAGTTGGGAGTGCTCTTCACGCATTTTCACTCTTTTCTGCACATGGGCATTTTAACAAAATCAGCATATTAAGAAACCTAGCCGAGTATTCAGTGTCTCCAGAAAAAAAATACACAGAAGCCTTGTTTTGATCCAGCATAAATAGAGGTGTCTTTTGCTCTTGGCCTATGTATAGCAACTGACTTTTCCCATAAACATAGTAACCCTTCTATATTTTTTCTAGGTACAGTGCAAGTCGGCCAGTAGAAACTCACATGTCTGGAGCATCCAAGAGTTTGACATCTCACACAAAGGTAGTCTTCTTCCATCTCCTTCAGGCTTTGCTAAGTGCTTGACCTCAGTGGAAAGGAATCCCATGCTCTAAGTATGTGTTCTATTAAAAAAAAAAAAAGTATTTTTGATTAGTTCTGAATTTGCTGTTTAATTGCATATGGGATCTCCCTGTTCTTGTGTGAGAGCGATCTCTTGTTCATCCATTATTTAATATGCTTCTACTCTGCCTGTTTGCTTGTTCTGTTTCTCAAGCAGACCATGCCAGTATTTTCATTCTCCATCACTGGAGGTTGTTCCAGGCCTCTACCTTGTCACCCTTCTCTGAACACTGTCCACATTAACAGAGAGAGGAATCAGTAGTGTGCAGTACTCTAGACCAGGCCACCTCCTTGACTTCTGTAATGAAAGTCTAATTTTTCTGTATTATCTGTTGTCCTGTTCCTCACGCATCCTTAAATTTTGCTTCTCTTGAGCACTTTTCAATATTTTGAGAGGTGGGGAAGTTTAGTTTTCCAAATTTAGCAGCTATTCTAATTATCCAGGAAATTACTTTATCCTGTATCTGTAAAGTCAAACATCTAATTAATGTGTATGTATTTGCTAAACTTCAGGACCTACATTTATGCCACAATAACAGAAATGCGTTAATTATGTCACTCCTGAAATAACGTTTTCTTAATGAAACCAGGAACAAAAATGTGTATGGTCAGTCTCTGGATTGATAAACAAACAACTTCATTTATTGTTTTCCGCAGGAGAATGCAGCCCCTAACCCTCTTGCTAAGGAAGAACTGAACTTTTTGGCTAGATTAATGGGCGGTCTTGAGATCAAGAAACCCAGTGGCACTGAGGCAGGATTCCGATTAAACCTATTCACCACAGATGAGGAGGAAGAGTATGCTTAATTCAGAGCTTGTTTTGTGCATGTGATTTTGGTGCTGGGTGAAGTGCTATGTTAAGAGTTGTGGAGACAGAAGCTCTCACTCCACAATGTAGGTACAGTACTGGCAACCTTTCTAGTGTCTCAATTCTGACTCGATTCCCCAATGGATTCTACTGGGGAATAAGAGGTGATATTTAATCTCTCTGGCACAGCCCCATCTTGGCCTCTGTGTTGAGATTACTAGCAGGGGAGCCAGTTTGCATTGGGAGTGTAGAGACTGCTCCTCTGGAAGAGAACTGATACCTCACTGCTCAGCAGAATCTGAGTGATACCTCACTGCTTAGCAGGGAATGAGCTCTTATCAGTAGAATCTTGGTCTTAGCTTTGAACCTGTGGCCAAAAGTGGAAGAAACCGTAGCCCATTACCAATACCACTTTGCTCCTTTCAGACATGCATATTACAGCCTTCACAATAGCTCAGCCAGTCAGGTCTCTGCTCTGCTTCTTCTAGTTCCCCTTTGGTAAAGTGATATATTTTCTGGCTTGCAGTGATCAGGGGAAGGCTATGAACCATTCCATTCCCTGATGATGGGTGCAAAACACATTTGGTACAAATCTACCTCAATCAAAGAACCATTCCCATCACTCCAGTCAGCAGAAAACCCACAAACCTGCAGAGAGATAAAAGGATTGTTGCCTGTTCTCTTGTCCATTGTAGTCACATAAATGGGGAAAGTTGAGTCAAGCTTCCAAGTGCTAACCTATTAAGCATCTTCAGACAAATGTTTTCTTCATTCATTCACTTATCATTATGGGACTGAGTAAATGTATTTATCCTTTCTATCCAGACATGCGGCATTGACCAGGCCAGAAGAACTGTCTTATAAAGTTATCAATATACAAGCAACTCGGGTATGTGCAGTAATCTTTATTATCTAATCTTTATCATCTCCTTGCTGCCAAGGGTTGACTTTTATCTTAAAGATGCATTTGATGTTTTAAAAATATTAGCATGCTTTTGCAGAACCTGGTTAAGATCCCAACTCAATTAAGGAAATTCTGCACATATTTGGCTATTAATACATTTGCTATATAATAAACCATTTAGTGGCCAAAGCCCAACTTTAAAAAAAAATGCCAACAAAGACCAGACTGGATTGTTCTCCTGTTCCTAGCTGCGGTCCTGCAGGAGATTAAGTTTAGCAGGTGAATGTTTGTAGCGCCGGTAGGTAAATGCAATCCAAGTTCCATGTTATGTTTCCAATCCTGTGGCCTTTACACAGTCAGCATCCCCACGGACTTTGCCTCTTTTGGGACCACACATTGCATCATTAGCTGTTCTAGGGAAACGACTGTCTACATTCTTTTCCTGTTGTTTATTTTCAGCAGCTATTCAACTGTTGATCCATGAGGGTTTTTAATTGTGCAGTTACTGAAATATCTCTCTGTTGAATTTACTTTTCATATACATAATATTCAAAATAGAAAGGACTTTTCTAAGGTTAATTAAATGTTAGCCTTTACACTTGAGCCCTTTACACAGTTACCCTGACTGAAACCCTTGTGAAATGAAGGATTTACATGGTGGGGGCCCTTTCCTTCTGAACAGGACCAAGAGCGGAACAGGGAGCTGGCTCAAATCATGGGAGAATTTGAGGTGACGGATCAGCCCAGACAGAGCACCAGCAAGGGAGACGATTTGCTGGCGATGATGGATGAGCTGTGATATTCCATCTCCCAAAGGCACAGGCAGGACATGGAGCTGCCTCTAGTCACGTAGTTTGACATGGCCAAACCCTGCTGCAGTTACAGTTTCCATCTGTTGGTTTTGGGACTGATGTACCTAGGCCCGCATATGGCACCAGAAGCAGGCTCTGGGGGCTGCTGGTGCATGTTCTGCCATAGACAGTCTGGTTTTAAATGTGGTATTTTACATATTTGCTTCCTTCACCTTCTATCAAAGCTCTAGGCCATCCCATGCCAGGGATGCAGCTGCCCAGTAGCTGAAATGAAAGTGCGGAGCGTTCCTGTTCTGCCCGTATCCTCCTCTGCTGGAGGCCAGGTTCTGTCCATGTCCTTTACTGTGAGAAGTGGGAGTTGGTGCAGTGTCTACCAGCCAGTGCCTGGCTCTCATGGATGGGGGAAAGAACCGCTCCTCCTTCATCCAGCATCATTGTCAGATGTGCGTATCCATGTGTCCAGCATCACACAGAAAACACCTGGGCAGCACACAGATGAAGCAAGTGACAGGAAGTGCTCTGCTCCGGTCTGGGCAGTGTTCTTGTAGCTGTGTACATACCAGGGCTCCCCCAGGACCCCCATGCAATGTACCGCTGTCCACCTTGGTCCCTGCATGAGCAAGCACCTGCAGTGGGGCTCCCCGTGGCTGTTGTGTGCTTCAACCCCCGGCATCTGCGCCCTCTGGCTCCTAGTGCCGTGTCTGACAGTGACACCTGCTGCGGGCTCATGGGCTCCCTCCAGCTGGTGATCTTTTGCCCTGGATTACAATTGTGTAGAGGATTTAGGAATGTGCTTCCTGTACTGTGTTGGCCTTGTAGTGTAGACAATGCGGTTGTGACTGTTCTAGGTGATCTGTGCATCGCACTCTGTCATCATCAGGCACAGAACAGTTCCCTGGTTGGTAATGGCTGCACCGAGTCATGTCTCAACTTGCCTCTGTTTTCAGGGAAATATCACTTCCTTTCCCTGGAAGTTACTGTATGTACTGTGACCAAGTGCTGGTGCTGGGGGAGGTCTCCTGTGGGGAGGAAGAAAAAAGAAAGCTAGGCTTGTGTTTCAGAGTACCACAGAAACCAGAATAAACTTCAGTGTGTCAGTGCTCTTGTCTGAGTTGAGTGCTTCTGGGAGCGAGACTTGGCCTTCTCAGCAATGTTGTCATCCACGTTCTGAAATGCCCCAGGGAGGCAAACTCCTTTTTTTTGATACAGGGTTTTCTGAAGGCTGAAATCAACCCTAAGCGACACGAGTGGGGGAGAGGGGAAGGGCGCATGTTCAGCATTCACACGAGCTAGACCCCCTTCCTGGAGCTGGGATCCCTCCTTATTAAACGTTTGGAACCTTCTGTTTCCGTGACCAAATCACTTCCACGCCCGTAACCCGCTCCGCGCAGGGCCGTGGAGCGATCACGTGTCTACCGCAACACGGCTGCTCATGGCTCGGCGCCCAGCTCACCGCGCAGGCGCAGCAAGCAGCCAATCCCCGTGAGGGTCACATGGCTGCTCAGTGCGCGGGCGCAGTAGGCAGCCAATCTCTACGGGCCCCCGGCGCTCAGTGCGCAGGCGCCGCGGGCCGCCAATGCCGCGCGGGGGCGGGCCCACGCGCCCCTTGACCCCAGGCGGTGAGCTGGCCAGTCTGTGACCGTGTCCGCGTCCGCGATCATGTGGGCACCGGCGTCGCCGCGGGAGCGCGCCATCTCGGAGAACAGCCTGGTACTGCTGCTGCAAGGGCTGCGCGGGCTCGAGGCCACCGTGGACCTGCGCGACGAGAGTGCGGCCACCGGGCGCGTGGCCAACGTGGACGCGTTCATGAACATCCGCCTGGCGCCCGCCGCGCTCACGGACCGGCGCGGCCGCCGCCACTGCCTGGAGCAGCTGCTGGTGGCCGGGCGCAGTGTGCGCTACGTACACCTACCTGACGGCCTGGACGTGCGCGCCACGCTGCAGGCCCAACTCCGCCTGCTGCAGCGGCTGCGTCGCCCCGCTCCCGCCGCCGCCCGCCGCGAGTTCCCGCCCGCTCGCCGCAAGTGAGCGCCGCCTCCCGCCCGGACACCGCCTCATGCCCCTGCCCCCGCGCGGGCCGGACCCGGAGCCCAGCGCCGTGACGCCGCCCCGTGGTCTTATGACTCTGGGCCCGGCTGCTTCCGGTCGGTGCCGCCGGGCACCGGAGGACGCAGCTTGGTGGCCTGTCTGCAGGGCAGCGGAGACGTTTTGCAAATAAACCCCCATGGCGGGAGTTCTTGTGCTGTGCTGTGCTGTGTTGCGCTGTGCTGTGCTCAGCGCAGCTCGTAGCGGGGCCTGTCGCTGTCGCGTCAGCGCGACCTTTGCTGCCCCGTGGTCCCGCCGGGGCCGGGCTGTACCCCGAGGTGCTCGGAGCTTCCCTCTGCGGGGGCAGTCCCAGCCCCCGCCTCCGCAGCATTTCCGGCCCTCGCAGTGAGCCCTGGGGGCGGCCTGGTGTAGGAGCCCGGCTGCCGCTGTGCCGGAGGCAGCCAGGGCAGTACAGCTCCCGGTTTGCCTGTCTGGGGCCCGGCAGGGAGGCCTGGTCTGCAGCCCCTGTTCCCTCGGCGGGCTCCGAGCCGGGCTCCCTGTGCTGCGTGTGTCCGTCACCCTGGAGGCCTGAGGTTCGGCTGGGCCGGTGCCGTTCCCCAGGGCCGGGGGGCAAGAGCTGGGCCCTGCCCCCAGCAGCTGTGGTGCAGGGGTGGGGGCGCAGCTGGTCCGCTGGGTCGCGGCTGCAGAGCGGCAGCACACGCACGGCGTGGTCCTGCCTCGGGCCCCAGCGCCTGGGCGTAGCCCGGGAACACATGGACACAAGCAAATGCACACGTAGGCGGGGCAGCCCCGGGATCCCTTGCAGCCTGCTCCGGATCGGGGCCCAGCCCCTTCTCTTCCAATCACGGGGAGGCCTGTCTGAATACCCCCACGTGCCCGCCAATCCCTGGCAGCCCTCCGGCTTGGCATCCAATAAACGCAAGCGGGGGCCCGCCCCCCTGCTCCGCCCTCGGGATCTTCCAATCAGCACTTCTCCGCCTCGCCCCCGGGAGGAGGCTGGCCCAATCTTAGCCCGAGCAGGCGCAGCGTGGCCCTCACGCAATTCCCAGCAAGTCACGTGGTTCTTTCGTGCCGCCATCTTTGCTGAGGGCGGGGTGCCCAGGAGTGGTATGGCGGCGGCTGGCGGGCGGGGGCGTGCCCTCTCGCCGGTGCGTCACTTCCGTTGTCAGGTGGCCGTGGCGGAGCGGAGTCCTGACCGGAGGACGGGGCCGAGGCGGGGCTGCCCGGAGCGGCTCCGGCCCCGGGGGCATGGGGCACGGGTGAGGCGCGCCGAGCGCCGCCGGCACCGGTGAGGGGTAAGGGCGTGTGTGGCGCTGCGGGCGTGTGGGTGGATGGTCCCGGGGGGTGTCTGAGACGAGACGGGCCCCACCGTGCTCGCGGCCCCGGGGCCCGGTCCGGGTGGTGCCCGGGGCGCTCCTTCTGCGTCGCGGCCTGGACTCTTTCCCCCCCCCCTTCCCTCCCGGCTCGCCCCGGGTGCTGAGGCGGCGCCGCGGACGGGCCCGGCGCTGGGTCCGGCCTGGATGAGGGCAGAGCGCCGCCCTGTGCCGGGTGGTCGACACCGGGCCGGATCCTGTCTTTGGCTTCGGACCTCCGGCAGAGCTGCATCTATGCCCGCCCTGCGGGGGACTGCTGTGCAGACCAGACTCAGACCTTTGCTGTGATGTCTGTGCCTCCAGCCCTGACTAGATCCTCTCTGTAGTCTAGGGTGCCGGTGGACGTTCGGGTGCCCTGGCTCCTATGCTGTGAGGCACAGGCCAGCCGCTTTGGGCACACGGCACTTCCCGCCATGCAGGGGGACGCGGGCATTGTCTTGCCGTGGG
Organism: Crocodylus porosus; assembly: GCF_001723895.1. Classification (NCBI taxonomy): domain Eukaryota; kingdom Metazoa; phylum Chordata; order Crocodylia; family Crocodylidae; genus Crocodylus; species Crocodylus porosus. The sequence goes on along the minus strand of NW_017728940.1, from coordinate 131,592 downwards.
CACGATAGCGACAGGTGCTGGTTAAGTCCCAGCATGCCGGTCTGGCGTCCAGGCAGGCAGTGAGAGGGGATTTGTAAGCAAAGCATCACCTGGTTTCGGTCCCTGCTGTCACATGGCTGGTTGCGGAGCCTCGGCTGCGCTCCCCTTATTTTGTTAGTGACGTCCAGCTGCCAGTGCAGGGTTAAGAGCAAAGTCGGATGTTTTCAGGGATTTGCAAGGGCTTAGAGAGGAGCCATGCTGCCGTCTCCTTGCGAATATGATGCTGTCTGCTATGCAAATGCTGTGTTACGTTTCAGTAGTGACTAGTGTCAAGAGGTTGAAGCGAGCCTATGATTGTGAAACCTCTCCATGACTAAACTCCAGTTGTTCAAGGTGTTGAACTTGTTTCTAGTTCTTTGTGGCTTCTAAAAATTAGAAGCCAGTTTGTGTAAACTCTTGCGACAGAGTAGAGTCACTCTTCTGACAATTTGCATCTCAGCTCAGGTCCATGGTGGGGATGGACTCGCTGCTGGTCCAGTCCTTGCATTTGTCCGTGTCCTTTGCTCAGTGGACAATAGCCAAGTTGTAGCTGCTGTAAGAAGAGAGTGGGCAGCCGCTGTTAGGGAGTCACTGTTAGGTCTCACGAGCCTGTAGCAATATAGGTGAGCTCGGTCGCCCTGATGTTGATGCTGGAGGAATCAGAATTAAATTGTCTTGCAGGTGCTGCGGATGCTGCTGTCACAGTTCCTGCAGGTCAGCCACAGCGTTTGGCACTTCAGACAGATGATGGGTCAGCACAGGGCCGTGCTCTTTGTTCCTGGGGCATGCACAAACCCAGGTGTTTGTGTGGAGATAGCTTTACATGCCTGCTCGTAGGAAGGAGCTTTACTCACCTGTGTGACGGCCTCGGAGCCTTCCTGCAGCTCTGACTCAGTGCTGTGGAAATCTGTATGACTCTTGCAGGCAAAGTGGTTGGGAATTTATGATGAAGACAGTTAGGGAGAATTTTGGTGACTTTTAACTGTGTGCTAAAACATAAAAGGAGTTTTGCTTTCTGACTTTGCTCATCAGCTTCTGAGTGAAGGTTTCCATTAAATATGGCAGTGGAGATTTAACGTCCTAATTTTTGCAATCCCCTGTTGACTTATTGTTAAGGAAACACAGTGACATGCTCCCATTCAAAAATAGTGTTGTAGTGTTCTTTTCAACTTCCTTGCTAGACCACCGACTCTCCAAGAGGAGCTTTGCAAGACCAGAGAATCCTGCTTTACGGTGTGGAAGCCTGTAGCCTTCTTTTCTGGGAGCTCTTTCCAAAGTAGCAGCAATTGGATAGAATGATTAGACTCATTCATTAAACTAGAGCGATGCAAATGCATGCATGTTGGCTTTCAAATGCTCGCCCTGTTCCCTTGACTACATTTGGTCAGAGAGGTAAGCTTCCTGGCTCTCTCTAAGCTGAACTTGCCAAGCCTGCATAACTTGCATACCTTCCACAGCTAACAGCTCTAAAATAGGCTCGTCCAGTCTGGTAACAGTCCTGTGTACTGGGGAGGGCCTTTAAAAAAGCAGCTTTTCCTGTCCTTCATAGCACCAGAACAGGAACTTGGGGAACCAAAGGCAAACTTTTGCTTCCCGGTTCTGGCAGTGTACATGAAGGTACACGGAACTGGTGATGTAAGTGCACATGTGTGCATGCTCATGTACATATATGGTACCTACTCTACTCTTGGGTCCAGGTATTTGAGAGACCGTGTGTTGGCAGAGCCTATGTGTAGCTTGTATAAGGTTTGCTGTGCCCAGTGTTCTGTAATTTTTAGCAGTTTATCATTCATCCTAAACCAGGACTGCTGCTGTCATTCAAGTGATCACTAACCATTCCTTGTCCCAGGTGCTCCTGTGTCTAACTGATGTATTAGTCTGACCAGCACTGTGAACTTGATCAATATGTGCATGTCACACAACTTGTCGTGCTCTTGGACATCTCCATGGGATGCGACTGACTAAAGCAGCTGAATGAAATGATCAGATTCCCTTGTTTTGGCCTTTCCTATCCTTTATTGTGGTATCAACACTATTTGTGTTAATAGAGACAACCTAGACGTTCATGGGAGCAGCTCAGGTTTAACACCATGTCTTTTTTCAGGCTATATCTAGCAACTTCTTTACCATCCTGTTCTGAGCCAAGCTGTGAGTAAGAAAGTTTCAGAGCATCTGTGGGCTACTGTCCCTGATGAGAATAAACTGGACAGTAATTTTTAAAGGTGGGGATAGAGGGTTTAAGAGATTAGTTTCTGTGGTATGTGTATACTGCTATTGGCTTTGATAAGATAGTAGACGATGTATTTAAATTTGAATTGCCTTAGGATTGTCATTTTGCTGTGATTTTTGCCTGTGGCTGTCTGCAGTGGTGCTTGGGTTAAAAAGATTCAGTGCTGCTGTTTATAAGAGACAAAAGTTGTTTCAAGCTTTATCTGTAGGGAGAGCCCACACATGACTGTCCTAGCATTCCTTGTTCCCCTGCCCACCTCCCTGCCTGCAATACTTGGTTTTGTTGTGGCTACCTGACTGCTCCTTCCCTCTGACAGCAACCCCGTCCAGTGTCCTATTTGGTCAGTGGCTACTTGTCCTAATATCAGTAACTGCTGTGGTTCCTAAATGCTGACAGTAGGCAAGAGAGTGGTGTTTCCAAGTGCTGAGGTTTTGCCACTTCCTTTTTTTTAGACGTGCAAAACCCTGAACTTTGGCCGTGAAGGTCTAAAGCAAAGCAGACTTTCCATTTACTGTATTAAGCACTTGTTTGACAAAAGAAGCTAAACTTTTTTTTATTTTTTTTAAAGCTTTTCAACCTTGTACTAACACAAGGGAGAGATGAGACTCATGGTACCAGCTCAGTGCATATTACTATTTCTTTTACAGTTGTTGCTTGGATGCTGCAAACCTCACGCTACAAAGGGGACCTGCCCTGGCAGTCTTATTTCAGGTGTGAGGCAATGAAGGGGGGCGGGGATCAGATGAGTGGGACGGAGGACAGAGATTACTCAGCAGAGATGAGTGCACAGTGTGGTGAAGCCCAACCTACTTCAGATATACTATATGCATAAGCTCAGGCTATGAACAAACATGCATTTTTAGCTGCTGTAAAAGTGGAGGGGGAGCATGACCACACAACAGCCATTCCATCAGAATGATTGTGTCTGTGTAACCCTGTAGGGGTACAGGTGAGCCAGTGCGCCCCAACATTGGCCCTGGTAAGCTGGAGCGGTTATGCTGCACCTGTATTGCCACAGAATTGTGAAGAGAGAGCAGCCTGCATGGGTATGCAGTGGTCTCAACGTTGGGGTCTCCACACCGTGGTTACGCCTGTTTCCACCCTTTGCTGCTGCTGGCTGGTGTGCTGGCAGGGGGCCCCATGGAGGAAAGAGCACTGAGCTGGTGACCAGCTCAGGATATTGTGTGGCAGAGGGAGTGTGGAAGGGGCTGCAGCTGGAGGAAGGTGCTGTGCTGAAGCAGTGTTGTCTAGGCCCTGTCTGTGCTCAGAAGCGAGACATGGAAACTGCCCTGGTGCCGTTGCACCCATGCCAGCTGCAGAAGGGCACCTGCCTCCAAGCCACAGGCACTTAACTTTGCACCTGCATCCTGTGCACATCACAGCGCTCTCCATCACTGCGCAGTGGAGACAGAGGGGTCCAAGTGCCACCATTGTACATGAAGCCTTCTGTCAGCAGCCTTAGCCTGATTTGCCACATATCTATTTCTGTTTGCACGTGTAGCTCCTTGGTGTGACTGCTGGCTGGAGTGGAAGCTGTAACCAGTTAGGGTTTGATGGACTCTTTCCAGGAGACCATCTGTGTTCTGCCAAGCATCTGAGGGGTCAGGTACCACACGCATGCAGCCTGCTTTTCAGGGTAATGTAAAAATGGGCTGGGTTACACCAAGCGACATGGTGCTTCTCTTGTGGAAACTGTGGTCACCTGCATCACTGCAAACAAAGGTTCAGAATGCTTCAGCTTGTGTCAAGCATCATGTTGAGCCCATGTCTCTAGTGACAGTCTTTCTCTTCTTCATCACTGGAGCGTGGTAACGAACAGATGAATCACTAGCTCTGGGTGTGCAGGGCTTGGTGGCAGCAGTACCTCTGCTCAAGACCCATAGCACAGGACTTGCTCACACAGAGACACTGTCCAGAAACCTGTAGTTTCTGCTGAGCAAGTCATGGAGCCTCTGTTCATGTTTGCATTAAATACATGTGTGTCTTTTTCTAGTTGGAGAGTTTTTTCCAGAGAATAGCAGAGTAGTTTGTGTGCAGGGAGTGCCTCAGTAATGGAGAATAATGGGTGATCTGTACCCAAGAAAGTAGGATGTGTCATGCACATCTAGAAAAGTCACTCTTAGCCAAAATCAGGTATTAGAGGGCACCACCTGAATTGTACCTTTGCTTCAAAAGGGATTTGCAGTCCTGTTACTATTAAGAATTTCCAAAAGCTACAGGATGAGTGCACAATACATGATCTCTGGGAAGGGTCAGAGAGGCTACAGTGGCACAGGCTTGTCTTGCTTAGGGAGAACTATGGCCAGTTTTTGGCATGTTCCCCTTGAGAAGAGCCTGTATTAGTGCTGCTTTAGCTCATAGTCCTCGAGAAGTAGCAGTCAATTAGGAGGTAGGAAGTATTTCCCTCTTGCTGTAGTGTTAGCACTACATCCTTTCATTGTTTCTCTGTGGCATCCGGGCTGATGATTTGGTCACATAATCACATTGCTTAAAAGCCCCCTCATGTTCATCTGCTTTTTATTCTCAGGATGTTATGGCATCATCTCCTTTTAAAAACCACACAAAGGGAAGCCTTGTAGGCAGTTAGCTGCTTTTTGATTAAGGACGACCCTATCGATTTCAGCTGAACTGCATGCTGCTGTTAGTCTAAATAAGGGTTCTGTTATCTGCATTTGCAGAGGAGACTTGGGGATGCTCTGGATTTTCTACATACTCTGCCACACTGCCGTGTGGTGTGTGCTCTGCTGAGAAGCTGGTACTAGGATTGCTGAAGTTTCGTGTCTCTTGTAATTCCCTGACCAAAGTGTTCTTCTCCTCTGAGCTGTAAGTAGAGTTTAAAGGGGGTGTCTGTTTTGTTGGCCCAGTGTATTTTCATTAGCACTCTGAGCAACAGCCAGGTGGTACCACTTAATAAACCTGTAGGTAATTTGAAATGCATATGTTCGAATGGCGCCTTTCTGCCCTGTCTGGGGTATAGCACAAATTAAATCTTCTATTGAAACCAGTGGCCACACTTCATTGTAAAGAATAAAAATGTCAACACTCGCCTGAATCACACGATAGCCTCTCTGCATGCAAAGGGAGCCTGCCTGCAGCTCCTTTGTGGAATTCCTTTATGGCACCTGCCGCCACTGAAGCCATACAGGGAAAATAAAATCCTGGCTACCTGATTGTTGAACCGATACCTGCCTGGCTCACTGTGAGCTGCGTGTGATGTGGAGCTTTTCTCATGATGCACAGAGCTGGTTCAGGGTGTGCTGAGCAGTGGCTGTCTTTCTCCAGTGCCTCCGGAACACCATAGTATTTTATTTCTAGGGTCTCTCTCTGCATTGCTCTGTGGCCGCCTTGGGGTCTGCACTATGCTGTTTGTCTGTGCCTGTGATTATAGATTTTTTTTTTTTATTTTTTTTTTTTTTTTTTTTTTTTTTTTCCCCAAGGTTTGGGGAGCAGAGCTGGGATGTCTTCCTTGTTTGTCTGCAGTCCTAAAAGTTCAGCCTGAGTGTGAGAGGAATTGCGGGAAGACAGCTTTTGCGCTGAGTTTTTCTGTCCAGCACAAAAGTGACACTCCTGCTAACCATCCCAGCTCTCTTCCCCTGCCACTAATCAAAGAAGTACTGTTTGGCTCTCACTCAGAAGCAGAATTTCTCTTTTAAATGATTTAGTTTGGGGAGGAGCTGGAATGTGTCTTTGCAGATTTCCAAGAGCGTTAACCAAAGCTTCCTGAGTGGAGGCTCCCCCAACCCCATGCTTCTAAAGAGGGCTTTGTTCCTCCCAACAGGCTGGTAAATCAATACAGGGGTTCTTTGTGTATGTCTGAAGCTTTTAAACGGCTGCACTCAGTCTTGCTCCGTGGGCTCTTTGAACTGTGTGGATGGCCTTTCATTTCATGTCACTTGCTTTTCCTTTATAAAATTGTTACCTTTCCAAAGGTTCGTTAATGTTTCAGAGAGCAAAAAGTGAAGAGTGCTTCTCAAAATCATTCGTTAACCACGTTATTGCTGCCTCCTAAGGCAGCAGTACTAATGTGATGTATACTTCCTTTAAAAAAAAAAAATGAAAAAAACCCCTTTAATTCACTGGCTGCTCCCTGCACCTCTCCTCCTCATAGCTAAGGAAATTCTCTCCCCAGCAGATATTTGCTTTGCACCCAAAGGCTAGCCGAGCTGACTTTTTTTCCTTTGCTCTTGGGTGGCTGGGGGGCAAGGGGGAGAGGGTGCCTTGTGAAGTAGGATGCTGCATCAGCTCTTGGCCCTGCCCTCACAGATTCACACACAGTCTTTTACTTTCATTGTGCTTCGTTTGCCTACATATTGAATCTGTCCCTTTAACCCCAAATCAAAGATCTGTTGCTCATCTGGGGCCTACTCAGCTTTACACAACCAGGTTTCAAGGGAGGCTTCCTCAGGGGCATCTGGGTCTGGCATTGGGGCAGGCTGGAGAGCTTTGTCTCAATGCTACACTTCTCTCCTCATGGGAGGGGCTTCTGAGGACACAGGGCACTGTTTTGTGGGACTGCTGGGGTTTTTTCAGTGATTTTAACCGGCCATTGTACATTCCCCAGCTGACAAGTTGAGTCATCATTGTGGTTTTTCTGTGTTAAACTTGAATAATACCAGTTTAAGCTGTTTGTTTGGATCAGGGTAGTGTCCAGTGCAGTTTCTCATCCATTGGAATGTGCCCTGAACCCTCTGATGCAACCTGAATAGCAGTTACATGGGAATGAATTTTAGTTGATCCTTTTGGAGGCTGCCGGGTCTGTTCTATCCTAATTATTTGAATGCAGCATTGTCTTCTGCAGCTGAGAGACCAGTAGACACTAAAAATGGGGCAGAGTCTCACAATAATGTGCTTGATAGAGACTGAAGGAAATGAGCTGAATAGTCATCTTGGGGGTGATGCCCCTGCCCGGCCTATTAGAAATACGCGGCATTGTGATCCATTATGCATGGCAGCTGGGGCTGGGGAGCAGAACCGCTGGTGCACTGTGACTGCCTGGGGCTCCTACGGTTCAGCTCTAGAGCTGCCAAGCTCTGCAAGAGGATTCCAGTCTGGCTTCCTTTCCTGCAGATCTACAGGTCTGAGAGGTCTCTGGCCTCTTCCTCCCTCTGCAAGTGGGTAACAACATTCCTGTTCTTATCTTCTGAGTCCAGCATGCACTGAAATGCCAGTTATGAAAACCTAACCAGCTCTCCTGGGAACCAGAGCTAGGAGTCTCGTGCAGGGAGAATCTTGCTTTCCAGCAATATTTTGCTGCCAGCGGCAACTGGCTTGTGCAGGAGACTCTATCCAGCCTTCTGTGCCAGTGCGATGGGTCCCTTGCAGCGTGGAGCAGAGATCAGTAGGCCAAACATCCATGCAGGCAAGATTAAAACCTCCCCCCACAGCCTGGCAGCCAGTGATTCTGAGAGGTCTTGTTGGCTGTTTCCACTGCAGTGTCTCTTCCTTTCTCTTTCTTTTGCTGACGTTTCAAGTTTGATGACAAATTGTAGCCTCCAGGAGTCTCCAGGGAAAAGTGATTCATTTGTCTTGCGCACATGTTTCACTCAGCAGCATGGGAACTGCACTTGTAACTCACGCTTGCCTCCCTTGTTTTGCCTGCTGTGTTTCCAGATGGGAAATGCTGTAAAAGTTTCAGGAACTTTGCTGATCACATCAGTGATGCAAAACATCTGAGCATGAATATTCCCTGGTTCAGCTTCTCATTGTCTGCTTGAGTTGTTTTGGTTTCTGGAGGCTGCTAGTTGGAGATTTAAAAAGTGAATGTGAACATCTCTTCCAGCTCCCAGGCAGTGTTATGTAGTATACACCGGCTTTGTTCTTAGGATACAATCTGCAAGGCAGATGGAGCTGTTTCAGGTGCAGTCCTCTGTCCTACACCCAGCTGCAGCTGCTGCAGTGAGAGAGTACCTGTATTTGTGGAGTGGTGGCCAGTGCATCTGAATTCTAGGTTCAAAGCGATAAGACTTGCCACTTTTACTGTCTGCTGTGTACTCCCTGAATTCCAGCAAAAACAGGTGGTTTTGCTTCCAGGATAGAGACAAAAGGCAGTCTTCTCTGCCTTTGTCAGCCAACCTCAGGAACTGTTTCCAGGATGCACAGGTTCCTTAAAAAGGGTTTTGCTTGCTTTCCTTTCTTTCTGAAGACAAAAGCTTGTTGCTGGGCCCTTGCCATGCCCTCCTCAACAGTCCTGTCTCCAGAAGGTCGTTCTTCCTCAGGGTGTGTTCTTGTTGTAAACAGCTTCTAGACTGCTGGGGTGTTGGTTTCTATGGTTTACTAAACTGGTGACTGGTCCTTGAATATTCATTCAGGCCTCACCAACAGGCCATGGGGGTCAGAGCAAGTCCTGACTAGTGCTCTTTCAGGTTGTTGACAGACTTGGCTGTCACTTCCCCAGTTCAGATTTGGCTTATTTTTCAGTCTCATAAGACCTACAGCCTGAAATTTAAACTCACTTTAAGAAAAAGTTCTTAGAAGATATGTATGTGCACGGTAGTTTGCTTGGCAGTACAGTCACTTCGTAGGTGGGGCTCTGCATCCTGCATAACACTGACAGCCTGTCCCCTGTGTCTCCAAAGAATGCAGTGCAGTTATCTTCCAACCCCCCCCCTTGAGCAAGCAGGATGTGAAGAGGCTCCAGTTGGCCTGGCCAGCTCTGTGGGAAGGGAAACTGGAGTCCGAGACTTGCACTTGGGGTTTGGAGGAGCTGAAAAGCTTCCTGTTCCTCTCCGGCACTCCCCAGCTGACGTAGGTCCGTCCGGTGTGGCCCACTGGTGTCACAGCCAGCTGGAAGGAAGCTCTGCTTGTTGGCAGGGAAGCTGGAGATCCCATGAGGCTTTCGGGGAGGGGTGGAGCTTCAGGCTATCTTTCTGCAGGGCTTGCAGAACCGGATTGTCATCTCTAGCTTCTGTCGCTGATCTCAAAAACCGAGCTGACAAGGCAGCTGCCCTTCAGGTGCAGACACAGTTGTTGATCTCGGGTTAGGCCTGCCAGTTCTGATGTCTTCCCCTTAAATATGACTTAGGCTTTGGTCCTCATTCAAAATCTAATTCAAGTAATTGGCTTCTCAGCAGGCAGTTGGTGAGCCAGGTATCAGTGTGATGTAGTTGCCCCCAGTGGCAAGACCGCTCAAAATGGGAGCCTCATTGTAGCAGCGCCCAGACCAGGAGGGACCAAACCAAGTGTCGTTCAGTCTTCTGGTACCTGTAGGAAGAGGGAATCCTGCCGGTAACCATGTTTTGGGACTCTGAAGGTGATGCAACCTTTAAAGAAACCTTTGAGGAAAGGCAGCAAGTGCGTTTGTGCTTCTGCTTACTGTCATTCATCTCCACAATGATGCATGGTTGCAGCTAAAGCAAAATCTGTTTCTTCGGAGGTTCCCGGGGTCTGGAGAAGGAAACTGCCGCAGCAAAGCTGTTGGCCTTTAGACCACTTTCCTGCCTTTTGTCAGGGTTGTGCAATGTCAGTAGATGCAAAAAAGGGAAGATTCTTCCTGGCACTCTGGGTACAGCCACCTTAGCCTTTCTTCCCTTTGCTGCTGGGACTTTCCTGGGTTTGGCGCATGCTGTTTGTTCTTGAAGGAGCCAACCTGAAATGCACTTGATTCCCAAACACTTCAGGTCCTCCCTGGCGCCAGAGCCTGCCTGTTTGCTTTGGAGGTGGTTGCGTGTTTCCTGTTTCTAAACTTCCTGCACTGCTGCTGTAGGAGATGCTGGGGTCCAACAGGGAAAAACTGCTCAAAGAGAAAACAGTGAAGCTGACTGGACAGAAAGTGCACAAACTCAAGAGCAGGTTTTCCTCTAGTGGCTTGGCCTAAGCTATTTTAGGAGTTTGCAACAATGGTGTTTTTTAAGCTTGCGTCCTTTTAGCAGGGGAGGAGGCGAGCTCCTCCCACTGCTTGTACTGAAACAGCTCATTGTGAAAGTGCTGACTAGACCCTTTCTGTGGGTTTGCGGCCCGCCTTTGCACTTCTGCAGCCCAACTGGCCCAAGTGTGGGAACTTAACCTGATGCTGCATGTGGTTTTTGCCCCAAGAGCGAGGGTCTGAAGTACTGAGTAAATGAGAAATGGCGTTCTCACAATACAGTACCCAGTCATGTTTAGAAATGTCCCTGCTCCAGACTATAACACTGCAACGTATGTTGTCTCGTTACAAAAGTCTGACTTTTGCCACATCTGCATTGTACTTGGGTTAAGTTGTAGTGTAAGTAAGTGCCAGTGGAGCAAAAACGAAGCTGGGGTAAGCAAAGCTGCAAGAAATAGTGTACAAGTGTTAAGCCACATATTTGTGATGATTAGCCATTGGGAATTTAACGTACAGTAACTGCCTGACTCAAGGCCCAATGAACCTCGTACTTAAAGTCTTACCCTGAGATGTGACCGAATGCAATGAATTTTAATGGGCTTTTTTCTTTTTTTGAGAGCCACTTATTAGCTTGGCCTGAAAAGAGAAGTTATTTTGCAAGAACTCGGTATCAAGTTCTGTTTGTCTTGCTCTCTGAAATGTAAGCTCTGCACCTGTTAACACTTTGCTGCAAATGGAAATTAAATGTTCAGTTCTGGAGAGTTTTCTTCCCTGCTTCCATGGAAGCATGGTAATGGCATTGTTCACTTTCATATAGGTAAAATAGTCCACGATCAGTCATCCTTTAAACCTCTGTAGCAAAGGCATGTTCTAGCCTAACGCTTGATTGAATTATTCTCAGCTCTAAATGATCCAGCTCGTGCCACAGAATGTCAGTGTGAAGGATCCTTTAGGCAAGTACTCGTTCATGTGTGCAGCACTGTGCACCCCTGTGACCTGCGGTCGCAGCTTCCCAATCCCGTTGTGCTTCTTCGGGTGAGAACAGGTGCTTAGGGATCATTGTAACACAAGATAAATGCACAGGCTGTAGATTGCCAGAGTGTTATCGTAACCCAAAATAATCCTGAACTGTAGCATCAAGCCTGTCTCATTTCACATTACAGAGTCCCTGACCTTCTGACCAGCCAGCTTTCTCTAGGGTGATGCCTCCTGTCTCCTGAAACATTGGAAAACCTAGTTTGGAAGAAGAGTAAAAATACAGTTGATGCTGAACAACGTGAGTCCTCAGATTGTTCTCTTTATGATAATGCCACATGTGCCAAAGGGTCCTGCGGGCACTGGTCACAGGTTTCTGCAGAGGCAGTTGGCTTCTGCATCTTCTCAGCTGCCATGATGGAGCTGTTGGGAATGGAGGGGTCTTAGACAAGGTCAAGACAGTTTGTGGTGCAGCATGAACGGAGGTGGGGTTTCTGTGCTACATAAAACAGGACACTGCTCTAAGCACTGAACTTCATTTAGTCTTGCCTTCAAAGACCTGGTTTGATCAGGATCAGTAACGGGGCATCCTGGGTGCCTCACCTCTGCTGCTGCCCATCATTGCTATCCCTGCCAGGCAGTGAAATGCTGCTGTGTAAACCCATATACTGCTGTCAGTGCCCGTTGGTGGGGCGGAGGCAGGGTAAGTTTGTCACCAGTGAGGCTCCTGGAGGAGTGAGCTCCCCACTCCCCTATTGGCAGGGTGGGGGCTGATCAGTCTGATGCATCCTGTGGAAAAGCAGCCTCCCCCTCTGTCTTGGGGATTATAGCTGGCTTGATTTAGACCTCTCTAGGGTCAGGAATATGGGGAAGTGTGGGCAGTTTGGAGGGGGCTTGTCACTGTTCCTTGTCAAGTGCCTCTCAAATGGTCAGTGCAACTAGCCCATGAGAGCTCTACACAGTGGTGCCTGCCTTCATTGCCACTGCAGTGCACTCACAGTGTGCACTCTCTGCCTGGAGGAGAGCAAATGCAGTGCTGCTCCATGGACTGGGAAAGAGGTTCTCTTCCTGCTGAGCTGAGGCCAGATGTTCCCCTGGAGAGAGAGATGGGTGTGACCAGTCTGAGGTTTGGGTTGATGTGGACCTTTAGGGTATTGTATCTGCAGTGCTTCCTCTCTCTGCAGAGATGAGCAACTGGAGGCATCTGCCTCTTAGGGGAGCCTGAGTAGGAACTAAGCACCTGCTGAAGCCTTGGCCAGGGAAGCTCAGGGACTCACTAGTTCTGGCTGGCTGTACTACGACTCCTAAAAGTGAGAGACCTCCTGTAATGGACGTGCATGTTCACATGGGTGGTGCTGCTGGGGTGCTAAGGTCCAGGTTCCCCAGAGTTTTGTTTCATGAAACATTTCTCTACTACAGCATCTCTGCTCAGAGTTGTTAAGTGTCTCAGTTCGTTTAGTTAGTAGGAAACCAGCACTTCCTGCACAGGGAAGTGCAAAAAAGGTCATGATTATTATTATTTATTCTTTTTTAAAATATAGGGCTGAAATTTCCTGTGTTTTGGCTTGATCCTGCTGCATAGACACAAGAAGGGGATAAAGGAATTTGTCATAAAATGAACAGATTACAAAGGGGTGGGGGGGATGGCTTATTTTTGGTAAATTGTAAAGAAACATGTTTATACTTTACAAATGAGATGAACTAACTGATAATCCTCAGGTAATTCCTGTGCCCTCCCTCTGCCTCTCTCCATTTTTAGGAAAGCTGGGAAGGTACTGATTTGTGATTGTGAACAATTAAAGGCATTAGTCCTCAGACTGCTGAGAATTGTATGTCTTTGTCCTCCTGAGGAGTTGGCTTTGGCAGTTGAAACTGAAATCCTTTACTGTGAACAGACCTCCAGGGCTCCACGGCCTGAGCTCACAGACTTATGGGTAATGAAAGAGTAGAGGCCCATTCTTCTGAAGCATTTTTAGAACCTGTCCATTCATAGGCTTATTTGGTTGTAAAACAAACCTTCATTATTTTGATTCTTCCCCGCTACATCTGTTAGAAACTAATTTTCTAGGAACACTGTGCTGTGTATAACAAGGCTCACTTGTACCTTCTAGAAATGCACAAAGCCTATAGCCCTCAATTAATCCAGGAGTAAATGAGCCATAGCTTTTTGTCAGTAGGAACTGCCTTCCACTACGTGAGTAGGTGGAGGCACAGATGCATCATCAAGTAAAAGACTTCCAGCACAAGATAGGGGGTTAGCATAAGGAAACCAGCCTGGTTACTCATCGACGTGTGATCTTCCCTTTCTTTCAAGAGCTGAGGATGAAGCGGCGAGCATCAGACAGAGGAGCTGGGGAAACATCTGCTAAGGCAAAAGCTCTTTGTGCTGGGATTTCTGGAAATAATGCCAAGAGAGCAGGCCCTTTCATCCTAGGTAAGTACAGGGGCTTTTGTGGTCATATGCACTAGTTTTTGGGGACGTTAACAGTGGCAAAGTTTCTGGAAAACAGAGCCCAGAAAAGGGACAAGACAGAATCTTATCAAAATCTTCAAACATGTTGATCCAAAAGAGCAATCCTTGGAGCTGCTGTCTTGAGGAGATCCCAGGGTATTTTTAATGCAGGTTTAGCAAAGTTGGCATGTGTGTTATGGAGACAGCCACAAACCTCTGATTGATTGATTTATTCTTCCCCCTTGAATATCTAAATTGTGCTTTATAGCAGATCCTGGGGGGTAGGTGTGGTAGGGTCCTTTAGAAATCCTTGGGCTGTGTGTTCAAGGCTACTTTACACTGAACATGCTTTAAATCAGTATGCACACATTTTATTAAGACAGTGGCGGTTCTGTCCGGGGCACAGAACCTGCAAACATTGTCTAAGCACTTGGACACTGCTTGATTGCTAGAACACTGCATTACTCTGGTCACTACCTCCAAGTTCCCCTGTATGAAAATGGGGATGGTTGGATACTAGAAGTGGACTGATGTATCTGGAGGAACAAAATGGGTGGCTGCTTCTGTGCATTGAATAGATTTATGGAGCCATGCCTACAGCACTGGCAGTTTAGGATCAGATTCCAGCCATGGTTATTCCTTACTGTGGCAGATGCTAACAGATGTAAGCGCTGTATGGCTCAGGCATGCAGAAAGACCTATTTAAAAGAAATAGCTGTACAATGTGCAGTGTTTTGCCAAAGGTCGTTCCTGTGAACAAATGAGCCATTGTCCAAAGAGGCTTCAAAATTCAGGGTCCTTTGTTTTCTTAAGATCAGTGCAGTTTCTGGGGAAAAAAAGACTGCACAGTGTAGACATTCATACCCTGGTGAAAAAAGGAACTTGATTTAAACTAATGTAAACTGCATGACAGCTGAATATTGACATAACACTGCATTAGTCATCACTTTTTAAAGGCAAACAAGTCTGTTCTGCTTTGTGCTGTCAGGTCCACGTTTAGGTAACTCCCCAGTGCCAAGTATTGTTCAGTGTTTGGCAAGAAAAGATGGGACAGATGACTTCTATCAACTGAAGGTAAGGGAAATGCATAACGGGAAGATCTGAGGAGGCATTTTAACTCCCTGCTCCTTGAAATGAGCTGCCAACGTGTGGGGATGTTTCTGTAGTCAGAAGCTGTGCGCACTAGGGAAAAGCCTGCTAAAATTTCCCACCAGCGGTTCATCTCTACCAGCTGCACTGGTGTGGCTCTGAGGTGACTCTACCTCTGCTGCCACTCCCACCTAATTAGAAGATACTGTATTTAAACCACCAGTTGCTTCTTGGAGATCTATCTTCACAGTTGCCATTGGAACTGAAATGGTGGTGGCAGGAAGGGATAACGGCTGGGGTTACTTTGCAAATAGTAACCCAAGTATTTCCTGTGAGCTAATTGTATACGTGCCACATCACTCTGCACAGATGTTAGCTCAGGTTTGTGACAAGTACATAAACGCTAGAGGAAATGCATTCCACTGTTAAACACGCATGTAAATAGTTACACAGTGCAATAGTGGCTCAGGATTTGGGGTCACTCTGGTTTTCCTGAGACGAACGTGGATTTTTTCCTTTCTTGTAGATCCTCACGTTGGAGGAGAGGGGTGACAAAGGAATTGAAACCCAGGAGGAACGACAGGGCAAGATGCTGCTGCACACGGAGTACTCTCTCCTTTCCCTTCTCCACAATCAGGAAGGAGTGGTTCATCACCACGGGCTCTTTCAGGTACAGTAATCCACCTTGCAGGTTCTCTGAGGATATGGGCATGCTGCTGCCCTAAGTTGCTCTGCCGTGCAGTGCTGACCTTGTTCTCATGCATAAGGAATTACTGGTATGCAAGCCATGTTTAATCAGTCCTGCTGAAAGCAAACAAGACTTGCAGAGGCTATTGCATGTTATCCATGATGAAATGTGTCTTGTCACTTGTGAAATGTGAAAAGACTGTGTGGCAGGATGTGGGCCTAGGTAACAAGCACTTGTTATCCTCAAGCTGCTTAGCATTAGGTAGCTTCAAGTACAAGAGCAGGAGCGTGGGTCTGAAGTGACCCTCCTACATGTATCAGGTAGTAGAAGTAACTCGAGCATGTCCTGAATCTGGCAGGGGACGGGGGAACTGCCCCCTGCTAGGCGCTGCTTCCACAGAGCAGTTTCTGCCAATTATCAGAGAGCCCTTCTGGAGCTGAACCTCTGCTTTCCCGTTTCTGTAATTGGTCTGGCACGGAGGTGGGAGATGCAGAGAGCTTACCAGCTGCTTTTCTAGCATGTTAAAATGAATTTGTGAATGTGCTATTTAGTGATTTTAAATACCCTTAAGTTGAATGAGTTTCAAGGTTCTTAACACCTTGAAATCGATAAGTCGTTTACTGAATCTGTGACAAGCTAATAAGGGTTGTAAACTATGATGCAAGTAATTGTTCACTTGCTGAGTGTTGTGTGTTTGTCAACAACTTCTTTCGGTGAGGTCCTTTCTGTTATATCTAAAATAAACTTATAAGAGGCCTGGAAAACATGATTTGTGAGGAAAGACTGTAAGAACTGGGATTATTTAGCCTGGAGAAGGGAAGACTGAGAGGGGAATTTGAAGGCTGTTATCTAGTAGATGAAGACGGTCTGTTCTTTGTGGCTGCAGGGGACAGAACGAGGAGCAGTGGTCTTAAATGGCAGCAAGGGAAATTCGCACTGCAAATTATATAAGAACATAAAAAGTGCAACACTGGGTCAGACCAATGGTCCATCTCGCCCAGCATCTCATCTCCAAGAACAACAGGAGTGGGTATTTGGCTCACTGAACCAGATGGATCTAAAGTGATCTCTCCCCTATTCATTACCCTGCTTGACATCTGTCATTATTGGGGTAGAGATGGTAGAGAAACATCTCCAACTGTAATGTTCAAAAGCCTTTAGTAGGCCTTTAGTAGATCTTTGTCGTGCATCCACAAGTGCATCTCAAGCGGGGCCAAGGAGGTGATCCTCCCCCTCTGTGCAACACTGGTCAGGCCACAGCTGGAGTACTGCGTCCAGTTCTGTGCGCCCCACTTCAGGAGGGATGTGGACAACATTGAGAGGGTCCAGAGGAGGGCCACCCACATGATCCAGGGACAACAGGGCAGACCCTACAGTGAGAGACTGCGGGACCCGAACCTGTTCAGCCTTCGCAAGAGAAAGTTGAGGGGGGACCTGGTGACCGTCTATAAACTCACTAGGGGGGACCAGAAGGGTTTGGGAGAGACCTTGTTTCCCCTAGCACCACCCTCCCCTTCCCCCCGGCATAATAAGGAATAACAGCCGCAAGTTGTTGGAGAGTAGGTTTAGATTAGACATCCATAAGAACTACTTCACAGTCAGGGCGGCTAGGATCTGGAACCAACTTCTAAGGGAAGTGGTGCTGGCTCCTACCCTGGGGGTCTTTAAGAGGAGGCTTGGTGTTTACCTAGCTGGGATCTTTTGAACCCAGTTTTTTTTTCTCCTGCCCAGGCAGGGGGTTGGACTTGAATATCTACAAGGTCCCTTCCGACCCTACTTCTATGATTCTATGATCTATCTGCCATGAATTAGCTTATTTCCTTTTTGAACCTGGCTCTGTTATCTGCTTCTACAGCTTCCTGTGGCAATGAATTCTATGCATTAACTATGTTTTGCATAAAAAGTGCTTTCTCTTGTTAGTTTAAAACCTGTCAGCTACTAATTTCAGCAGGTGCTCTTTAGTTCTAGTGTTTGGAGACTTGATGAACAGTGGTTCCCTGCTCGCTTTGTCCGTGTCCTTCGTGACTTTTTATTGACCTTTGTCGTATTTCCCCGCCCCCCCCAGCTCTCCTCCAGCCTTCTCCTTTCCCAGCTGAAACGTTCTAGTTGTTTTAGTCTCTTCTAGCATGACTTCCCCATGCCTGTGATCATTTTGGTTGTCCTTCTGTTTCTTTCTCTAATGCTACCATCCTTTGGTGGTGCAGAAACCAGAGCCAGATGCAGTATTCAAAACTAGATGCGACTTCCTGAGGGCCCTTCCAGCCTGACTATTCTGTGATTCTAGGAAACTTAAGCCTTGCCTTCACTGATACTTTTTCTTGTTTTCCTACCATGACTGGTACTGTTGCTAGCAAATCTTACCCGCTCTATTTGTATTATCCAGTTCACATTAATTTAGAAAAGGCATAAGCAAGTAATAAACACTTGTACATCTAACCTCTTTCCTTGGCTTCTGTCAGTAAAGATCACATCTGGTTTCTGAATGCATGCCAGTATTTTATTTAGGTTTTGGAAACCTGGACTAGCCAAGTTCATTCTTGGCACATTGAGTTTGCTATACTCAAGGCAGAAAAACTGAAGGGGTAGATGGACATATCTTTTAATCACTTTAAAATCTGCCCCGGTTACAATCGGCTGTTATGACCTAACTGAAGTCTGCAGAATCCTGTAGCAAGGAAAATTAGCTAAATCACTGTAACTATAAAATTCAATGGAAGTTAAAGTTGCAATAGTTTATCTATACTTGTATGGCTTCAGAATCATGCAGATAAAAGTTGCACTGTAACGGCTTAAATTGCTATCATTGGTTCTGTCTATACCCTAATCCTGTAGCATCTAGTCTTAAACAAGATGGGTGTGTCCCTTGTGTGACTCTTATCAGTACTTTCTTGTTCTCAAAACAGCTGTCTAAATGGCCACTGCATCATCTCATGTTCTGTACTTGGTAATACAGCTGTCCAGGTGACTTCCCTAATTTCTGTCCCTTTGCCTCCCTCTTCCACGGCAGGACCGAGCATGTGAAATCATAGAAGACCTGGAAGCCAACAGGATGGTTAGGAAAATGAAGAAGCGGATTTGTCTCGTTTTAGACTGTCTCTGTGCTCACGATTTCAGTGACAAAACCGCAGATCTGATCAACCTGCAACATTACGTCATTAAAGAGAAGAGGCTGAGCGAGCGGGAGACAGTGGTGATATTCTATGATGTAGTACGCGTGGTGGAAGCATTACACAAGGTAAGGGCTTTGTGCATCCCTGAGTGTGCTAGAAGAGTTAGCTGTCCTCCTAACTAACATCTCGAGCTTCATAACACTTCATCCTACAATCAAAAAGAAGGTGATGACTGTGGAATGTCTAAACTGTCTTCCAGTGACATTCCTTTGCACACATTGAGCTCTGGGTAAGTCTGTGTGCTGCAAACTGTAGCAGAGCATCTCTTCTCCCCTGTGACTTATGGAGGAGTGCGTGTTAGTTGTTTGGGCAGAAGGCAGCTGAATTAAATGCAGATCAGGTGAAGAGCAATACTGTTAACCTTTCTGGGCTTGCAGCTTATCAAATCCAGGAAATGCTCCAAAGTGTTTTGTGTGGAACAATACAGATCATAAAGAACAGGAATGTTGATTGCAATAAGAAAAACCCTGTGTTTGCAACAAGTTTGAGATCACAAAACAGCAGAATCTGTTTTTAGAACAGTAATTTTCAGTTCACTTGAATTGTACCCTATAAAAAGGGACAACCAGCTTCTCATACCAGAGCTTTGTCCATGAGCTAATAAGCTCATGTGCAAAGACATTTTTCAGCTTATTGAGAGGCCTTACTGAGGCTGGAAAGCCTGAAGCTCAAACTTACCAGTAGAGTCAAAAGGGACCTTGTAGATCATCAAGTCTGACCCCCTGTCCTGGGCAGGAGAGAAACTGGGCTTAAATGACACCAGCCAGGTAGACGTCAAGCCTTCTTTTAAAGACCCCCAGGGCAGAAGCCAGCACCACTTCCCTTGGAAGTTGGTTCCAGATCCTAGCCGCCCTGACTGTGAAGTAGTGCCTTTGAATGTGTAGTCTAAACCTACTCTCTAACAGCTTGTGGCCGTTACTCCGGGGGGTGCCAGGGGGAACAAGGTGTCTCCCAAACCCTGCTGGTCCCCCCCCCAGTGAATTTATAGACGGCCACGAGGTCCCCTCTCAGCCTTCTCTTGCGAAGGCTGAACAGGTTAAGGTCCCATAGCCTCTCTTCGTAGGGTCTGCCCTGCTGTCCCCGGATCATGTGGGTGGCCCTCCTCTGGACCCTCTCCATGCTGTCCACATCCTTCCTGAAGTGCGGTGCCCAAAAC
Source organism: Crocodylus porosus (assembly GCF_001723895.1). Lineage (NCBI taxonomy): Eukaryota > Metazoa > Chordata > Crocodylia > Crocodylidae > Crocodylus > Crocodylus porosus. Next base: position 112,013 of record NW_017728940.1, on the reverse strand, counting down.
TGAACACAGTACTCCAGCTGTGGCCTGACCAGTGCCGCATAGAGGGGGAGGATCACCTCCTTGGCCCTGCTTGAGATGCATCTGTGGATGCACAACAAGGTACTACTGACCATAACCTCACATTGTTGGCCCATGTTCATCTTGGAGTCGATAATGACTCCAAGATCTCTTTCTGCCACCGTGCTTTCAAGAAGGGAGTTTTACGGCTTATAACTGTGCTGCTGGTTCCTACTGCCCAAGTGCAGCACCCTGCACTTGTCAGTATTGAAACCCATCCTGTTTTCGTTAGCCCACCCCTGTAATGTGTCCAGGTGCTGCTGTAATCTGTCCTTCCCTACTAGTGTGCCCACCTCGCCCCAAATCTTGGTATCGTCAGCAAATTTAAACAGGCTGCTTTTCTCCATCATCCAAGTCACTAATAAAGAAATTGAACGGTGCGGGCCCAAGGACCAAGCCCTGAGGGACTCCACTGCCCACTTCCTTCCAGCTCGAAAAAGACCTGTCCACCACTACCCTCCGAGTACGACCCTTCAGCCAATTTGCAATTCACCTGACTGTGTAGGCATCAGTGCCACAGTCTCCTAGTTTTTTAATGAGAATGGGGTGGGAGACAGTGTCATAAGCCTTGCTGAAGTCCAGAAAGACTACGTCCACCGTGACACCGGCATCCAAGGATAATGTGACCTGATCATAGAAGGCAATCAGGTTGGTCTGACAGGACCTGCTCCTAATGAAACGGTGCTGTTTGCCCTTGAGCATCATCCCTGCTGCTGGCCCATCACAGATGCATTCCTTGATAATCTTCTCAAAGAGTTTCCCCAGGATTGAAGTAAGACTAATGGGCCTATAGTTGCCCAGGTCCTCCCTCATCCCTTTTTTAAAGATGGCTTTCTTCCAGTCATGTGGCACCTGGCCAGAGCACCACGAGTGCTCGTAAAGCTGTGCCAGGGGCCTCTCAGTAACCCCTGCCAATTCCCTCTCCACTCTGGGGTGGAGATTATCTGGACCTGCTGATCTGAACATTTCCAGCCCCTCCAGAAGTGCTCTAACCCGGTCCTCCCTGACCTTAGGCCTGGTGGAGTTTCTCCCGAGTCTGTGTGGAATCTTGGTCAGGGAGTCCTGGTCCCTCCACGAGAAAATGTAGGTGAAGAATTTGTTAAAGAGGTCTGCTTTCTCCTCTGGTGCAACCACCAGATTGCCAAGCATATCCTGCAGGGACCCCAGATTACCCGATGCCGCCTTCATTCTCCCTATGAGAGAATGAAGAAGGCACTGAGTAATGTGAGTAAGGAGTGTTTATAGACCATGTGGCTTTTAACCTGCACATGAGAATAGAATAATTGGAGTGGAGAAAGTTTACTACTGATGGTGTGTGTCATGCTCTATCAATTTGGAGGTTCTGGGGTGTCCCACAGCTCGTTCGATTCAGGACCCTGCACTCCAGACTGTTAGGATTGCTGGTATGATTCTGACAAGCCTTTGTTCTTTGCTATGGATCCCAAAAATGACTGAAAACTTCAGGTGGCCTTACCAGTATTTGCTGAAACTCACATAACTATTTGAATCTAAATCCATCTCCATCTGCAGATACTGCTCCCATCTGTGGGTTTCTTGTGTGGTCGTATTGCTCTCCTAGCTTCGCTTGGAACACGTATCAAATTAACAGACCTTGCAGGGAAAGCCTGGGGGGAGGTGGTATGGTTGCTAATGTTTTTCTAATTTCTGTCCTCATCAGTGTACTCTTATATTTACTTAATGCTTATGTCTTCTGAGTACTGAACAATCTTGAGCTCATCAGACATGTTTGTGTTCGCATTGACTGATCTAAAATGGAATATATTTTGCAGAAAAATATTGTGCACAGAGACTTGAAACTAGGGAACATGGTGCTAAACAAAAGGTAAGTGACTTTCTTGAGCCTGTATTTAGGGTGCTTGTGTAAAGATTCAATCAAATTTCCTTTCCCTTAGACAGATGCTTTTGGCATCACACAAGTGACAGTCACTGAATTCACCCAGGAGTAGCTGTTCCCAGGAGGGAGTAGCAAATGCAGTTGAGCATGGTCCCTTGTCAAAATCCTGTTCTTATGGGTTTCCAGAAATAAACTAAGCCCAGGTGATCCAATGTGCCCAGGTACTTCTGCTGCCCATACACAGCTGTTGGAGTGCGTTCTTGCAGCCAGACTCCTGGGCTATGTGCAATGCTGCTATAGCACAGCTAATGGCAAACAGCAGTGTCAGCTTACTGTTTTGTCACAAGCTGAGATCTGAGAGAGAGAACCCCATGGAAGCGTGTTTGTCCCACACCCAACTCAAGCATTCCTGCAGGTACCTGCATAGCTGCTGTGTCTTGGGACTCCCTAGTCACCATCGCAAAGCCAACTGCAGGGCACTGAGTAAACCCTCCCATTGCCCCTCCCCCCCCCCCACTCCTACAGGGTTGTGTGGTGGAATCGCCTGATTCTTGCTCTCTGGACCTGGGCTCTGGCTGCAGCCCTCTGACATGATTTGCTTCAGCAGATCTAAGCCCCTCCAGTGCCTGCTGCTCTGTTTCTGTAGGGGCAGTGGCTTGGGTGTTCAGCCTTCTTGAGGGAAGTAGGAGAAGAAATGTGTTTAAGAGAAAACAATATTAAAACAACAAACCACTCTGTGCACATGCCTGTCTCCTAAGATGAAGTTCCCTGGGGTGCAGGGAAGACCCTGGTGCTTTCACATTTCTGCCACTCGCCCGGAACCTGTGTGTCTGTTCTCACTACAAACAGCTCTTCCCCACCCCACCCAAAGAAAGGCTTTTAAACTGGTGTGTGTCCTTTGATCTTCTAGCTACCAGCACTGGCAGAGCCCTGGTCTGGGAATATGTCCTTGCCCTGTAATGCTCCCCCTCCCCACGTTTACTAGGAAGTTCTTCATCTGCAGTTATGGTGTTTCCTTGCCTTTCCCCACAGCCCCTATTAAGCTAGAACTATCATTGGTCATGCAAGATATCTTGTAACCCAGCGCACAGCAGTTCCACCCACTGACCAGGTTGTATGCAGTGTCAATAGTATTACACCTTGCTTATACAGCTGCTGATCCATTGCAGTCACGCCCCATGACAGTGCCTCAGAGCAGAGTTTATAGAGGGGAAGCAATGGCATTTGAAACCAAGTGGTGACCAAATTTCATTTCCTAATTGTAGATGGAGTTGAGCCAGAAATTTCTTACTGTCCATTACCTTGGCCAGGGGTGTTACCAGTGGCACAGTACTGTAGATGACCTTTCTGTTTCTGGTGTTAATGCCTCACATTCACATACCTTGAGCATACTGCCACTCAGGCTAAGGGATCAGATTCTGAAGCTTCCCCAGGAAATTCAGCAGAAGTTTCATGCTCTGCTAGGTGAGGAAGGATTATTTTCTCACTTTCTCAAATGCAGGATAGCTCTTGTGGATGGCCTGTCACTGTGCTGTAGAGTAGATCAGAGTAGATTATCATAATGGTTCTTGCAGGCCTCAAAGTTACAAGTCTGTAAAAGTCTTCTAGCAAAGGCAGCATAGCAAACAACTTCCTTTCTGCTGGTTGGCGAGTGGCAGGAGGATATACTGGAGAATGGTTCTTCTTAGTAGGACCTTGGGAAGAATGGAACAGAAATGAGCTCTAGTTGTGAGTGGCATTGTCTTAGGGGGTTTCTGATTTTACTAAAACAATAAGTGAACATAAGAGCTGGGACATGCTCAGAGCACCTTTGTGTTTGCAAGTGTTTGGATATCTGCATGCTAAACTGCAACACTCATGGAAGAATCCCTGTTCTGTGATTCAGACCAGCGTAACTGTAAGCTCTGCTCATCCTCACAGGTGAATACAGATTTCCTTTACAGTAGGGCATAAGAAGCTCGGTGCTGCTTTAACACAAGATCCACCTGCAGCACAGAGTACCTCCAGACCTGGCTCTTAGTTTTCATAAATACCCAGCTTCATTAACAAAACATGCTCTGTTTTACAGTTGGGCAGGTTTTTGGTAGTCACTGAGACCTGAAAACTCACTTCTGCCTCTTGCTGCACCTGAGGACTACCTTATCATTTGAATGTATAAAGCAGACTTGTGCTCTTTAACAAGCAGTTCTAGGAATGACATGCACTGAACCTGCACACTTCAGCTGTTGTGCGCTCTTGGCATTTAGGTCAGTGTGGATATCGTAATGACTGTCCTTGCCTGGATGTGATTCACAATTAAAATGTGGTCAGTACAGTGACGTGTCTCTATGTGTAGGGAGCAAGAACCACTAAATAACCTGTAGGCTGCTCCTGTCCTTATTGTAGTCATGCTTCTTGCCATTGTCACTCTGGTCAGCCAGACTGAGGTCCTTCCAAGTGATCCTTCAAGAAACCATTGTTCCGGTACTTCAGGAACCCACCTCCAGATAGCTGGCTTCAAGCTCCCCTCCCTGTGACCTAGACATCGGTTGCTGTTCCCCATTTTATCTTGCTGCACAGAGGCAAGGCCTGTTTTTGTTCCATTCTTTCTCTGAAGCTACCAACTTCAGGCTGCTGCTGCTTGCCTGATATCTTGGAGTTGCTTAAACGCCTGGGACCTGACCCTGCACTTAGCCCCATCTGGGCTGCCAGTCAGGGGTTGGAAGGTAGAAAAGACCTTGCAGTTAACACTTCTGATAACCAACTGCAACCAGGCTTCCAGTTTCTCTTCTATGAAGAGAAAAGCTGGATCCCTTCTTGCAGTGTGCATTGGACACAGGGCAGACTCTCTGGTCGTCGTATTGTTAGCGAAATGACAATGGGGAACCACTTTCCCAGAGCATCAGGGCACACAGCCCCACTGTCCCCAGGAGAAAGTTCCTAGAAAAGGAAAAAACACATGGCATCAGCCAAAAGGTCATAGCTGAACCATGACTCATACAAAGCAAACGGTGCTGACGCAAATCTCATTTTACCACCCCCCCACCCCCATTCCTTTTGAATGGGAATGATTGCCTTGATGGGATGCAGCTGTCATTTCTCTCCAGTCAGACTGGAGAAGCTGGTCACCAGTGATACAGCAGTGGATAGAAAATGGAAAAATATTCTGAGGGAAATGGAGGCTTTCCAATTTATCCTGGAGGACAGTCAGACCTGCTGCCTGCCCTCAGCCTATTTATTGTCTGAAGCAGAGTAAACTTAGCTGGAGCTTTTAAACTGAGTGGATCTAACAGGAGCTGAATACCTGAGCATGTGTGCAGTGAGCTTCTGCCTGTGCTCACATATACTTTACAGTGACTGTGTGAGACTTGCAGTGGGTGAACCTCTGGGTGCCTCGCTGTGTTCCTCTCATGTGGCCTTCCAGCTGTGGGTGTCAAATGATTCCCTGCCTTTCCTTAGAACTTCCTGAGTGTTTGGCCATCTGGGCCTTCTTCTCCACCTCTTGAAGTACAGTGGTAGCAACTTTATTCAGCTTTAGACTCCCAATTGCTCTTGGGTTTTGGTTTGGAAATAACAACAGTTGCATCTCAGCTTGTACACAGTCTAACCTCACATCCTGGAGTTTTTCATGTGCCAGTACTCCAGAACACTTGGTATCTTGGGGCCTGTGCAGTCAACATAGGACACTGTCCTGTGGATTATCAGAGTAAAGTGCTTTAACAAGTAGTCGGAATGACATGCACTGCACCTGCACACTTTGGCTGTTTTGCACTCTTGGCCTTTTGGTCAGCCTGGGTTTCATAATGACTGTCCTTACCTGGAGGTGACTCACTCTATGATGATTTGGAGCTGTCGGGTTTTCTTGCGTTGTAATAGTGTCTGATGCCCTTTTATTTTCAAGACACCCAATGAGATATTTTCCAAGCATTTTCAGCTTTGTTTCCTGTTTGTACAGCTGATTTCATTGATGTGAAACACTGACTTAACAGTTCCATAAACTCACTTTGTAATGAACTTCCAAACCAGAGGATAATATTGTTGAATATGGACAAGTTGGACTCCTGCTTCCATCCAAAAATAAGTAATCATGGTTATTTTTTAGTGGGCTATTAACATACATCTTTAGTGATAGCAAGAGATGGTGCATTGCCATCTTGACATAGAGTGGGACACTTTACACATGAAACTATCTTTCAGGCTTCTCTGCCATTTTCAAGTCTCTCATCTTGGAGGTTGTGGCTTTAGAATGAAAGCATCAGCATTCCTTTGGTGGTTGGACCCCTTTACCCCGTTTTGTGTATACACTGGGATGTGGACAGGAACCATGTGACTCCATGGCTTTACCAAAGCTGTCTGTGGAACCTAGAAGAGCAAAGTCCAGTGTTTTACAACTGAGCTGTGTCGAGCATCACTGCTCATGTACTTAAATTCCCTTCATGCTAAATGAACTCCCGGTGCTGCAATCTCTACTGTAATTACTAAGAAAATCAAATCACTGACAGTCAATACTGTGTAACAGCTTGTAGTAAAATATTTACTAATCTAAATATAGCCTTTCTATCTGGTTCTCTTCGTCAGTGCTGAAAATATTTTCCTTGTTCCCATTAGTTGAATTAATACAAGTTCTAACATATTGACTTATTCATGATGGAAATTAGTTCACTGTAAGTTACTTTACAGACAAGCTGGAAAGCACAGTTCCTTCCCTGAATAATTAACTAGTTATAAGCCATGGGGAAAGGTTACAACCTAACAGCACGTGGTAGCAGTGGGATGTGCATGCGTTTTGTCATCACTTGGGACCTCACTGGCTTGGGCAGGTCTTTCCTGAATAGTCAGACTGCCAAGTTGGTTGCTCAGCTCCATCTCGGGAAGGCAGTCTATTGTATCCACTAGAATCGGCTTATAGGAGAGTTCAGAGACCTCTCAGAGTGGTCTTGGCAAGCGAGTGAAATTGGTTGACACGTTATCCTGCTTGCTTTTCTGTGGCATAAATGTCCTTTCAAAGCCTGTGGATATGCTGGTCTCAAATGCAGTTCCTTGTTTGTGCTGAAGCTGCAGCAGTGTTTACCTGCAGCATCCTGGATTGTTGTCAGTGTCCTAGAGGAATTTATCTTGTTTGCTTAGGTTTTTGCCAGTCTGTTAAGGGGCTGAAGGGTGTGAGAGATGGAGAGAAGCTGTGGGAATGTAAAGTCTTAACTCGACTCCAGTGATCCTATAACACTGGCTCCCAGGAGAAAGCATCTGCTTGGGAGTACCTGTCCACAGTGACCCCAGTGCCTCCTGGAAGGCAAAAAGAGGCTTTTGCTCTCAAGAGTGGGTTTTCTGTTTCTGCTGCAACCATTGATGGCTTTCAGAGATTCCCATGTTGGCTTGGAGTGTTTAATGCTCACATCTGGCAGAGGAGAAACATTTGTTGAACTCTGGCTTAGGATCAGGGTCCTGCCTAGTGGGAAGAGAAGTAGACAGAAGGAGTTGCAGTATTTGCCTCCTGCTCCAGGCAAAAGATGGAATGGAGCATCAGACTGTTAGTCATGGCTGTGCAAGGGCCGGCCCCTCAATAGCCCACAAAGAAAGGCATTTGGCAGCACACCAGCCTTCAGATGCACAACACTGCTTGGGCCAACACATGGCTAGTTTGTGCTCTGCTAAAACAGTGAGTTTTAAAAGCAACAAAACATTCAGCTGTGGTGAGAGAGAAGTTTGCTGTATCCTCTAAAGCTGTGAATCACTGGAAAGGATGGGAGGTATTTCTGAATAGACTCATGGGGAGGACCAGTGGCTTGGGGCTGATCAGATGTGCTCTTCCTGTGCCTGACATGCTGGTGCAAAATCTCTGTTCCTCTGCTGACTGGAGGAATGCAATGGGCTTCCTGCTCTTCGTCCCCCCCCCCCCCCCCCAAGCATTTAAACTGCATGTGTCACGTTCCTGGCAGAATGAAAACAGGGAAGGTACCACCCCCCAGAACACGTGCATGCTCTAAAACCGTGTCTAGCTCAGTCCTCCTCAAAAGAAGTGCAGCAACTGGGTTCTGTGATTTACAGATTAGATCATTTTCAAGTGACTAAATAAAACGAGACAACCCTGAGCACTTCTGCATGGGTCTGAACACTGCGTTGCTTAGTTGTTTCTCTTCTTTCCCAGCATGTCTCTTGATGCTCTGCTCTTCACATCCCTTAACAGCAGAGGCTTGTGGGAGCTGCTCAAATACATCTTACTTTCTTTAAAAATCATCATGGCTTTTCCAACCAACACTTGGTTTTGTTTGACTCATCTCAGTTTAAAAACACTTTCCAAGGCAGAAGATGATATAATCTTCCTGGCAGTGGCTTTGGGCTCTGTCCTCTAAGTTGTATGTTAAGATTTTTATATTCAGTTGATTATTGCAAGCTTAACATAGAGGTGATTAATTTCCCATGTGAAAGCAGTCAGAGCAGGCAGTCCTGTAGGAAATAGCGGTATTTTCATGTGAAAAAAGCACATATCCGCAGTTCGCAATTCCTTTTACCACGAAATACATAAGTGCAGGGTTTCTTTCTGGGTAATTGATTCAACTGTGTCCATACCTCACATATCCACAGAGTCTGGCAGCAAGTCTGTGCCATGAAAGAGTGTTGCAGCAGAGTGCTGGTAAACAGAAAGGACTGGGGAGTGGGGGGCATGTTGAGAGAAGCAGAGAGAATTACTTCTCAAACGAGAGCGTTGCGACTTCCTCAGGGTCATAAGGCTTTGGAGACTTTAAATGCCAGCACAGGGTCCCCCTACCTTGTAAACGATGAACCGCAAGTCACGTTAGCACTTTGGGATTTCACCTCCCCTGGTAGGCAGGGTTACAGCTTCTGCTGCTCAGCAGCACAGTGTTCCTGGAGAGCAGCACAAAGCTGGCTCCAGGCCTGCCTCCCTGCTCACTAATGCATTGTAATCCTCCACAGGACTCACCGGATAACCATAACTAACTTCTGTCTTGGAAAGCACCTCGTGAGTGAAGACGACCTGCTGAAAGATCAGCGAGGGAGCCCAGCCTACATCAGCCCAGACGTGCTCAGTGGTAGGCAGCCCCTTCTCTCCTGGTGGGAGCTCATAGCCCTGTCCCACCTTTAGCATTCTGTAATATTTGTTGCATGTTCTCACTACTAGGCAGCACTCCCTTCTGGTGAGAAGCCTTTGAAGTCCCCTAGTGCCCTGATGTACGATTGAGTCTGTTTTTCCAGCAGGGAGGGAATTGGGCAAGGAGAGATCACTTTTAGCATTTGTCTCCAGTCAAAAGCTAATTTGGAATAAGGCAGGGAAATGAAGCAGCTTTTGGGGCTGTTCTTCAGTAACTCCCTTGGTCATCTCTTGTGCTCTCCCTCTCTCAATTCTTTTCCACTGGAGGTCTCCGTGGCTTAACAGGCTATATACCTACCCCGGGGCCAAAGTGGCCACAGGCTCAGACCCTGCACCAGATTCAGGACTGGAGTCTGGGCAGCCCTTGCCCCATGCTGACTTGCAGACATGGTCACAAGCAAGGTGTTCATTGAGTTTCTGGGAGACTGATTCTAGTACATAGAAGCTGCCCTCTGTCTGCCTTCTGCCTTGCTAATGTGCCTGTGTGAGGGGGAGCTAAAAAAGGAAGCCACAATGAATCAGTGTTGTAAGTTTCACTGGAAGGAGCTATCTTCTAGATGGCATGAATCTTGGGCTCACAGAACATGACTTCCAGAGGAGTAGGGGGGAGGAAGTGGTGGAGGTGCTACGCTGAGCTGTGCGCAGCAGAGCATGAGTGCAAATGCAGCAGGCTGTAGCAAGGACTCTCCTGTGAGTCACAGGAAGTCTTTTTCTTCATCCCAGGTTGTGGTGCAGTGAAAGGTGTAAAGTGCCAGTCCCACAGTGGGTCCTGTAGTGGGCCAGTGCTGCAGCGTGAGGCTTCCCAGCATGCCTGGGCACAGGGGAGGGGTCCCTGAGCACTGGGCCATGCATGTCGCATCAGACTCCAGCAGTCGTGTGTTTCTGATAGCATCTGAAGGCTGAGTCACGGCATCTTGACAAGGTTGTATCGGAGCCAGATGCAGGAAGCCTGGAGCTTGCCTTCTCACGTGGAGGCTATGGAGAGGAGGGGGTGTAAGCTGACTGCCTACAGATTGCTGCTCAAATGGAATTTTTTTTTGTCAGGGCTTCCTTCCCTGTCCCCCATGCCTCTCACTTCAAATACTAACAGAGCCAGGATGGCAGGGCCCTCAGAAGGTCACATCTAGCCCAGCCCCCTGCTTAAGGCAGGATCCTTGCTGCCCAAACCATGCCAGTCTTAGGCTCATGCTCCTCAGTCTGATTCACGATTACAAGCTACCACGTTCCTCCCTGCTTTTTGGCCTTGTGTAGCAGGAAGCCTTTTCAATCTCTGACATCTACAAGTGCTTTGCCTTATGCTCCTGTAAGCACCACTGAAATGCAACTGCTTCGGGGGGCAGACACTGACCAGTGAGCACTTAGGGACAGAGGGGAAACCTCTCGGGCATCTGCAGCATTGGATTTAAAGGAGACAGGACCTGAGAGAGAAACCACCGGGCTGAGTCTTGCTAGGCATTGGTTCCCAAATCAGGGCCGTGGAGGGTCCTCAGTAGTGTCGCGAAGGTTCTGCACACACATGCGCACTCACATTCATGTGCATGGCCCAGGGTTGGGACCACTGTGCACAAAGGGGACAATGGTGGCTCCCCCATCCCCAGGCCGCTGCTACACTCCCAGCACCCCCTGCAGTCCTAGGTTGGGAGGTCCTATTGGTGGCCAATTTAGGATTGCAGCAAAAAAGGTTGGAAACCAGTACACTACATACCTGTGTCCAGAAGAATGAGGGCTGAGGGAGTGCCCCCAGGATGGGAAGCTGCAGGGCTGGGGCACAGACACAGGCCAGGCTCTGAGCTCCATGGAAAGCACCTGGTGTCTGGTCACAGGAGCCTGCACATCACTTATCTCGAGACCCTGTTGTAAATAGTTCTTTCCACCACAGGGAAGCAGGCTGACTTCCTGAACCCCCAGCCCCAAACTGCACTTCCACACAGAGTATACCCTTTTGTCAAGGGCCTTTGTGAAGGCAGCTCTCTGATGCAGGATGTGGGCTGTTACACATGCTGCTTTAATGGCAGACTGGCTCTAATGCTAGTTCTGATGCTCATGCTTGCTGTTGGAGGCTGGTCTACATGTGATTCTGTGTTCCTTCTCTTGAGTGCTGCCAAGGGCAAAGGCCCCATGTGACGGCTGTCCCCTTCCTCTGCAGGTAGGCCATACCGCGGGAAACCCAGTGACATGTGGGCCTTGGGCGTGGTGCTGTTCACCATGCTGTACGGCCAGTTCCCCTTCTATGACAGCATACCTCAAGAGCTCTTCCGCAAGATCAAGGCCGCCGAGTACACCATCCCTGAGTGAGTCTCCCACCCCTGCCCTTGCCCTCGGGTCTAGCTCCTCAATGTCAGGTGGGTGGGAGGGCCTCAGCCCAGTGCAGAGCCAGAGCCCAGCAGGCACAGCTCTCCAAGGCGCGAGAGTGGAGCTGAGGCGCCTCATCCAGCATGAGCCCGGTCCTGACCCGTCTGCCTCCGTTCCCCTGCCACAGGAATAGGGAACACATTGGTGGGTGGAGCGATGCCTGCTGCTCAGCTCTGACCAGTCAGAGCAGTTGCATGCCCCCAGCGTCCAACCCATCCCTGTCCCTGCTTGGCCCCACAGCACCCTTGCTATACATCCATGTTCGCCTTGGCTACGTACCCCTGGTTCCCTTCCTCCCAGCCTCATGGTGGTTTTTCCTGACAGAGATGGGCGAGTTTCCGAAAACACGGTGTGCTTGATCCGGAAGCTGCTGGTCCTAGACCCACAGCAGCGCCTGACTGCCTCTGAGGTGCTGGAGTCGCTCAGCTCCATCATTGCATCCTGGTAAGTGCTCCTAGGTCACCAGAGGGACTCTGCATGCCTCCATGGTCAGCGACATCTCCCACATGAAAGAGGAACACGTTGCCACAGAGATGACAGCTCCCCAGGTCCAGCTCAGTGAAACCAGGCATGAAACCTGGAGGGGGAGAGCTTGGATCTAGAGCAGACTGGGGAGGGTGGTAGGAGTGAGATTGAAGGTGCCTCTTCAGGGATTGCAGAGCCACAGTCCAAATGGGCCCACCCCTCACCCAGCCCAATGGCGCTGCCCATTCCAGCAGATGTTTGTGCCAAGTAGGCACTGGCTGTCCAGCGCTGTGACCCCAGCATCTGAGGCCAAGGGCTCCCAAGCTGGATGCAGTTATGCCCTGCCTGAGTCAGCCGTCAGGCTTGATGACTTCTGGAGCGGTGGCTATTTTCACTTGTACCTAGGCCAAACTACGAATCCCACATCCTGTTTAGAGCTCTGGGCGCTGGTAACACAACTTCCTTCAAGTCAGAACAACAGTTAGCTGTGGGTTTGGAGCAGCCCATCAGAGGCGCAGGCAGGGCTGCACCTATGCGCTGCAGTGCCCCAGATGCACCTGGCAAGCTAATTATGCATTGCCTCCACTGCCATTGCACGGCAGCTGGGCCGAGCCCTGCACAAGTTCTGTCCTGCATTGCTCATGCTCTGTCTCCCCCAGGCAGTCCATGTCCTCACTCAGTGGCCCTCTGCAAGTGGTGCCTGACATTGATGACCAGGTGGCCAACCCAGAGAACCCCCAGGAGGTAAGGATGCCGTGGCAGGGGGAGGAAGGGAGTGGGAGTGGTGTCCCACATCCTCACAAGTGAGTGGGGAGCTGTTGAGAGCAGGCCTATGCCCAGCAGCTCTTCCAAAGGCCCACGCAAATCTGCCTCAGGGCTAGGGCCTTCCTCTTGTACTGCTGCTGCTCCACTGCAGCTCCTGCCTTCTCCTGTCCCTCCGCTGCGCCCACAGCATCTGTGCTAACAAGGGCTGGGGGAGGCATGAGCTGGGCAGCTGCTGAGAACCTATATTCTGTGTGGAAGTGCAGTTCAGGGCTGAGGGTTCAGGAAGTCAGCCTGGTGGAAAGAACTATTTACAACAGGGTCTCGAGATGAGTGATGTGCAGGCTCTTGTGACCAGACACCAGGTGCCTTCCATGGAGCTCAGAGCCTGGCCTGTGTCTGTGCCCCAGCCCTGCAGCTTTCCATCCTGGGGGCACTCCCTCAGCCCTCATTCTTCTAAGCGCTTGCAGGTGCAACAACAGCGCTGTGTGCAGCCCCGTCCAGGGAGCAGCCAGCTTGGGGGCACGTTCAGGTGGCCTTGCGGCTTTCCTGGTTCTTCAACTGAGCTTGTTTCCTGGAGGGAGCGGGAGCATGGGCGGCGGGGCAACAGGGCGGCAGTATCTCAAGGATCACCTGCCAAGTGCATAAACTTCCTGTTTGCTGTGAGCAGGGAGCCCAAGTGCCTGCCTGCCCCTGGGCTGCTTGCCCACACGAGCCAGGCCTCTTCCCAGCGTGTGGGAAGCAGCACTGACCACTTACTCAAGCTTCTCAGTGGGCTTGGAAAAAGCATCAGTCAGCCTGAAGCCACCAAAGAGCCATCTTGCAGGTAACCAGCTGCAAGTGTCACTGGCTTCTTTTGATACAGATGGCTCCCATCTGCCAGCTGCAAGTCTGGGACTGTCTGCAGTGGTGAGTGCCTCCCCTTGTGGTCACCCTGCTCCAGTGCTGAGCAAGTCCTGCAGCAGGCTGAGGCCAGTGAGGGTGTTCAGGGGTCAGGCTGTGAGCATGTGTGGCCAGCGCCAACTGGCTCTGACTGGGTCTGTCCTGGCTGCAGGTGAAGGTGACAGAGGAGTGCTCACAGTACGAGTTTGAGAACTACATGAGGCAGCAGCTGCTCCTGGCAGAGGAGAAGAACACACTGCATGAGGGCAAGAGCTTCTTGCAGAAGCGGCAGTTTGGGAACATCCCGCCCGTGCGGCGCCTGGGACATGATGCCCAGCCCATGAACCCTCTGGACGCAGCCATCCTGGCCCAGAGATACCTGCGGAAGTAGCAGCCCTGTGCCCACAGCACAACGCACCATCCTGCAGTCTGCCTCTCGCCTCATCTGCCACAGCTCGACAGCAATACCTGTGTCCCCTGGGAGAGAGCAATGTAGCAGTTCCTCCAAGCTCTACAAAGGGACACACACTCGCTCTGTCAGAGGGAGAAGACTCTGAACAAGCTGGTTTTGGAAGCAGCAGACTCTCAGTGTCTTCTGGAACCCTTGTTTTTAAATCCAAGCCTCGATGACTAATTGCTTTTGATCATGACTTTTTAATCTACCTCTCTTGTCTTTGTAACCACGCTGTCCTCCGGATCGAGCAGCAGCTCTGGGGAAAGGAGATGATGATCGAGGGTGAAGGCGGCTTGCTGGCGCACGCGCTGTGGTGAGCTGCGTAGCGTAACCGGGAGAGTGGCTGATTGCATTTGCTCCATATGGTTTGAATAAGCTTAATTTTTATCTGGGTTTCATGGAAGTAGTAACTTCTTGAAACCTCCCACTCCCCCTCCTCTGCATCCAATCTTTGTTCTGTTTTTAACATCCCACTGGTCTGAACATTCTTGGTCTGTAGGGTCCTGGTCACAGTGCCACAGGGTCTGAAACAAGCTGCGTGCAGATATTTAACAGCCATGTTTCCTTGGTCAGCTAAGGATGAAGCTTGTTTTCTCGTCAGAGGAACCTAGTGAGACGAGACCAGCCGTTGCAGCCATGGCCCAAGCTCTCATCTGCGTTGCGTGGAGTCTGGCAGAGCTCCTTTAGGCCCTCCCTGGCTGGTTCCCCTGTGCATACCTTCACCGATTTTTCTTTTAGCTTCAGAATATATGATTTAATCTATTTTTTTCAGTAGCTTATCTGAGGTGCAGTTTTGTTTTTTTTTGGTTTTTTTTTTGCATTAATTCTGAGTTAGTTTTCACACTTCATTGTGGTACAGATCTAATATATGAGTTACAATGTGAACAAGTTCCCCAGAATACTCTGTTTTGACCCAGCACAAGAGGCCTCTTTGTCAGCCAGTGCATCCTGCCCTCTGGGTCTAGCAGGAGAACTTGGCAGCCTGCATGCACCTGGGCCCCTGGAGCCAGGGTGGAGGGGTGTCCCTAGTGCCACATGTGGGCCCTGGACCATGGTGAGAATAGGGTACACTGTTTCTGAGCCTCGTTTTGTGAACTGGATGCCTGTCTTGCCAGATAAACTGTTCTCACTATGGGGCCGGGCTAAGGCCCTGGCCTCTCCCAGAAGCATGTTCCTTCCCGCAGCTGGCACCCCAGACCTGACTGCGCCATGTTGCCCTCCCCAGTAATAGCCTGATCAGCGTAAAGGCAGTGCTCTGACACAGCCGGCTTCCGTGGTGGTGGGAGTGCGGCCAGGCCACGCTGGAGCAATGGCATGGGCAGAGGCTGGCGCGCTCTGCACTGGGGTGCAGCAGCTGGGCTGCCTCCAGGAGAGGCTTCTTGTGAGCCCTGGGGCTGGGCCTGTTTCTCCAGTCCCTGTCCCGGGGGCCTGGCACCCACTGCCTCTGCAGGGCTCTAGCCTCTGCCTTCCTGTGGCACAGCAGCCCGTGTCCTTGCAGTCAGTGGCCTGTTGTACCTGGCCACTGGCTGGAGTCCTGCTGCTTTAGAGCTGCCAGGGCAGGGGCCTGCGAACACTAAGGGGGAGCCAGGTGGATGGGCTGAGAAGTCCTGTTCGCCTTATTTATTGTTGTGGGGAGGGTGGGGGTGTGGAGCTGGGGCTGCCCCCCCCCCTTGAAGCAATACTGCGGCGCTCGGGCTGGGGCCAGGAGGGCCCCTTTGTGTAAAGACCTATTTTTGTATGGGCGAGCGCAATAAACACTTCCCTCCCTGCAGTGCCTGCCTCTCTGTCGGGGTTGGGGGCTCTGCCTTGGGGTGAGGGGATT
>NW_017728940.1:83456-96266 GCF_001723895.1 Crocodylus porosus | reverse complement strand
GGTAGATATAGAGAGCTGTAGATATATGCAGGTGGAGATATGCAGAACACGAGATCTATAGAAAGGGAGATATTTAAAGCTGGAGATATTCAGACCTGGAGATATTCAGAGCGGTAGATACAGAGAACTGTAGCTATATAAAGCTGGATATATTAAGACTTGGGGATGTTTGGAGTGGTCGATATACCGAGCTGTAGATATATGCAGGTGGAGATATGCAGAACACAAGATCTATAGAAAGGCAGATATTGAGAGCTGGAGATATTGAGAGCTGGAGATATGTGAAGATAGAGACATGCAGAACTGCAGATGGATAGAAAGGCAGATATTTAAAGCTGGAGATGTTTAGAGCTGGAGATACTCAGAGCGGTGGATATAGAGAGTTGTAGATATATGCAGGTAGAGATATGCAGAACTCGAGATCTACTGAAAGGGAGATATTTAAACTGGAGATATTTAGAGCTGGAGATATTCAGAGCGGTAGATATAGAGAGCTGTAGATATATGCAGGTGGAGATATGCAGCACTGGAGATCTATAGGAAGGCAGATATGTAATGCTGGAGGTTTTTAGAGCTGGAGGTACTCAGAGCGGTAGATATAGAGAGCTGTAGATATAGGAAGACTGAGATATGCAGAACTGGAGATCTATAGAAAGGCAGATATTTAAAGCTGGAGATGTTTAGAGCTCGAGATATTCAGAGCAGTAGATATAGAGAGCTGTAGATATATGAAGGTGGAGATATGGAGAACTGGAGATCTCTAGCAAGGCAGATATTTAAACTGTAGATATTTAGAGCTGGAGATATTCAGAGCGGTAGATATAGATAGCTGTAGATATATGCAGGTGGAGATACGCAGAACTAGAGATCTATAGAAAGGCAGATATTTAAAGCTGGAGATATTTACAGCTGGAGGTGCTCAGAGTGGTAGATATAGAGAGCTGTAGATATATGCAGGTGGAGAGATTCAGAGCTGGAGATATTCAGAGCTGGAGGTTATATGAAGATGGAGATATGCAGAACACGAGATCTATAGAAAGGCAGATATGCAGAGCTGGAGATATATGCAGAGCTGGAGATCTATAGAAAGGCAGATATTTAAAGCTTAAGATATTTGTACCTGGAGGTATACAGAGCAGTAGATATAGAGAGCTCTGGATATATTCAAGTGGAGATATGCAGAATTGGACATCTATAGCAAGGCAGATATTTAAAGCTGGAGATATTTGTAACTGGAGATATTTAGAGTGGTAGATATAGAGAGCTGTAGATATATGCAGGTGGAGATATGCAGAACTGGAGATCTATAGAAAGGCAGATATTTAAGGCTGGAGATATTTAGAGCTGGAGATGTTCAGAGTGGTAGATATACAGAGCTGTAGAAATATGAAGGTGGAGATATGCAGAACTGGAGATCTATAGAAAGGCAGATATAGAGAGCTGGAGATCTATAGCAAACTAGAAAGAAACACCAGTGACAAACCCAGAGAGACAGAACAAAGGGCAGTTCCCAGAACGGAAAGGAGGCCAGTGGCAGCAGAGGCAGGGACACAAGCGCCCACTCCTCTGCCTCAGCATGCTCAAGGCCAAGATCTGCACCCACATGCCAGGGGCAAACCCTGAAACCACCGATACACACTCAAAGGCTTTTTTCAGCCTTTATAAAGAACAAGGACTCACAGGCAGGCTAAACCCAACCCAGGCTTACACCATCCAGCTCTGGGGCACCCCAGGAGGCTAAAACCCCCATGGAAGCAAGAAGCTCAAGACACTATCTATCACACGTTAGGGGTTTCCTCCCTCACCCAAAAAACCCCAACGCAAACAACACTCACCACCCACCCCACTAACCACTAAACATCGTGTTCCTTCGTCTTCTGTCAGCGTGGCACAAAACTCCCCGCGTCCCTCTTCCCCCACAGGATATGTACAGGCTTCTGCAAATGGAACAAAAGCCTTGTCAGCCCAAAGAGGGGATGCAACAGCACAAAGTCAGAGACAGGGAAAGCTCCTCTCCAACCCTCCGGCGCACACATCCACCCCGTGTCACGGGGCAGGGCCCAGGAGTGGCCGTGATCTCTCCTGCGCCCCTACCGTGCCAAGTTGCCCTTCCAGCACCCTCATCTCGCCCACCACATCTTTGCTGTTTATGTAATAGTAACGGGAGGCTGCCTTCCCCAGGCTTCTTGGACCCGGAGCTCTTGCCCTATACGGATCTCTCTTGGTGCACCCCCCCTAGGGCGTCGCTTGGCTCCTTCCGCCCCCAATACCACACCCAAGCCTCGCCGGTGTTCCGGACGGTCTCGTGTCTCTGTGGACGTGCCCTCCCTGGGGACTCTCCGGTATACGCTCCCTCCCCGGGGCCTCTCTGATATGCACGCCCTCTCTGGGCACGCGCCCTGCCCTCTCCAGGCTCTTGCTCGCGCGCTCCGCCCTTCCGGGCTCTTTAGACTTGCCCTCGCTCCTTTCAGGGGCTTCCCGATCGACTTGCCCTTGTCTGGGCTTCTCCTGTATCCTCATCCTCACCGGACGCTCTAATCTTATGCTTGCCCTTTGCAGGGCCTCTCCGGTATACGCACCCTCTCGGGGGCCTCTCTGATATGCGTGCTCCCTCTGAGCTTCTAATCGCGTGCCCGCCCTTCTGGGGCCTTTGAACCTAGTCTGCCCTACCTGGGCTCCCTATTCCCATATTCATGGCCGCTCTATGGCCTGCCTTGCGTTTCTCGCGCTCCCCTGCTCCCACCGGGGCCTACGCTCACGCTCCTCGTGCCTTTTCGCGCTCTGGCCCCACCGGGGCCTACACTCGCGCTCCTCGCCCACTCTGGGCCTCGCTCGCGCCCTTCCCATGCTTGGGGCTCAGGTGGCCCATAGCCGTGCCTGGCCCCCTGACCCTTTCTCTGGGTCGTATACACCACTGGGCTTTACTCCCGATAGCGCCCCCACTGGGCTGGGGCCGAGACACCCCTTAATTCCTCCCGAGGTCACCCCACTGGGGCCGGGGTCAGGACACCCCAAAACGCCGTGCCTCATCCACAGTGCCAGCTCTGGCACCAACCGCTGCGCCCTCCCTGGGCACACCCCAAAACGCAGCGCCCTCTGCGCTGCCAGGAACCCCCCTGTTCTGCTGGGGGTCTCCCCTGAGGCCACCTTCTTCCCCTACAGCCTCACCCAGTCCTCCGGTAACAAAGCCCTGAGCCCACCGGCCGTAACACAAAATCAGCCTCCCGGCTATAACGTTCCGCGCCACCCCGGCTCTCCATCGAGCCTCCGCGATAGAGGCCTCTCTGTCCCATCAACCCGCAGATGCTCAAGCAGCCCTGCCTCGCTCTGCTCAGCAGCAGAGCTCCAGCTTCTCAGCCTGTCAGAGGGGAACTGATCTCTGGTCTCAGCCTGGCTGCTTATAAAGGCCAGGCCCTGCCCCCTTCCAGTCAGCTGACCCAATCAGTTGCCTAAGCAACCTTCAGCTGTGCTGCCCTGCTGATTGGCAGCCAAGCCCTATTACCAATGCCAGTAGCAGGCACCCTAGAGCCCTGCTACACAACCCCCACTCCAGGGGTTGAGCCTCCTGAGGAGCGGGGCACAGAGGTGCCCTGCAACACCCCCCTACTCCCTAGCCAAGCTCTCAAAAGGCTCGTTTGTGGCCTCCCGGAGCTGCATATTCCCAGGCAGTCCAAACGCGACGCACCACAGCAACCACCGTACACAGAGTACGACCTGCAAAGATCCATGCGCGACAGCTCCGGGAAACGTGAAAGAACAAGCGTGCAACGAGCGGTCAGACTGGAACACAAAGACACGGCACCACTCCGAGGAAGCTCAAACCCACCGCAGGCTCCAGACAGGTGACGTCACAGGGGCAGAGGCCTCACGCCACAGAAACCCGGAAGTCACGAGAGACTTTCTTCTACACCATCTCTGCAGCTCTTCGCCTCATCTTCAGCGCCCGAAGCCTTGGCAAGGCGGCTCCTCTGCGCGCGCGCAAACGAAACGCCATGAGATGCTTGCCACTGCCAACAACTCAGAAGCCTCACAGCACTGGGGGCAGCAGACCCTCCCTGCCAAGGCCCCCTAGGCAACTTAATTTTTTCTTTTTTACCACCCCCACCCAGCCCATAGCTGCGAGGGTGCAGGCAGAGCCCTCTCAGGTCTTTCCCCTTGCAAGGCAAGGGAAGCAATTCAGATGTACAAACACAGGCCTCCTGCCAGTTCTGGGATGAGCAGAGAACAACTGCAGTGACTTGGAAGAGAAGACAAACAGGAAGGCACACGGACACAAGACAAGCCATTCCCAGCACTGGTGGGAGAGCCTGTGGCAAGACAAACAGCTAGGCAGAGATGCGCACCATCTCCTGCCCCAGGAAAACCTGGCGAGGGCCAGACAACAACACCCGAATGCTGGACTAAACCCAGCTCAGGGACCCCCAACACCCAATGCCAGGGGCAGGCAGGGATGCTCAAGCCTCATACAGAGCCAGATGAGGGACCCCTGCCGACAGCATGCCACCACAAGAGAGGAGGGAAACTTCAATCCCACCAGCACCCTGCCCGAGTCTTCCCACCACACCCAGACACCCTCCCATGCCAAACACAAAACACCTTCTAGCATCCTGATCCTCTGGCTCCTTCACTACTGCCCTGCTCCGGTCCCTGCAACCTCACCCTTTCCTCCCGCACACACCAGGACCCTGCGATACAGAGAACAGGTGTTCACCCCAAGGGGAAGAACAACACACTGGTAAAGGGAACCACCGGGGGAATTCCCACCCCACACGTCCGGCCAAGGGAGCACCTCAACACACCGCTACGGGCACACAGCAGGGGGAAGGCCTCAGCCCTGAGATCCAGCGCTCGCCACACCTGGCATCACTGTGCTCCTTCAGCCCTCCTGCATCCCATCCCTTGCCCAAACAGGACGGAGGCACCCGCTGAGGGCGCAAAAGAAAAACCTCGGCATGAAAAACCTCAAAGGGCAAAACAGGAATAACGGCTAGACTCAGACAACCCCACACTGCTCCAAGAAAGGAAACCCCTTACCAACTGCACAATCTGTCCATCCAGAGCTGCAACCTGCAAGCAGCAAATACCTCCATCCAGGTGACCACGTGAGCATGGCTTCATGCCATCTCCAACTCCTTGCACGCCATAACACCTCCAGGTCTCGGCACCTCTTCCTCACTCAGGACCAGACTTTGTTCATCTTGCCAAATGTGTTCACAACACCAAAAATTAACCACGGCAATTAACACTCGCAACATGATGTGCAGGTCTCACAGCACCAAAGGGGCAGCACCCCCTCCCTCCATCCCAGCCAGGGCTACAAACAGCAGCTGGCACTGCCCCCAAAAACAAGCCGCAGGGGGCTGCAGCTAGACCCCCCCCCAAGTGACCAGACCAATTTAAGTGCAAACACAACCCTCCTTTCAGTCCTGGGAAGAGCAAAGGAACAAGTGCTGCAGTGATTTTTAAGAACAGAGGGACAAAGACAGACACCGGTGACACGTCCACGGAGACGAGACAAAGGCAATCCCCAGCACTAGAAGGAGGCATGTGGCAAGAGCTACAGCCAGGCAGAGACCCAATCCTTCGCCCCACTGCAATGTGGAGATTGTCCATCTTTACACAGACTCAGAGCAACTCTGGGCCAAGCCAGCCCAGCCGTACAGCGCTCAGCTCGGAGGCACTCCTGGCTTCCATGGCCCTCTGCTCGAGTAGTCCTGCCCTGGAAGTGTGCAGCTCAGGACACCAACTCAGAGCAGGGACTTCCAAGCCCAACCAGACACCCCCAGCCAAAACACCACCCCTGCTTGAGGTAAGCCCACCTTGCATCATGCTATTCCCCCCTGCTCTATCCTCCATCACCGTGGCACAACTCCACTTCTTTGCATCCATCTCTAACCTAAAGTCACTCCACAAGGGCCAGGATCCTGAAAGAAAAAACAAGCCATGAAGCCAAAAGGGTCAATCAAGACCAGACTGAGAGGCAGGGGAAATCCCACCCCCGAGCAACATGCACACACATCCAGGTCACACCACCCAGTGGCTCCAAGCTCACAAAAGCCATCCCTGCTCCTTGCCTAGGAAGGATATTCTACATACAACATCTCTCACACACAGGCCATGCAACCACCTGGGGTTTAAAGTCATTACTCACCGCAGACATGCTGCTCCTTCTCCACCTTTCACATCAACCCTGCTCACTTCAGGGGGAAGGTGGGGGCAGGGGGGAGACGTGCAAAGACAAATAAGAAAGAACACATCACTATAACCAAAAGGTGAAAGGACAAAGCAACAAAATGACAAATCAAAGACAACCCCACACCCCTCCAAGCAAGCTTCCACCTGCCCCTGGCTCTGACCATGTCATGCTCCAAGGCAGCTAACGGCACAGGAGCAAAGGCCTCACCGCAGGGAATCCAGAAGCACACACCCAGCCACTTGCTCCCTCCTCTACCCTCCACGACTCATCAGCTTTGAGTCTCTTCATTACGCTACTACTTTCTCAGACCTTAGAAACTTTGGCAAAGGCCAACCAACACCTCCGCCCCCCACAACCAAAAATAACCAGGTACAGGCAACTCCACTTAGGGGCCTCACAGCACAGAGGGCAAAACAACTCCCACCCAAAGAGTTACGGAAGCAGAACTATGCCACCCCGCACCCCCTGCATAGGAAACGGTCATCCCCTCCATAAACTTTCCCCTTCCACAGGAATGGAGTCAATCAGCAGAACAGCGCACAGCCATCCTGCCCATCCTGGCTCCAGAGATTTTATTAACAATCTATCCTAATAATTATTCCATCTGTCCAGAGCACTCTGATGGGTTATCTTGGCACCCAATCACAATGCTCAATGAAACAACCGCAGTGCTCTGGAGCCTCCCCACAGCTGGAGGCACGCTCCAGGTGTGCGGGAGGGGGTCAGAGAAGAGAGGTCAGGCTCCTCACTGCTTTCCCCCCCACCCCTCAGCAGAGCCTGCGAATACAAGCAGCTGCGGGTTGCACAGCCCCCAAGTTGTAGGGGGGGGCCAGGTGTTTCCCTCTGCAGCAGCCATTTCCCCCAGGGCTGCCCAGGCAGGGTGCTAGGTGTGTGGGTGCAGCCCCAGCTCACAGCCTGCACCTGCTGGATCCAACAGTGCACGGGCTTCTGGAAGCCTGGCTGTGCTCAGAGAAGCTCGGGCTGGACGGGTTTCCAGTGCCCCGAGAGTGCAAGAGTGACTCTTGAAATCAAATTACTGAAAGGAGCGTTTCCAGGGGGCAGAGAGAGGGACTTCTGGTGGCAAAGGTCAGGGGCTATGGGATAAGACTCGCAGCCACAGGAGAGCGACCAAGGGGCAGGGCACCTATCGAGGGGCAAAGCTGCAACAGGTGCCACCACTTGGCATCAGCAATTTTGTTGGGTGCAGGGCCACTTACCATGTTCAAGTAGGCAGTCAAAGGGTACCTAACAATCCTGTGCTTCACTAAACACTTTTGCAAGAACAATTTAATTCCTAGTGTTTTGCAGGCTGCAGCTAGTAAACCAATATTAAAAACCACAGCTAAGCCAATATAGAACAAAGCAGCGCCCATGACCGCAGGCCTGGGCAACAGCCACCGCTGGCAGATGGGTGCTCAAGCTTCTGCACCGCCGGTCGAGAGAGAAAAACCAGGCCCCTGAAAGCCAGGGCCAGCCCCTACTCAGGAAGTTTAGGAGGAACTGGCACACAAGGGCAGACTCTCCGGTGCCACAGGCAGCAGCAGCCCCTGGCACCGCAGGCCCCTGCTGGAAAACCACGGCCTGCAAGCGCGAAGCTCAGGACACCATCCCACCCCGGGACTGCTCACCCCCCAGCCCCACACAAGACGTACATTTCTGCCAGGCCCCAAAACCAGCCGGCTACAGCTGGCTCCTGACACCCGCATGGTCAAGCCTGCCCCCCGCCCCGGCAGGCCAGGCCAGGTGCAGCTGGGGGCATCTCGGGCCAAGGCCCAGGCCACGCAGGGGCCCCGGAGCCCAGGGGACACTCCTCGCACCCGGGCCCCGCGGACCCCCCCTTCCCCTGGGACACCAGACACCGCGGCAGAGAGACCCGCCTACACTCATGGCCATTAGCACCACTCCCAGGCCAGGACTCAGACCGAGGGCGAGTCTCAGCCAACACCCCCCAAAGCAACCCCCGGCCCCCAGCAAAGCCGGGGCCTCCAGGCCCCCGAGGGAGAGGAGCCCACGGAGCAGCGCGTCCGCTGGAAGGAACGGAGGGATTTAACAAAACAAAAAGACAAAGCCCAGGAGCGCGGGAGACACAAGGCAGCACCGTCGCCGGCACGGGGGGACCGGGCACGGCCAGCCCACACGGGCGGCCCCGCAACAGGAGCCGGGCGCTCCCCGCCGCGAGGCTCCTTCCCCCCGCCCCGCCTCCAGGGCCCCAAAGCCGGCCCACCGAGCCCCGCCCCTTCCGGTCACGTGACTCGCCGGCCCGCGCCTCGGCTTTTCACGGGACTGGAGCCCCGAGCTCCGGGACTGGTTTCCCGGCCAGGCCTTCAGGAAGAGCTCCCGGGCCCGCCCTCCGCAGCACCCAGTGTCCCACCGCGCCAAGTGGGGCGCCAACCGCCCCCGGCTCCTGCCAGCCGCCCTCCGACCACACCGCACACCCCGGCGCCGCCGCAGGGGCAGCGTGCGCTCGGTCTGGCGCTGCCCTCCCCGTCTGCCACCGCCGTCCTCAGGTATCCCAGTCCCGCAGCAGCCGGGCTGTGTAGTCCTCCGGGACAGGGCAGCAGGCGCAGGGCACGCCACCCACGGAGGTCCGACCTCCTCCGAGGAAGCGGGAGTGAGCGTCAGGCGTCACCGCAGCAAGCGCCCCGTTGTCACGTGGAGCTGGGCAAAATCTTGTCCCGTGACAGTGCGGTACGAGCACTTGTTTCCAGCAGAGGTCCTTTCCCAAGCTTGGCGCTAATGCCATAACCCCCAGCACCTCTGCAGGTGAGACACCTGACCCAGTTAGCCAGGGAAGAACACCTGGACCAGACCCAGTTACCCAGAACAGGGCTTTAAACCTAACCCCCAGGTGCTGGCATCTGGTTCCTACCACAGACCTCTGCATCAGGGGGCGGGCAGAAAGCCAAAGGTGAGAGAAACTCCACCCGTCGGTGACTCGTTGCTGGTCAGACCCCCCCCCCCCACCCCGCTGGGGAGAACGGGTGTGGTGCTGCACTAGTGCGTGGGGTTTGACTGGCAAGCGCAAGCTGCAGATTGGTCTCCTGCCTCTTAGCGGACTGGGTGGCCACCACTGGATGCATTGTAAGGGGATCTGCCTTGACCATTTCAAGGGTAATCATCAAGGGAACCGTAGCTGCGTGTTATTTCTGTGCTTGTGGTCGCCTGCGAGGTTCTGAGCGCAGACCGGCTGTAGTCTCGAAATGAACAGGGATCCGGGCGAGCGAGGCCTTTTTCCCCCTGCTCTCTCCGCCTCTGTCGCCCGGCGGCGCCGAGCCGCGTTGTCGTCTCCCGGCCGCGGTGCCCCGTGTGGCGCGCGGGGGGCAGCAGGGAATCGGTACAATAGCTCAGGCCGGACACGGGGACGGCTCCGGAGAAGGGCCCGCGCCTGTGCGCAGCCGGACCAATCAGCGTGCAGAGCAGGGAACGCCGCCACCAATCGCGTGGGGAAAGAGTTGCTTCTGGCGGCGGCCAACCACGAAGAGGACTGGCAAGGCAGCTCGTCACCGCCTACGGAACCGTTCCAGCGAATTGCGGCGCTCCTGGCAGCGGCCAATGGGAAGGCGAACCCTGGATCCGGCCTCGCCCGCACGGGCCGGTGTTACCCGAGGCCGGGTCCGCGAAGCCCAGGGAAAGGAGCCGGAGCCGGAACCGGCGCCAGGGGGCAGGGAGGGGGGAGGGCCGGGCCCGGCCCCTGGCGGGGAGATAGTGAACGGTTTCTCAGCTGCCCTTTGCAGGGCTGGGGGGAGACCCGCGAGGGACACGGACGTCAGGCCCCAGGAAGGGACAGGGTTAGTTAGGTCAGACTCCACCACCAGTGTTCCTCATATAAAGGTGCTACAGTGGACCTTAATCCCCACGCCTGTGGTCCCAGGTGGGATGGCAGACCACATACTGGCAAGGGGAAGTGCTTTGTCTGAGAGTCAGCTCCCTCCTGGCCCCAACCACACAGGGAACAGCTGCCAAGGCAAATCCAAAGTGCTTCTGTGATGTGGTCAAGCTGCTCAGTGCTCCAATGACCATGCACTGTCCTGGTCTTCCTTACTAGAGCATCGGTCAACGCCCCACCTGGTGGAGCGCGTTCCACAGGGCTTCATCTCGTTCCCACTGTTGATCGTGAACCCCAGAGCAGCAAATTCTCATGCCTGTAAGTGTAAAGCCCTGCACCTCATAACAACCAGGCAGCAACACCTTCCTTTTTAGTGTCATTAAACCTGGAAATAGAGTGAAGCCAACAGGCAGCTGCAAACCACTAGATGCTAGGGACAGTGAAGGTGTCATTCAGGACCCCACTGTGGCATGGCAGCACCACAGGCAATTTTCTTAGGGCTCTTAGTTCCAGTACAGTACAACAGCAGCAGCTCTGATTCCACAGCTTGAGGCTCCTGTTGGCCAGCGTTGGACACTAAGCTTTGTATCCAGCATGAGAAAGAAAGCAGAGCTTACAACCTCCTGCTTAATTCATTGTATTTTTATTTGCATGAGGAGCTGAAACAAACTTGGGGGGTTGCTAAACAGGAACTGTTCAAATCCAAACAAACCAAACTATGGGGGGAGAGGGAAGCACAGCAATCCTAGGGAAGGGAAGGCAGACAGGGTTGGGGCAGGGAAGTTGGTGTCTTTACAACACGTGTACACTCGGCACCTGTGCATGATGAACATGCCTCTCCCCCAACAGGTTCCAACTCAACTAGCAAAGAACTGTTTGCAAAACCTTTCCAGAAACATTCTAAAGTTGAAGAAACAAACTGGAACCTCCTGCCTTGGCCGGCCCAGGAGGGAACGGCTTTGCTGCTTTTATAAAAAGATTAATAAAAAATATTGAAAAAATTCCATCTCCTTTTATATACTTTTTTAACCTAGTAGAATTCTTAAGGTTTAGAAAACTATATTACCTTGGAAAGAGTACTCAAGTTCACAACCAGCTGCAAAGAGGATACACACATTGTCTACAAGCAGTTTGGGATTCCAGCACACGCACGCACCAGGTCTAGCAGCATACACACTAACACTGGTGGGAAGAGCGGGTGCATTTTTACCATGCTAACTTTAACTGTCAACATAAAAGAGAAAAAAAGGGGGCGATTTAAAACAGACCCTAAACTCAACTGGTAGATAGGAAAAAAGAGTTTTTAAAAGATAAATCGTAGCCATTTGGTCCCAACTTGAAGATAACTTGTAGATGTTTATTCACATGCTGCACTGTTATCTTATTTATAAGAACCAAAAATAGTTTCCAAAAATTATTGTTCTTAACTGGTGTTACTACATAAGCAAAGGCCTAAAACAAGTAGAGTATGAGATTAAAAAATAGAATACACCAGAGGGAGAACATTTGAACTGGTGAATTAATTCCCCACCTGTATCATCTCAAATCATAGAAGAGAAACATGAAAAAATGTCAATACAACTGGGTAAGACAGACACAAACCAAAATATCCACACAGTCTTCAAAGCCTGCTGCCAACCCCCCCCCCCCCCCCCCAAAAAAAACCAAAAAAAAAAAACCCCATAACCGGCCATCCAACAAGGTCACAGAGCTGAGAGACAGAGAGAGAGGGAGAAAGGAAGAGGAGAGTGAGCGAGCAGGCTTCTATCCGACATCTGACCTTACTCAGTCCAGCAGGTAAAGTCTTTGGGAAAGACAGACTCCAAGAGTGGATCTGAATGCAAATGATTTGATTGGTTTTAGCCCACATTCTCAGAAGCAGAACTTGGAAGCCACAGTTAACCTGGGACAATTTCTAAGCTTGCCTCTGGCTATGGTCAGCATGTCAGTGTCCCCTGGCCATCTCCAACACTATCAGCTGGACCTTGCCCCCAACCCCCACCACTCCCCATGCCAGGGCTCTCTGGGGACATGCAGGCACGGGGGCTACTCAGCTGCGGACTGCAGGTTGTCCTTCTCCTCCCGGTTCTCTGCCCCACTTTCATCGTCCTCAATCTCTCCCTCCTCTCCACTGAACTTGTCATGGGCCCATTTGGGACTTGTGCTTGATTTCCGGAACATGAAGCGGCCTCTTCCCCGGGGAAAAGCACCTCGGCCACGGCCCCGGTTCACCCACTTCTCGCTACCTTCACCTTCTCGGTCATCGTGCTGTAGAGGAGAGAAAACAACAGCGTTGGCAAACATCGGCAAGCCATGCCCATCAGCCAGGGAAAGACGATTAGTACACCCCCCACCCCTAAAGCATTTCAAATGGGCAGTGCTCCCACATGACTCAACCTCCTTCTGCATTTATGCCATCTACACCAAAGTCAGATGACTTGGTGACTTTCAACACATGAAAGGGTGCAAGTGTGCGTTTGGGATTGTTCCTCGAGCAAGTTTCCCCCTCTGCTTTTGCATACATTTCCCCTCTTCTGCACAGAGTTCTTTGCAGCAGCCAGTACCAAGAGGTGCCCAGGGGTCAAAGCCCTCCATAGGCAACAGACCTGCAGCTGACTGCACTTGTCCAACTAGAAGTTACTCCGGGGAAGGTTTTATCCCATGCCCCATCTAACCTTAAGCTGCTCTTTATGCAGGGCTTCTGGGCAGAGCAATTCGCCCCCAAACACCCTGCCATCTCATGGAAACACTACTGGCCCAGCTATTTTTTTTTTTTTTTTTAGGCCAT
>NW_017728940.1:10835-82491 GCF_001723895.1 Crocodylus porosus | reverse complement strand
GACTCGATGATCTCCCGAGGTCCCTTCCAGTCCTGATGTCTATGAAATCTGTGAAATCAACTGCATCCCCTCAGGAGCAGTGCCTCCAGGATACTACAACTAGTAGCCAGTGACAAGGGCACCCAGTTTCCTTCCCACGCAAACCACATCAACTGCGGGGAAAGGCCCAGCAGCTGGCAGAGCACATTCCTATGTGGATGGGTTCTCCTGAGACATACCAGGTAATACTTCTTGCTTTTGGGTGTGTACTCTGGGTCCCACTCCTCCTCCCTGTTCCGCTTCTGGAAATCAGTATTGCCACCGCTGTTGTTGTTGTTGTTGTTGCCGGAAAAGGTTCCTCTGCCCCATCCTCGTCCCCTCGCTCTGAACTGTGGAGGCAAACAGAAGAGACAAACAGGGTTGGGGGAGAAAACAGGGCTTAGCGAAGTGTCCTTGGGTCTCTTTCATAAAACACTAGAGAAGGCATGTAACAAATATAAGTGGGGGGGGCTGTGCCATGAAGACAAGAGCTTGCAAACACCAGTGCAGCTGAGATGGGAAGAGTTACTGAAAACGGCTCCTCCCCAAGTTTACTGACATAAAACAGTGGTCCCGCCCCAGCCAATGCAGATGCCAGGGCATTGCAAAAGCCTTCCAGTTTCCATATGGCCTTCAGGATCCTCACCAGACTGCCAGCTCTAAGGTTTCAACATCTCCAAGGCGCCTTCCGCATCCTAAGCCATGCTGGCAGCTAGGAGCTACCATGCTTTAGCTTGTCACCCTGGATCATAACTAGGCCCATGGATTTAGAGAACCAGTTTTGTGCTTGACACCTGAACTGGGAAGAGCAGCAATTCTCAGGGTTCTCTGCAGGGGGCAAGGGGATGACTTACAAAGGTCCCTCTAGCTCGTCCCCTCTCAGGTCCAGCAAACTCCTTAGTGCCCAGCCGGGACTTGTCGAAGCCAGTGGTGCTCTCCTCCCGTTCCTCGCTCTCCTCTGGGTAATCCTCCCCTTT
This sequence comes from Crocodylus porosus, assembly GCF_001723895.1. Lineage (NCBI taxonomy): Eukaryota > Metazoa > Chordata > Crocodylia > Crocodylidae > Crocodylus > Crocodylus porosus. The sequence continues at coordinate 81,496 of NW_017728940.1, read as the reverse complement.
GTAGGACCGAGAGGACTGTGAAGATGAAGAACTGGACCTGGACCGTTCACGCACTCTCCTGTGCTTTCTGTACCAGGAATGGGGGGGGGGGGGGGGAAAAAGTGCTTCTTAATCAGAACTTCCTAAGACAAATGCTTGAGGCTCCGAGTCAGAAAGGAACAGTGGAAAAACCCCTGGTCATGCCCAGGTTATTCTCTGCCACTGTGACACAGGACACTGAGTAAGATGGAAGTATGGTCTGACCCAGTTCTTCCATTCTCTGCTGTCAAATCACTTTCCTCCATGCCTCCACCAGAAAAACAATCTCTTCCCTTATGATGCCTGTGCACCCCCATGGTGACAACTGGCCAAGGTCCCTGGACAGGCTATTTTCAAATGGTAGAGGCAGCTGACAGAATCCCCCATTCATCTGTATTAAGGTAGTATAGAGATGCCCTGCCATGCACCACCACCCGCTGTACTGGACACCGCAAGAAAAACAATGCCTTCCTCCAGGAGCTTGGATTCAGAAATCAGACTGATTATAGAGGACAGGGACTGATTTTGGTGAAGGTCCCCCAGGGTCTTCCAACACAGCCTGTGGTCTCTCTGCTTGGCCACATCCCTTTTTTGACACAAAGGTGTTCCAGCAACATACGATCCCCCGTCACCAGAGCATGCAGCCAGCACTAATTCGCTCCTCCTACCAACCTCCTTTTCCCAAAAGCTGTATCTACCTGCCCAAGGAGGGGTGTGAAAAACATCTGGTCTGTCTGTTCAAGAAGCAGTCAGCTGCATCTGCTGTGTTTAAGGTACTGTCATGCAACAAATGCAGTCCTGCACTGTTATGTGGTGAAATAAAATGGTCAGCAACCAGGAGTTGTGCTCAGACACTACACTGAGGTGACCTGAGGGTCCCAGGCCCTGATCCAGGCCAACACTTGTGCACACGGTCAATTTTAAATCCAGAACAGTCCATCTTCCTTGAACATATTTTACACTGCCCACTACAGTCCTTCTGCTTGACCTACGACAGATTAGGATGGTACATCTTGTGGTTGTATCAGGATGGATGTAGTTTTACTAACTGGTTAAAGACAATGGATTTGTACAGGATGGTCTAGATAGGGATGATCCCGTCTCAGGCAAGAGGCTGAACTACAAGAGAAGAAGGGACTGTGAAGGTCCCTTCCAGCCCTAATTTTGTATGATTCTGTGAATGGAAAAAACACGATTCACCACAAGCACACACTTTGCTGGATTGGAACCTAGCTTACTGCTTCTGTCCAAAACTAAAATGACATACTATGAAAGGTGCTGCTTTTTCTCCTCCATTTTTGAGACAGAGTAGAATTCAAAAGCCAGCAGCCTAGAGAACACCTTGTCTTTATAGCCAACTACTTACTGCATCAATGAACATAAAAACACAAAAGTTGCAAGGTCTTTCCCAGATTACAAACAAATCCCAGTAAAATAACCTCAGTGTTTTATCTTAACTAAAAAACTGAACTCACAGGAAAGAAGTAAAAGTAACCAAGAAGAGGTAGCATGGGAACCCTACCAACACTTCACTTGACAGATGAAACAGCAAATGATCTGTAAAAAAAACAAACAAACATTCCCCTCACCCTGCCGTGAGCAGCCACCAAACTTACGCTGACCAGCACTTCAGTAGCACTACAGAAAGAAGCCTCCTGGATCAAATCTCAGAAGGCAAGCACAGTGCAGCTCCATAAGTGATAGCAAAGCCCAAAGCATCTATTCACCGTGCAATCGCAACAGAAGCAGCATACGCCGTAAAATAAGGAAATGAAGATTTAGTTTCCTACATACTTTTTCTTTGACCCTTTGTGAGTTCTCTCAGTTTTCTCCGTTGATCTCTCTCTTGAGTGACTAGAATCTCTCGAGTCCACAGATTCCCTTGATTTATCTCGTTTAAGATCCCTTTCCTTATGTTTTTTACGACGTTCGATATCAAGGCGCAGGTCAACTGGGTCATCTTTGTATTTCCCTTCAGCCTGAAAAGACATGAAGCAGATGAGAATTGTACACAGCAAGGTTTCCAGTTTAAATCAGCAACTTCAGAACCATTACTTTGCTACTGACTGTAAGACTTCTGGAGAGTGTGCGCCATTTTACAATACAGAGCAATTCACTATGAGAACCTAGCATCTTCATTCAAAGGCTTCAGAGTTTTCCTACTCTGGTGATACTTATTCACCTATCCCCACACCCCCACCCCCAACAACACAAGGGGACCAAAGACTGACTTAACTGATGTTGCAGCCAGAGAAGGCTGAGACTGGTAATAGCCCTCTCGTTTAAAGTCCCATCCAAAAGATTGTGCGTCAGAACTTGGCACACACAGTCCTAGCACTTTAAATTTCTCATCTCCCACATAGGATTGTTATTGAACAACTGAACTCCTCTGGAGATCTGACATGATTACTACATGAAGCTAGAGGAATTGTATAGAGGCCACACAAATGCAGATGTTGATTTGTTTGCAGAAATCTCTTCTAACTTACAAACCAGAACCAAACATTCCCAACTGTAAGCATTGCTCTGCCCTATCCCAGACAGTCCAATTGCACCTTATTCCATGGAAACAGGAGACATTCTACACTAGGTGAGGAAATGGTGCACAAAAGGGTATATGTTTCCCTCCCTGTGCCCATCTAAATGATCTACTAATGCAAGTTACATGGAGCATCATGAGATGAAAATATCCAATAACCAGAAACATAAAATTGTATGAACAAACACCAAGTACAATATTTTAAATCCAGTCAGTACAAGGAAAATGGGTAATGAGTGCCTTAGCTTTAATACCCAATTATCATTTAAATAGTGGATTTAAAAGTTCTAGATTACTGACACAGTTCTATGCTTGGGAACGGCAAAGCTTGAAAAGCAACATAAATCAAGATTTCTCTTGAATTAAATAAAAAGGATTAGTAATTCTCTAACTTTAAAGTTTTACTTACATGAGTTTTTAAACACATTTTGTTTAATTAAACATTTCAATTAACAGCAGAGGTGGGAGTTGGCGTTTTGTTTTGTATTTTTTGCTCTTCTGCTTTCCCCAGGCAAAGAGCTTTAATTCCTACTCTGAGAACAAAATTGCTCCCAATGCGATGAAGGACAGGTAAGTGACACAGTCAGCAGCAGCTCCCTCGTGTGGTGCAGCAAACACCTATTTTGTACTTGTGAGGACACAGCTGTTTCACGGAGGGTTGGCGGGCTGTTTGGAAACCACAAGGTTTTTTTTGTTTGTTTGTTTTATTTTTGTTTTGTTTGTTTTATATACACGCTGCCAAGCTGGCGCTCAGATCAGGCCCATCAAATCCATCTCACCATCGTCCATGTCAAGCCACAAATGTGTTTGGAAAAAAATTAAAAACAAATATGAAACAAGTAAGGTTTCAGTAGGACTGTTTAAAATTTCTTCAACGTTCAATGTAAATACGTATGAAGGGGAACAAACAAAGGTTAAAAACCCAGAATCTAACATCTTAGGTTCCAAATCCTTTTAGGATGGCTTACAGAGTGTATTATGATTCAACAGTGTTCTACTCACAAAAACTATTATTTGTTTTTAAACTATCTGTTTTTATTAAAAACAGGTACTGAATGTTAAAGTAACGGTAATAAACAGAAATGATACGGCAAGGTGTCAGAACAAAATTTATCATCTGCTTAGTAATAGGGTATTTGGTTCAACTATTTAGTTTTACTTTCCTCTCTTTGACATGCATGTCTTTTTCGAAAATATGGTTGGAAATATCGCGTGTATACAATTGATTTAATAATACTTACAAGCAGAAAAATATCACAAAAAGTCTCTTCTCTCATCATGGGCACTTGTTCCAAAAATCCTCTCTTTTTTTCTCAAGCTCACCTCAATTGACTTTGGGATCATTTACCATATTCTAACCACTTCACAAAGGTTGTTGATACATTTTTTTTATTAAAAATTAACCCTTTGTAGTTCATTTTTAGAATTATGCCCATCCTTAAAAGAAAAACACAAACTTAAGTAGAGAGTAATTTAAACAAAACATCACTGTTAAGTTCATGCCCAATGCACTCATTTTGTTGAATAACTGATCACAGTAACAGTTCACCTTGTAGCCAGGCTCTCTGGAGCTTTTCGTTTCCTCTTGAGAGAATCCATGTTTTCTAAACGTACTGGGAGAAATATCTATCCGCCTGAAAAGAAAAGCAAAGCATGAAGCCACGGCCCTACCATAAATAGAATGTCACATTTTCCTAGTCCCAATGTCATTAAATAAATAAATAAGCAGTCCATACTCCAGTGATTTACCACCAGGTTGCCAGGGCATCCTGGGGTTCCTTGAAATCCTTTCAAAGGTGCCACAGGACGCCACACAATGGTAGCACCGTACGATGGGCAAACACGATTCACAAAGGAATCCATAGCATCCAAACCATTCTGACTTGCTGCAGTCTGAGTCCTTCACCACAGAACAATTGAACTACAGGCAGTCCTCGACTTACGGCGCTCCGCCATTTACACTCATGTTATTACTTACGGCGCCAGATCCTCGCACTTTCAGCACTACAGTAAAATTTACAATGAGAAAAGAGGACAGCAAAACAAACACGCCCAGAGCAGTTTCTAAAAAAGCCATCGAGTGGCCCCGAGTCTCCCCAGAAATCTCCCCAAAAAAGCCCTTCTGAATTTCACAACCCTGAGGAAGGTGTTCCTTCACCTTCTGATTAAATAAAAATGTATGTGGTTACTGTATTCCCCCTGTTTAATCGATTCATATACAGTACACTTTAAAACGCTTTGTACTGTACAGTGCATATCATTTATAGTTGATTCAAATATGGTGTTTATGGTCATTCCTATAAAAAGTTGGGCATCAGGCCCTTGGTCAGGAACATAACCCCCTATTATAACATTGTTTTTCTATGGGAAAAATCAGATTCGACTCGCATCGTTTTGACTTACAGCGCCTTTTCCAGGAACGGAACCTGCCGTAAGTGCGAGGACTGCCTGTATTAGGTATTGTGCTGTAGTCAAACAAGTAATAACTAAGAGCTGGCATTTTCCAAGGACTGCCCTGATATATATATATCCCACAGCCATCTTCTACAATGTTTCTCACAGCTTCCTATGAAATATTTCATAGATAGACATTAGGGCTGGAAGGGACCTCACAAAATCATCAGGTCCAGCCCTCCTGCCCAAGGGGCAGGAAGTCAGCTGGAGTCAAATGATCCCAGCAAGATAGGCATCCAAGTGTTTCTTAAAAGTGTCCAGAGAAGGTGCTTGCACCACTTCTGGCGGGGGAGTTTATTCCAGGCTCTGGGGATCCTTATGCCCAGCTTAAAACGGTCTTTCAGCAGTTTGTGACTACCAGACCTTGTCTTCCCTTGGGGTGTCCCGGTGAAGAGACATTTTCCCAGTTCCTGATGCACACCCCTTCTATACTTCTAGGCTGCCACCAAGTTCCTCCCTGAGCCTTCATTTCTCCAGGCTGAAGAGTCCCATGCCTCTCAGGTTCTCCTCATAGGGCCTCCTCTCTTGTCCTCTAATCATGCGTGTAGCTCTCCTTTGGACTCTCTCAAGTTTCTCCGCATCCCTCCACATTTAGTACCATCAAGGCAGACTGCAGACATAGCAAGACAGATCAGTGACCTATCCAATATGGCAATTACTGTTTTCCCAGCTAGACGATGTTTGGTGAGTTTCATTTTTGAGTCATGCCATATAGTTTAAAGAAAATATTAAAAACATCCCTAGAATGTTCAAAAAAAAATTAAGTGCTCCTTACCTATGGATTTCAGGGCTCTTCTTGTTTTTAGCTGCATCTTGTTCCATTCCTTTCTTTAGGTATTTAGTAAAACGCTCATTCAGTGTCATTCCTGAAGACCCAAAGTGATGCTCTGCAAGGGGGGAGGGGACTGTTCAGTGAAAAACTACCATGGAATTACTATCATTTGGATTTTAGGAAAACACGCCAGTTCTACAAGGGTCTGCAATGGCTCCAGAATGGCTTCACACAAGTGTGAAGACAGAGGGCAAGCAGGCAAGATTCAAATAGTCAATAATACTGTTGACAAAGCCACTCCCTCAAAAATCAGTGAAACGGGGCCTGCTTGCACCAGTAGTGAATTCAATCTGCTTAACAACAAATATAATGTGTTAAACTAAAGTTATGCAAGCCATCCAAATACACAACATATTTGCAGATTTTGCACTAGCCTCCCGGCCCAATCTTATGCTAGAGTATTGCTTTTTGCTGTTTTAAGCGTAGGCAGGCAGGGGGGTAGACCCAGTAGACTGGAGGGGAGCATAAACTTTTGACCAAAGATAACAGGACATTTGGCTCACCTCTTACATGATGGACTATAGTCACTATGTGCTGAGCAAACAATTCAGAAGGACTTCGTTGAGACTGAGCTGACTGAATATGGTGGAAAATGGAGCGAAACTCCTGCTCCTTTTTGTTGCTGTGTACAAGGTCGCGACAGAGTTTGCGTTCCTGTGCCAATATACCACTCGGACTAAGAGAGAACACACAGACGTTATAAATATAACTACCGGAAGGGCACGCTGGATCGAAGCAGCTCTCACACTGTAAAGAGACAACACTCAAAGTAAAATAAACTCAAGCGCTGTATTTCATATCTTCCTGTAGGTCATCTAAAAAACAACCCCCTCCCTCCCCCCAAAACACCAATGGCTTTGTTTCCACTTACATGGCTCCTGGAACTCTGGCCCTTTCTTCTCTGCCAAAATTACTAATAATGTTCCCTACTTTTAGTAATGTCTTCCTATAATATATCAGATCCCAGGAGTTTAGCACTAAGTATTTTATTTCCCTGCACTCCAGACACCCAGGACAGATTCAGTTTCACAAGTCAGAGACACATGAACCGGGCTCAGGAACTCACAGCAGCAAACATTTTCTCGACTAAGAGTGGCAGGCACAGAAGGTAGAACGAGGTTCCTTAAAGCTATGAACAGATTGGGTAAGACCGTAACATTTTTCCTAAAACAAATCCAAAGAAAGCTGGAACTATTGGCAAAAAAACTCCCTGGTTTCAGTTCTCCAAGCATCAATAAGGCCTGGAGAGCAATCTCCAAGGGGTTGCCCAGAAACAAGCTGAGACTACTTTACACGCATCCCAGGTCTTGCATTGAAGACAGCCCTTTCATCACCGCCTCCTGGAAAATGGCACAAACTCCTTGCCTTCCCACTGCATCTCTGCAGCAGTCACTATCTTGCTGCAAAGGCAGACTCATTTAAATCAGAGAAATTTCAGTCACTGATTTTAATCATGATTTAAGTGAGCAAACGGGGAAAACTTAACTTAAATAACCGGTGTTGCGTTTCCCATTTGCTGTTTTTGTTACTTTCCTACAGTCACTCTCATTGCCTGGTACTTATGCTACCATTAAGGCATGCCGATTTGTAACTCAACACAGCCTTCAGACTAACTTTGGTACTTTCTGCAAGCCAGCAGGGCACTATATTTGTGTGCATCTATTTAAGCTATCATATTGTTTAACACCTTTAACCCTTTTTTCAGCCACTTTTAATATATATAAGCTGGAGGTGGCTGGTTTAGGTAACTTTTCAATTGTGATTCGCATCAACCTGAATTTAGGTGAAAACTAGCATTCAATACAATGCACAAAAAGCAGAATTTAAAATTGTTCTTATCAAAATATATTTTGCATTTAAAAACTAGACTGCTTTGGGAACATAAGCAGCAGAGGCTGCAGTTAAGTCTGACCTCACTACTTGGCCTGTGTGACCTGAGACAGAGGTACTTTTACATCCCAGAGGGTACAATGTGGGCACCTTGTACATTTTGCAAAAGCACTTACGCGAGTCCGGGCCAGACCCATACTGCTAATTCGGGTACCTCTGAAACGACAGCCCTGTGCTCGTGGAGGTTTCAGAACTGGTTTCAATTCGTGGATGGGAAGAGGAAATCAAGCTTTTCTGTCTTTCCTCCTTTCAATTCATTTCTCAACTTCAAATGAACTAAACTGAGCAAATAGAATATTTTTTGCACCTACTATAACTGACCTGCAACAAGAAGTAATTAACGAAGCAGCTTTGACACAAATGGAACTCAGAGCAATGACATTCAGAAAACTGCAGACAGGTTTGTACTATTGCGCGTACTATTATTCTGAGATTATGGAAAAGCTCCCTGTGATTTTGTACACACTTAAAAAGCAACATTCTAAAACAAGTTCTCGTTGTTGTTACAGCGCATTTTTTTATTTAAGCAATTTGAACAGATGGTAGTAACAGCGGGCCTTAGCACAGGTAATCCGTTTCAAATTTAGTTCTAAAGACAGGCTTACTTTTGAAAAAGGAAAAATGTGTTTACATTAAAAAAAAACCAATCTCATGTTTATTCACCTGGCTGCAGCAGAGCCACTCCCACAGCAAATCTATGAGTGCAGAGCTGCACTCAGGCGTGAAAGCAAATTGTGTGGCTCAGCCTAGGCTGTTTTTAAAGCAGATCCCAGCTGTGCTAGAACACTGCAGTGGTCATCCTGATCATTTACTGTTTTTTCCATGGTCAGTGCTGCACGAACATTAGCCCACCTCACCCTGTGAAGTGCCAGCACTTGCTTGCCATCCACCGTCCTCTCTGCTCCTTCTCTTCATTCCTGAGTTCTAGAGCCTCCTCTGGTGTCCCGCGGGAACACTGACATTTTCTGACTACTGCTGGGAGATCGTGTCTGAGCAGCGAGCACCCTCTAGTGGTCTTCCACACTGTCAGCCTTTCAGAAATGGTAAATGGCTGTCAGAGCTCCCAAGCAGTTTTGGCAGTTACTCTACCTTTAGAAGAAAAGCAGCAAATTCTCCTCCAAATGTGCATAACTGAGCTGCCATGCTGACAAAGACCTCCAAACAACTCAAGAGCAGTGCTTTTATTACCGCTGAATAGAGCGTGGCATAGTCGGAGTGCAGGCTGCGAGCCACCAACTCCCGAGTGCTAATCTAGTCTCCTACACAGCTTCCCTATGCAGATTATGAAAAGTTCGCTTACACTGTATGCTTCATTTTCTGCAAAACAGGGAACATAATCACTGGCCTTCCACATGGGGGATCCATATGTGGATGTGTTAACACTTAGAGATGAGAAGAGTAATGTTAACATCCGGTCACGCAATATCCTGTAATTAACTTCCCCGGTATTTTGTCAGGTTGAGGATCCACGAGAGGTAAAGCAGTCTACTAAAGTGACTACACGGAACTGAACAAAGACAAACCCTTACCGTGCAAGATCCTCATCAAAAGAATCCATTCGAATATTGACTTGGGCCTCTCGGGTAATGGAGAAGGAAGATTTGCCCGCTGCTAGCCCATCTCCTTTGTTGCCTGGTTTGTCCTTGGTCTCAGAGGCCTTTCTTGGTGGAGGGGAAGTACTTTTCTCCTGGTTTGCTTTGTAAGTGGTTACTCTAAAATTCTTTTCAGGAACAAACCCTCTGTGACCCGTTTCACCTCTTTTGGATGCTACTTTCTCTTCTTTCTTAGACCTTTCAGAATAGGTTTCCTCCTCCACTTCCTCAGTTTTCCTTTGCTTCTCTTTTGCCGATGGCAAGAACACTACACCTTCCCATTTTCCTGGCCTATCCTCATCCTGGTTTTTGCTAGTGGTGGCCACCACTTTAGACATAAATTTAGGCTCATCGTCAAACTCTGAATCCTTTCGGCCCTTAGCCTTATCTTTTTTCTCCTGCTCATCCATCTCCTCTTTGCCATAATGACCTTCCTTGTGGAATTCTGCCATCTTCACCTTCTCAAAATCATCCCGAACCTTATAGCGTTTAGGTGACTGGCTGCCACGATAAGACTTTTCTGGATCGGTTTTGGAGGAATAGGGATCAGGTTTTGTTTTACTATCGGCTAACCCCAACTCCGAGAAGCTTCCTTTTTCTTTCATTTTTTCCTTTTCAACATTTGTTAGTTTCTGTTCCTTGTCTTTCCCATTCTCAGTCTTCTGCTCTTCCAAATACCTATTTATAAAACATACATATTAAAACAATTCTCTTATTAAACTATAGACATGAGCCTTTTTATTTTTAAAATTTCTAAGTATAAAATAAAACACAGAAACTGTCAGACCTGTAAAGACACCAAAGGCTAAATAAATAATAAATAAGGTAATATGCAAAACAAATAATCTTTGTTCAATATTAGACGGCTTGAGTTCTGAATATATTCACCAAAAAGGTTGGAAGATGAATGTGACGTGAACCAATGAGGTGAGACTCAAGAGTAAATAATGAAAGAACCAACTTACCCAGATTTATTTTAAGAAAATTCATAAGGTCTTACCCAGTCTGTTTAGTCACTTACAAACCTGGCTCAGGAGAATTAACACATCAGAATGTTCAACTTGACCTTTTTAAACAATACACACTGGAGAGCAAAGTCTCAAAATCTACTTCAAACTTTGGATGCAAGTTTCCTAGGAAAGCTACATATTTCAACATATACTGTAAACACAAATAAAAGCAAAGAAAAAAAGTTAACGGGGGGGAGGGGAAGAATCACACGTCTTGGGAGAACAAACAAAACTATTTATTCTGGCATTGAGAATGATAACACCTCTCAGACCAATTTCAAGAGCCCCAACTATGCTGGTTAAGAGTGATCAGCCCAAGTTTCAATAGAGCTGCAGAGAGATTTCTCTAAAAGACTTAATTTTACCATTTTAAAAGCCTACACTAGACTTGGAGACTCTCAATTTCAGGTCCCTCTGATACAGTATTTGCTCCCAAACTAAAAACTAAGAATCAAAATGATTACTGCCCCTTAAGTGAGGTGCTTTGCTGGAACAAAAGTCAATGAGTGGCACATTTACCAGGGTTCTGGACTGCAGTTCAAACCAGATAAGAAAGATATCCCTGTACTGAAAGTCATTTCTTCCCTGTCCCCAGTGATGCACAAAATTAACTTCAAACAGCAAGCACTGTTTTCCTAGACATCCCAATGTAAATAAACACATGCTTGAGCACCACAGTTCTATTAGCCCTTGCTTGTTTCTGTTAGGAAGTTGCATGGTTAGATTCTTTTTTAAACAACGTGTGCCAGTGCCAACATACAAGAACAGCTGCTAGAATTCAAGAGCCACAGCCTACCAATATAAGAGAGATTTTCAAAGCGACCAGTATTTTGTCGGTTAAACTTGACAGTGCCCAACAGCAACCAAACTTTCACAAGCTATGGCTCAGCTACCTGAGCACTCCTGCCCCCAGGTTAAGCAAGCCAGCATCAACACTACCATCAATTTCTTAATATCTCCAATGTCCCTTTAAACTTGGGAAATGCCCCCAAAAGACATGGTTTACTATTACAGTTTGTTCATATAGATGCACTAGCCACCAACTCCCATGTCCAGAGAGACTTAACTACATAATTACCTAGAAATCAGACCATTTTAACTGAAGCGAGAATTCATACACGCAACTTTATGTAATTTTTTTAATGAAAAAAAACTGGGGTCATGTTATAAAAATGAACTTCTAGGTAATCTGCGTCATCTTCACAATGTTATCGAAGCGTTAAGGAAACACAAAATTCCTCTAACAGATCCCAGCTAGATTCTGCAAAACAATTTAGACTGGAACTTTTTTTGGGCAGGTACTCACTCATACATAGGGCTTGTTCAAAACATACCATAATTGGTCCCTGATTTCTGTAAGAATCCAAAGATCCCATCATAACTACAGTGATTCATGCCAATAGGAACACGTTTGTACGTGCACCCTCGTGCCCCCACCCAAAACAAAGAATGGGAAAACACACAACTTGCCTTTTTGAGAAGGCTGCTCCACCAGGAGCTGCTGCCTCCTCCTTCTGGGAGGTACCATAAATTGAACTGATTGCTGTTGGACTTTTACAGACAGGGCTCTTCCTTGTTGGGCTCAAACCTGCTGAACTGTGCTCAAACGTGCCCTGATGTGAGCCTGTCTGAAACGAGGCACCACTTTGTAGAACAGAACTCATCTGCGAAGGATTGGAGAGTGGAGGGCTGGACTTCTGTAACGGGCTTGGCCGAGGTGAACGGCGCCTCACCACAACAGACTGGAGGGGACTTTTTAGGGCAGGGCTGCGCTCTCTTGGGCTAAGATCTGGCACAGAAGCTCTCGAAACTGAGCCTGACCCATAGCTGGTCATATCCTGCCATGGTTTTGACCCCTCAGATGCCTTGACATCCTGACCACCTGCTCCAGAAAACGACTGCTCCTTCGAATCTTCACCTTGATTATCTCCTGTAGCCTGCGATGCCCGCGTGTCCTTGGATGAGGACTTTTTCTCCTTTACAGACTTTCTCTTGGAAGACTCTACACGACTGTGGTTTGAGGAAGACCGAGAAGATGAAGACCTCCTAGATCTATCAGAAGATGACTTGTCGGAGTTTCTAGAATGGCTCCTAGACCTTGGTGATGGGGACCTCCGCTTCGGGGACCGAGAACGCGACCGTCCCCTGCGAGGGCTATAGGCCTGGCGATAATTTTGCCAATTGGACCTGTAATTTCCATAGCCTCCTCGGTTGTATTGGCCCCACGGATAAAATCCTCTGTTCCGCCCACGGAAATAATACGGTCTCCTGTACCCTCTGTTATGACCTCTGAAATCTCGGTTCTGATAGACTCTTGGGTGGTTCCTTTCTCTATTATGAGATGGAGAATATGATCTTGAACGAGACCTAGAACTGGAAAGAGAAAAGATACAATTATCCGGAAAACTTTCCCCTCAGTTAAACTATTTTTATTGAAAACTGTACAGAATTAAACAAACCATACTGGAATCTCCTTTAAAAAGGTCTAAAATTATCTTTTTTGCTTGCCCCACACCCAGTCTCATTATTCTAAACATGACACTGTCTGCTTTAGTGAAAACTCTTCCCCCACACAACCAGTGACAGTACACAGTATCTGTACTATAGCTGAAGAGGAGACCCACAGCCGTAAGTCACTGCTGAGATCAGGACAAGAATAGCTCAGTTCCAAATGGTCTAGGGCTAATGTTGCTGATACTGGCCTTCACGAGACTAAACGGTTTCTTCTTTCAAACACCCGGCCTTCACAACTCAAGGTTACACCTAACCCCAGCTCTCCTAACGATAAGCCAGGGATGCATTTCAGCCTCAAAGGGCAGCTGCTCCTCCTGTAACAGATTTAAGTCCCTGCAGCACCAAGGAAGGGGTTGGCAGGGGAATCCTAAATGACTTCCCTTGCTAGAGACATTAAATGAATGCCAACGCTTCAAAATGAAAACAACAGCACTGAAGAGAAAGATCAAGGACAGGGTTTTTCCATTTCTAATCTCAAAATGTATACGAATCACTGAGATTCAAAACCTTGAGCTCAGTCAAGTGAAATAAGTTATAGCACTTCAGGAACAGCGTGCAAAATGCCAGGAGATGGCACTGTTTAATACTGCAAACCTCTTTTACTTTTAAGGGGAAAACAGCATTCAGGTAGGAAGGCAGACAACATGGAAGTTAAACACACCTGAGGTTATAGATTTGAACAGTGTTTCTGGGGGCAGACAATATACAGTTTTTTTCTTCCAAGTACAACTGGTTTCCCTTAGTTTTATCAAATATTTGAAAACCTCAATTGTTGCAGAACTATAAAGGCAGCAAGATAGCTGAGGACAGCTCAGGTTAATACACTTTATGAATACAGGGAAGTCACAGAGTTGTTTACAGGGAGATGTTTTAGTAACTTTGCACTTATTTAAAAAGTGCAGACAATGTTCCCACTAAAACACACACAAAAGCAATTTCCACATGCTTTACTCAAGCGATGCCTATTTACTGCAAATATCTTAGGATACTTTATTAATAAAGATTAAATCGTCTCTGAAAAAGTAACTCTTATAGCAGCAATGTTTGAATCACTTATCCTAGTGGACCATACCTACTACTTTTCTCTCCTCAAAATACTTTAAAAAAAAAAAAAAGCACAATAAAACACCACACTTTACCACTACTCCTAAAATGTTAAAGACCTAACCCAGCTAAAACATGTATTTTTAGTGTAGTTTTCTTTTGTCAAATTATCAAATACATTAGTGTTTAACAGGCAAGAGCTTATATTACAGCATTAGCTACACCCAATATGCATTTAGTTTAATGCAAACTAATTAATGGTTTCCTGAAAGCATTTATCCTCTGTTCAAAACAAGAAAACAGTACAACTTACCTGAAACAGGTTTTCATTTGAAAGTGGTATCAACAAGTTAAGACAGATGGAAAAACACATGCAGATGCAGGCAGTGAAAACAAACCAATTTAGAGAGGCGATCCAGAAGCACTAAGCAGAATACATACGGCTCCTGTCCCCAAGTGACTAATTTATTTGTTACCAATTACTAGTAAGGAACCTGCTACATGCTGCTTCCAGCATCCACTCTGTTATTTTACGGAGGCATGGAACATGAACCTTTCACGCTCAGAGCTGCAGAGACTATTTGCAAGAAGTCATTTTAAGATACGACGTGAAATGCAACAGAAATATGCTAGAAATGATAATCATCTTTCAAGTCTGACAGACTCCAAAGCTAGCCCATTAAGTTAGCAAAGATCATTCTTGCATTGGGAGATTCCACTCCTACAATAGTGGGCAAAAAGAGAAAGAAACAGAGGAAGATAGTCTCTCCTGCAAACAAAAACCATACAGACAAGGCTGACCAGAATCAAGCGTGGCAATACAACCTGCAATACGAGTTGAGCCACTAAAACAGACTGAAACAAAATAATTCCCTCAATTTATTCTTTGTTCTGTGCTACGATTCTGCCTTAGACCTACCTCGGTGAATACACTAAAGGCTTACAAGATGACTTGTCTACAATAACCCCTTCCATCTCAATTCTCTTTTACCAAGTTATTTACAGCGCTGAAGTTGTCCCAGAAGCAACACAAGGTTAGGGAAGATTTGTCTTTTTTGGATCAAGGAGCCTGAGTTTCCATTCATCATAGCTGGCTTGTAGCTGGTCAGATGTTCCCAAGTACAATGCATCTTTCCTAAAGCTCCAGCTTCTCTATAAAGAGCTCCGTTCCACTTGAGGCTCCACCCCATCTGGTTTTGTCCAGTCTCCCTCTCTCAGTTGCTTTTCTGCATCTTAAAAATCCTTTTAATAATTCAACAGTTGCAGAATTTTCAGAATACCTGTCAGGCATTTTAGACTACTGAAAAACAGCTGAATAGCATTATACCTTGGCCAACTAGAGAGGGAAGGGTTTTTGGGTTGGTTTTTTTTAAAGCAGCGCAACTGCCAAATGGTGGCTTTGCAAGATACAAAATCCTCCACCAGTAACCTAGTTGCTTGGATAACAGAAATCCATAGTTTTCTTGTTTTAAGAAATGGTTTAGGCTTAAACTGATCCAATTCTGAGCAATCCCCAGGCAATGGCTATCAAGCACTCAGAGGACTTATCACCGTATCTCTTAGCAGTGAAATTAGCTCTGAATCACATTTCCTTCCTATTTTACTGTTGACGATTCCCTTACCAACTCCTACCGTCCTGCAGGTGGGGGAAGAGGACTTCATATCTACCTTTCCCAGAAGTAGTTTAGACTGCCACTCTGTAAAGACTCAGCTTCATTCACAGCTCTAAGAAATACATGACTTTTCCAAAAGACCCTTTTTAAACCTCTTAGCAATTAAACTAAAAGAACAGAAAGAACAGAGAAGTTAACAGACAAAGCATTCTGCTATAGAATCTCCAAGCTATGCACCCACGTGTTTGTTCTGGCAGGGAACAATCTTAAGACAACAAGACTCTCTCCATGCTATTGGCACCTTAAATTATAGATTTCATAGACATTAGGGCTGGAGGGGACCTTGTAAGATCATCGGGTTCAGCCCCCTGCCCAAGGGGCAGAAAGTCAGCTAGGGTCAAAAGATCCCCACAAGACAGGCATCCAAATGTCAGAGTGGAAAGAAGTGAAAAAAGTGATCAAAAGTAACTTTGGTCTGCCAAGAGGTTTAAAGCCAAATCTGATATTTTCCAGGTCATAACAAAAACATTGCACCTTTCTTTTCCAATTATCCTGGCTCAAGAATACCTGGCAAACATCTCCTCAGTCACCACTTCAAGTCTCCAAACAAAACTTCGAAAGGTTGAACAGAGATAGATAGCCAGCAAACAAAACGTACTATCTGACACTGCTAGATAATAGACATGGGGCTTTTCCCTTTTAATTCATTTTATGAAGCGATTACAGAAATAGCAGAGGTTGGCTACAAACTAAAGCAAGAATTTAAGAGAGAGATGCTGAGGCATAATCTACTTCAGAGCCTAATAAAAGGTTTTCCTGGGAGGCCAAGCGTCACCACCTAAACAGACAGAAGAGCCCTCTGAAGGGCACAATGAACTGTATACATTACCTGAGCCTACGTTTTCTTGATCGTGAGACAGAACGGGAGCGGGAGCGGGACTTGGAAAAGGAACGGGAACGTGATCTCGATCCAGATCTTGATCGGGAGGAGCGGGATCCAGATTTCGATTTGTTCGTTTTGGACATCTTTGAAGCTCCTCCAATCACACCTGAAGAAATGGGGATGGAAAAAAAAAACCCAACAAGTAAGTGAAAGGATCCTGCCAGCTTTTTCAAGCTCTCTCCTTAGCCATCTGGACAGCCAAACTAGTTATTATAATGAAGCTTGACAAAATTATGAACAGGACATCTGAGCAGCTGCCTGTGAGAGCAGGCAACTAGACTCTCGGACACCGAACACACTCTTCCAATCCTATGTTCCTGCGAAGAAGCATGAAGAGTTGGCTACTCTATGGAACAAGCATTGCTTTTTAAAATGTTGCTCTCCAAGTTAGGAAAAAAACCAGGCAGAAGGAAGCCTCTCTGCCACGAAAACATCTTTTCCTCCTGAAAAACAAGCTATTTCATTTTTTTTCCACACCATTACCAAAGAGCCACTTACCACCACTTCAAAACAATGCTAAGAGACTTTAACAAGAATTAGCCTAAAACTTGCTTTACTGTCAATTTTTAAAATAAAAGACAAAAAAGACGCTATTAATAAAACAGCCTCCCCAGATACACAAATCTCAGCCCTCAGCCAAAGATCCATCATACTATGAAACTCCACACTGCTTTTATAGTATAGTTTATACAATTGCTATAATCAGCTGAAAGAATATTATCACTCACTGACGAGTCTTGTGGCAGCCAAAATAATTCATAAGTCCTTCCAGTGATTCAAATACTTATGATAGAGGAGAGTATCCCATAACATTATCTGACCCGAGTACTATTATAGTATACAAATACTTTTTTTTTTTAAAAGATGAATTTGCTTGTGCTATTTGCACCAAAAAATTCCCTGTGCTATTTGCACCAGACCCACAAAAAGTCAGACTAACTTTTTTTTTTTTTTTTTAAAAGACCTTAATTCCTACAGTCCACCACCCTAAAATTGTTCCCATTACATCTACTGTCCAAAACCTACCACACAGGTACCAACCAATGACACATGTGCCACAAAGGGTGTAGGCAGTCTTTGTGTGTGTGACATGTGGCAGAACCAGGGGGACTGGAAGCACAATGGCAGAGCAGGCAGGGACAGTGGCACTCACGGAGGGGGCAGGGCTAGAAGTAAACCCAGCCTTCTGTACTGTAACAGGTCACAACAGTGCCCTCGTTTGTCTGAGAGTTAAACTACCCCAAAGAGATGGTAAGAGTTGGCCTGACATCACTTAGCTCCGCTAAGAAGCAAATTCCTTCCAAATCAAACTTTTATAGTGCTGCAGATAATGCTCCACCTTTTTCAATTCCTCACTGGCTTCAACAAAACTTTTCCATTCAGTCTGAAAACGCTCTGGGCTTTAACTGCAGGAAAGGAAAAAGAACTGTCCCTCCAACTTGCAGAGCAAACTCTTCCAGTCTTCCTTTGGTTTCCTCCATTCCCAGAACTTCAGGAATGAAGCGAGAGTTAAACACTGTTTGTATTTAGATTGCTAAACATTCTGCATTAGCACATGGCATCAAAAAAGTTAAAGTTTACTTCCCCTACCGACTGGGTGGGACTGAGGAGGGCCAGTGTTCCCAGTTTTAGAGCGCTGGGTTGTTTGCAACTGAATACACCCTAAATTTCAGGTGCAACAGGATTAAACCCAAAATATGTAGCACAACCCATGGCAGAGATTTTTTACCAGGGATGGACAAAGACCCACTTTAAATAGTTGTTTTTTAGTAATGAAATTGGAAAAAGTTACCAAAAACCAGGAACATAACAACTTTTGTTTCAAAAGTGCGCAGTGACTCTGGAGAGGTTTCAGCAAACCCCGGCCTCTACACAGCTATGCTCAGCTTCCTCTCAACTCTTCTCTCTCACCTAGTCCCACCATCTCATTCAGAAACCTGACTCACTAAAAGATATTAGTTTGGGGATGGGGTGGAAGAGGCACTATTCTTGCAGGGTGACAGTAAACCAGCTGGCAAGAAAAAGAATAGTTTTCCTTAGTGCTCCCAGGAACACTAAGGAATGCCTACATTTATAATGCCATTCTCTTCACAAACTCTGGTTCGCTATTAGCTCATTCTTTACCAAGAAACTCCTTATATTGGGAATCATGTCATTCCCCCCCACCCCAGCAACACCAACTTAAATATTATGAAGATACATGGCAGACACAGAAGGTGCCAAAGAAAAAGTACATGCTAATTGATAGCTGCGTCACCACAAATGTGAAATGGGCCCTGCCTGCAACATGGGGAGTCCAAGGGCAAAAAGCACATGCTAGCTGTAAATTCATCATGCTATTACCCATTCATTCAGTTGGAATGGATGTGTATGAAGAGCCTTACAGAGAACTGCCATGTTAAGAACTGATCTATGCATACCACTGCACAATTTTTATACATCTTCCAAATTAAGAGCTCAGAGTGTTTTACATACACATTTTCCACAGGCACAGTAGGCCAAACAGAGCCCCAGATTTATTGATGAGGAAATCAAGACAAAGAAAAAACTCAGATTTTTATAATCCCATATTTTGCCTCATTCAAGATAATCAGGTACGCGCCCATGCGCGCGCGCGCGCGCGCACACACACACACTAAGCAGATGGCCCTTGTGATCTGAGACAAGGCAGGAGGGAGGGACCCCATATCACCTAAGGCTTTTGTGAAGCTTCAGTAGCAGAACAAAGACTGCTCCTGAAGCTGCTAATGAGGTTTTAAAGAAACCCAACCTTCACTTAAATCTGCATGTCAGGAAAGCGGTTTGCCATTCTGCTCAACTTTCACCTTAATTTGGCGTTGACTGCACTCATTTTTTTTTTCAAAAACACCACACGGTATGAACTGCCAGCTTTTGCTGCCAGCTCAAATGCTCTTCTCAATCTACCCTAAACTCCCTGACCTTCAGCTTGCACAGATTCAGTTAAAGGCAACCAGCCTAGAAACAAACAGGTGTCTTTGGGATACATCATTTAAAGGATACTTAGAATATACTTAAAACAAATTACAAATACTGATACTTTGGCAACTATGGCACCAGTAAAATTATGACAAAGGAAAAGCTAAACAAATGAAAGGGGAAACCTGCTTTTGTCGGTACCTATTTACTTTTCTAGTGCTTAAGGAATCCTTGAGAAAGGCTATCTGCAGACTTAAGAACCAAAATACACATTTAAGAACCCTGATAAGTCATCCAAAGTCATCACTTTCCAAAACTAGGTTCCCTGACCTAATAACCTTTGGATACATGCTTTTTACAGCTGATACAATTCTTAATCAGAATGAAGAGTACCAAGATTCCTTCCCTTTATTTAATGAGGGAGAGTTTGCATGAGCATGCACACACGCTCCTCCCTGCCATTTTTTTCAATATACATTGACTGAATTAACTGACAAACAGTTGAGAAACAGCTTATTTATCAAAAGAAAGGGTGTGGGGGAATATAAGTCAACAAGATAAATACTACTTGTAATAAGAACCGGCAAAACGCTGCAGCACAATCAGTGGCTATGTGCAGGATGGTGAATTTCACCAGAAACACTGCTTAACTCTCCTCCTGAACAAGCTGCAATGTCTCTCCCTTATATAACAGATGTTCCCCAAAGCTGAATAAGGATTTCAACCTAGCACTTATGCTAAGGATTGAGGCATGGGCCATTTCTCAGTACTGTTTACTACAATAATAGAAGAGGTTTTGCTCAATCTTAGTATTTTTAGGATAAAAACATGCAACTTAACAGATAAATCATGGAGCCAAACACCTGCAGTTCTAACAACAAAAATGCTTGCATTTCAGATCTGTTCACAAGGACCAAAAGACTCACTCTTTTGGGGACAGATGGTGAATGCATAAACAAGACAGTCTCCTCCCTCCCGCCCTCAACACACACACACACAGTTTGTGGGCACCCTCTGTAGTTCTGAATGAGAGATTAATGGTACAATGAAAAACCACAAAAGTTAATAAATATTCTCACCTAGATGCAATGGGGCTAAATGAAGTCATAAATTGTTCTAAAGTTGGAACTGTAACCAGCCGCAATCTGTTTGCCTCATTTTCTCTACATTCAATACTTCTGCTGCAGAGGAGAAGCCATATATAATTTGCTATACTTCTGGCATTTTAATAGACAAATGCCAAGTTTTATATTCCAGCATCCGTAAATCAGGCCCACTGGCTCCAAGTGAGTTACCTACATATATTCCAGGACAGTTTATAAAATGCTTCCTAACTGATAAATGCCAACTCAAAAATTCCTCACACAGAACCTCCTTCATCTACACTAATATTAACAATGGAAACAAAACACTAGAGTTGTAATTACAAAGAGTGAGTGGCTTTGTCTAGCTTGTGTGCCTGAAACAGAGATTAGCTTCAAGCAACTGAAGTCTCCCTTCCATGTTGGAAATGCACACATGCAGGCCTGGAACCAGATTCTTCATCTGGCACACTTTGACACACACATACCAGAACAAGCATCTGAGGCAAAGTTTCTCAGAATTTGGAAATGGAAAGACTTGGCAAAGCAAAATACCCCTAAAAACACGAGAGAGAGATTACAGGTTCCAAATCCTAAGCAAAGCCACATATAAGGATAGAAGCTTCTATCTCAATAAATTTGGTTCTAAAACATCTATGGAATTGCTACCAGTCATATTTTAAGATGGACCCTCTCACTAGAATCCACATTGGCCTCTTAAAGTCCAAGAAACATCTCATGACAACCTATTTCAATTATGATACAAATGCATGGAAATAATGGTTGCGTAACCTGATCTCAGAGGGAACATTCCCTGCTACACTCCACTAATTGCTTCAGCCACAAAATATGATAACACAACATGACATGTTTTAACAATCAGAACAAAGGATAATTGTATTATTTACACTGGTAGAAAGTATTGTGTACTTTGCACAAATTGCATTTACTCAAATGCCATTATTCGTTGTATATGTACGCTTAAAAATAGTTAAGAATTGTTTGCCTCTAACGGCAGAAGTAAAAGATTTCAGACTGTTATGATATAAATATGTATAGACATGTAAATGACACTTGCAAACTGGGCACATTTTACAGACTCATCAGTTTTCAACTACTCAGCACTCTAATAAGTCAGTCCTTTATAACGCCAAACATTAAGTCCCCAAGAGCCAGAGACATGAAAATGTATGCTTTGGACGGAAATTAGTGGACATTATACTGCTGCACAGCAAGGTAATGTTGCGTCAGTAAGATTAGAGCTGCCATCTGTAACACTTCCTGAAAGATGTTATACGTACCTGACTCTCAAGTTACCAAACTCAGAAGTCCTGGAAGCGTACCATAAATACACAAGGAACCACCCTCTATTACACTGTTGTTGCTCATCTGCATTACTGACAGACTTAACTATATTTTGCCTTAAAATATAAAAGCTACGCTGCCTACTATGATAGACTGCCAACTCTCATGGCACCCATGACAACTTCTCACTGCTGAAACCCCCCTGAAAGTTTTACAAATCCATGTTCCTTAATGGGTGTTAAAACAAACTTTCTTCCTCTTAAAAAACATGAGTTGCTCATACACATTTATTTTCAGACTTTCTCCATCTGGCTGAAAAACAGCTGACACTGTCTGTCCGGTGCACCCTAGTGCAATCAATTTACCAACACATCCTCAGAATAGGACAAGTCAACATTTAAAGGAGACTATTACCACATGAGATTTAAATAGAACTGTTAATGCCAAAGTAGTTACTAAACAGCACTCTGTTTTACCTAAAAAAATACAACAAAACCAGACTGATGTACAAACCAAAGGCTCCTGAAACGGGTTATTAATTCAGAAAATGATGACTACCTAAAATAAGTAAAATGTCTTCCCACCACAGGAGCAGTACAGTCAGACATTGGGGGTAGAGAAGGAGAAAAATCTGAATAAAATCCTAAACCTGAAACTAAAATTCTGAAAGTGGAACTTTCAGGTTGTCTCATAATACATTCTATTAATGAGTCTCCTGGCTGTATAAGCACCATTTTTTTTTTTTTTTTTACTGCTTTGTCAGATCTCTATAAAATGAGTTATACTAAACTAAAGAATATTCTGCCAGGATTGAGAAAATGCCTCCCAGTCCTCCCCTCCCCCCAGTACAGTATGAGGTAAATTCAATTACAATGAAAGAACTGAGCCACAGAAATACCAAGCAGATAATAAGACATTACAGTTCAATAGCTTAGAAATTTTGCAAAAACTCAGAAAAGCTACAAGCATAGAGATGCCTATGAAACTATGCTTTTCCCTAACCTGTTTATTAAAAACTGTTTGGGAAAGAAAAAACCGGCTAACAAACTATTTCCCCAATCTTAGTTATTTTTTACTGTAGGATGGGGATGAACAAAATATAAAATGAAATTAAGATTTTTGAAGCAAGTAAAATGTTGGAAAAAGGACAATGTTTTATAGCATCCAATGTGAAAATTATTGATCTTGCAATCTAAAATTGGAATGATCCTAAAGAACAGATCCTTAAAACTGAAAAAGGTGTTATGTTTAGGCCAAAACAGTATTTAGAACTTTATTGCTCTGTAAATTATTTTATAACTTGGCTCAACGACACATCTGAAGTGCAAGCTTTGTATAATACAGGTATTTTCAAACTAAGATTAACATTAACAGGATACAGAGGAGAAGTTAGGCGAATTCTACCTACTTCTGTACCTTTGGTTGGATATGGTTAAAGAATTGAAATTAGCTTTATTTCTAAAGACCAAGAAAGGGAGGCAAAATAAATAAATAAATACGTAAGGAAGTAAAAAAGGAACAGGAACACTTAAGAGTCTATTCTTTGTTCACCAGATGGCTGTTTATACAACTAAATGCTTCTATTTTTAATTAGCAGAGAATAAATTAGTCTCTCTGTTGCACGCCTCCATTTTAAGCAAATTCCAATGGACTGACTAGCAGCGCTTTCATTTCCAGCTGGTCTCTCGGCATCCAAAGTACACGTGTCATTGCGTGATACTCGCAGAGCAGTGAGGGATCACAGGTCACAAGCACTTATTAGCCTAGCAGAAAAGCACTAACTGATGCCCCCCTTTCAGGGAAATGAACTATTGTGACAGAACGTTTAAGTTAAAAATTAAAAGAAAAATAGTTATAAATATGTCACAATGTTACCGCTTTACCAACGTCCTTTAACCAACAGCAGACCGAAGGTTAGCACAACAAGCCAACGTGCAGTGGAACCGAAGGACAAATGAGAGACAGCAGTGGGAGGAACTAAGCAGTCAGACAGTTCACAAAGATATCTGATGGCAAACATGAGGTGATCCATCCAAGTGGCACCCTAAAGAACCCGTAAACATTTTTTTCAGCTAAATAGTTGTTGCTTTGATAATGCCAACAGCCACTAAGCAGCTATAAGCCTCAAGAAACTATACAATTTATGGGACCACTGCAATGGATTTGGGGACTATTTTGCATTAACCAAAAAAGAACCCAAGAAGCTTGACTATAATGAAGTACAGCAAGATTTACTTAATAAAGAATACAATCTATGAATAAAAAGAGCTGAGCAAACAGAAGGGAAAATAGGTATGCTTCCATTATCGAAAGTACCAGCACACCCTTTTACACATGAAAGGAGCAGGGTACTATCCAAAAACCCCCACCTGCTTTAAAGAGCTATATTTCTTCACCACACACACACTGATCTACAGAACAAACACTTTGTTAGAAATTTACTCTATTGTTCCTGAGAACCAACAGCTGATGTGATATCTAAAATGCAGAAATTAGACACATTAGCCTAGCAACACTGGCATTTCATTATTGTAAGTCCACAAATAAAATCTACAAATGAAGAGGGAAAGGGGAAAAAGTCTGTACCTGCCGTTAAAATCCATAAGAATAAAATACATTTCTGCTATTCTACTTTCTTAAAACTATTACATAAATGGTTTTCATGCTCTATAAAAGCATGAGGAGAATGTACGCAATGATCATCATTTCAACCTGGTGGATAAACAGAGGGGGACAAGGAATACAATGGTAGATAGGGCAAGGAGAAGAAAGTAGACCAGTGGATCAGGCAGGGAGTATACAGCAGAGACGTAATCACCTACCCTGGAAATCTTCAAGAGGAGACTGGACAGTCACCTTGCTGGGGTCACCTGACCCCAGCTGTCTTTCCTGCGTAGTGCAGGGGGCTGGGACCAGATGATCTTGTGTGCTCTCTTCCAGCCCCTTGCAATCTATGAATTTAGGAGACCAGAGCAGCAGATTGGGTGGCATGCAGAAAGCAGATAAGTGGACCAGGAAGGGGAAGGAGATCGTGGTGACATTCAGGGAGGGAACAAGGCTTATTTTGTGGTGCACCTGCCAAAAAGGCTGGCCCAGGATATACCGGAGCAACGATCCTGTGAGCCCTAACACTACAAACAAAACCACTCCATAGACATTCAACTGCCTGCACGAAAGTAAAACCAGGAAGTTACTCATTCCAATTGGACCTATGACCCCGTGGAAAAGCGGAAGGGCTGATATTTCTTCTACATGTGAAAAGCAGGGTTTTGATGTTGGAATCAGATGGAGGAAGTGTAATATTCTTGACAGTTTTTCTTCTGGATGATTTTAGCTGCCATAGCATTCAAGGTTTACTTCAAAGTCCAGGCTGAAGTGTCCACAGAAGCTTGGACACACATGCAGGTTATTTCCCATAGAGTTAAGTTTCATTTTAATTTTCAAACTTATATCAAAGCTGATATAAGTAAACTTCAGGACAAAATCACTGCCATCCTTCCTTAAGACCCACCAATGAATGCTAATGTTCTGCACTCTCCATTGTCAAAGCTCTCTTCACATTAACAAGGATTTAAGTCTATGTTTTCCTTCTCTTCTAGGATTTTATTTTCTGAAATGTCTACAACATATTAAAAGCAATGCTTGTCTAGCAAGATCTTGTACTGAACCAACTATATATCACATCCAATACGTTACTCAAAAAAACTCTGTTCTCATATTCCCTAGACCCTCACTGCCACAACACTATGACCCTTACAACAGCTTGCTTGGTTCATGCGTTGGGTGTGGGATTAAATTTCACCCCCACAGAGCTGGATTTTAAAAGAACTTGAAAACAGTGGAGCAATCAATAAAACAGAGATCTTCCCACACTCAGTTAAGGACAGGCTTAAAGTAGACTACTATACCTCACAGGCCTGGATTAGCGCAAGGAACATGACCAGGCTAAAAAACAGGAAGATGCTAAACTTTGAACTGTTGAGCAATGTTAAGTGTATTCCTTTCCAAGAAAGAACAAGATCAGAGAGTGCCCTCAGATTACAAAAAGAAACTCTTAAAATTACAACATTATTTAATCACATTAAAAACAAAAAAACAACCCCCCCTAAAAATATTAAATAATCACCAGCAGTTTATTTGTGTCCACATCATTTAGTAGTTAAACCACATAAAATAAAATGGTTACTTGCCAAAAGGAATTTCTTCTCACAAACTCTGCCGTTTGCTGCTTTAGTAGTAGTAGGCGGCATCTGCTTGTCTCGCAAGACAAAAGAATTTATGCCCAGCAAGACAGTTTGCTGTATGTAATCCTCACTCGAAAATAAAGCGAAGCTGGAATGGCCTCTTCAGGGCACAAGAGCCTGGGCAATGTATACAAAGACACTGAGCTGCCCACACACCAATACCCTCCTCTCGGCCCTGCTGGTTTAATCCGAAGGAAGGGCAGGTGCAAACCAGCTTGGCTGCAAGAGTAACAGAAATCATCCGTTTGCTGCTTTAACCTTCACCAAACAGGCAAGGAATAGAAATAGAATTCGCTCCTGCAAGTGAACTAAACCCTCCTAGGTTTTTTAATTTTAAAACACAGCCCTATTTTCAGCCAAAGTTAAAATAAACCGATTCTTTCCACCTCTTCTTGCTGACACCACACTTGCAAGCTCTGGACAGCTGAACAGATGGTTCTATAAAGTAAAATAGTGAATCATTTACCAAACTGCCTCTGAACGTTATACTATAACTACCTCACAGCATCAAGAGTTCCCTCTCTCTACTCCTTATCAAAGCCTGGAAGAAATTCTCAGGAAGTGTGTTGAAGGAGTCTATTACTGAAGCACGCGACTTCATTAAGATTATTCTTACTCTAAATGAAAGAGCCACCTGCAAATGGAAGTGAGGAACTAGCCAGGAAAAGCAGCCCTGGCTGCTCACTTACCTTACTGTTTGTTTGGACTTCTTTATTGGGTATGGTGCAATCCACCAGAAGAAAACACATACACAGCCCCCGGGGCCTGCCTGCCACAGCTTAGTTCAGCAGTTCTGAAAAGGGGCATAAACTAAAACTGTGGGTCCGGGAGAGGGACTGCAATACAAGTGTGTTGCACTGAGAGCTATGGAGGCTCCTCTGGGACTCAGCTTACAAGAGAGATCACGTTTCCTTCCTGCTTTCAGCTAAGCCTTCTCTGGGTACTTCAAACCCCACCCCCTCCACCTTTAAACGAACAGGACTGTTTCCCTGGGTGCAGATATAAGTGACATTTGTCCTGTGATCAGCCCCCTGACCGTGCTTTACACCCGTGCCCTGACAAGTGCACAGCTGCAGTGCTTTAAAAGTGCCGGATCGCACAACAAATTAACCCTCATCTAATGACGGTTCAGATGAAGGTGCGCCAAGTGTAACTAAAAAAAAAAATGTGGAGTGCCTTCGTTAACTTCCGTCAGTCCCTGCTTGCAATCAGGGCTGGGTTCACACCCAGCCTGTGGAGGAGGGGCAAGTGAACTGGAGCCCCCCTGCCCTGTGGCCCCCCCAGGCCCCTCCTCCAGCTCAGGCTGGACAAACCCCAGGCCTAGAGCTTCCTCCCCTCCCTTCTCCCCCAGAGCTGAGAGGGGAGGACAGCGGGGAGAGGAGGACTAGGGGAGAGAGGCTGCAGGCTCCAAAGTGGGAGCTCAATCCCACCCCCCTCCCCCTTGCCCAAACAGCAAAGATTTGTTGTGTGGGGGCTCGTTCCAACTCATGGCACCTTCTGTGAAGCACCATGAGTAGAGCAGTGAGCTACAATGCCCCCAGTTCCAACTCAGGTCTTATTTGGCAACAGAAAAGGCTTTGACAATCCTACATGATCTGCTACAGACAGTTAGGCCATGTTTCGTGACTCGCATGTGTACTTGGAACGACTTCCACATGGAGGTAGCAGATTTTTGAAGCTGATATTTTCAGAACTGCTCTTTTCAACAAGACCTGCTAATTCTTTCTGGAAGCCAGGCCACAGCCACGTATCACATTTCTTAGCTCTTGAATTAATCTTCCCAAATCATGATTTAGTCTAATGTCTACAAATAAGAGTGTGCAAACTAACACCATTCCAATGATGGCTAGTAAGCACCAGGGAGCAAAAGGAGCAGAGGCTTTGTGCTGAAATGTTGGGAGTCTCAGTAATAAGCACATGTTGGTATTCATGTTTTAAAATAACACTTAAATATCCTACACATCTTTAAAATCGTCCTTTAACATCTAATCATGCATCATGAACTTTAGCTACCTTATATCTGATTAAATTATGATTTTTAATCACTCATCTGGTTAAAGGCCTACAGAAAAAACCCTATGTGGACCGATTGGGAGACCCAAACCCCTTCAGCCTCCACAAGAAGCAGCTGAGAGGTGATCTCATGGCCGCTTACAAACTCATCAGGGGGGCCCAGCAAGAAACAGGGGATACAATATTTACCAGGGCGCCTGCTGGGGTAACTAAAAGTAACAGCCACCAACTGAAAAAGAGCAAATTCAGACTGGACATCACAAGAAAAATTCTTTACAGTGAGGGTTGCCAAAATATGGAAACGCTTCCAAGGGACATGATGCTGTCCCCTTTCTTGGAGGTACTTAAAAGGACACTGGATAGACACCTGGCTGGCATCATCTGACCCCAGCACTCATTCCTGCCCAGGGCAGGGGGTTGGACTCGATGACTGAATAGGTCCCTTCTGATCCTAACATCTATAAAACTATGAAACTATTGCTGATTATTGACATAGTGCTGCATGAAAAGCACCCACCACCTGCTAATTTATAATACAAACCACTTTGTCTTTTACAATTAGCTGGCTAAATTCACTCATGTTGCAAAGGTTTAAACATAACTGTTCCTTCACATGAGCTGGTGCTAAACAAAGCAATAATTTTAATTAATCATCAAAAAGAACCTAGCCAGAGCAATGGTCTCGTAAATTTGGAAGGTATTTTGGGAAGACAAAGCATTAAGCAGCAGTACAGCAGCATGCTCTGTTATAGTAGGTGGCATTTTTATCCAATGATCATGGAATGCTGCCACCCCAACTTGGAGTAGCAGACGTGCTCAAATGAACTCCATAAATTGATGCCACAGAACTCCCGCTTTAAAGAGAGTCTGTTTGAACTACCAGTTCACAAAGAAAATCACAGCTAAACAACAAGCATTTGGCTGACGTTACCCTGAAGTAAGATGGAATAGGGATCAGCATTGCATGCCCTTTCACAGAGTGCAGCTATCCTGCTCACAGAGGTAGCTTACAGCCTCTGGCACCTCATTACTGAAAGGCTGAACCATCCTGTGTTTGCTGACAAATTAAACTAATTCAAATCTGGCAGTCCATTTATTAGAACTCAGTAAAGTGTATACAATACAATGTAAATTAACTGCATTCTGAAGAGCGAAATGTTTGCATCTTGGCCACACATCCCATGTCACGGTTAAGGGTTCTAAACATTTGAAACCAAGAGTTCTTTTATCTAGAATCCCATGTAATCTAATCTCCTCATCATGTTGTTGCTCCTTTTGCAGGAAGGGAGAAATTCCCACCTGCTAACAAGCCTTTAGTTGCTCTGTCACCTCAATGCAGAATGAGTTCAGAACCTACCACGAGAGGAATTTGACCATGGTCTTATAAAGACGTAATGGTGTTTCTCTTCATTACATAAAAAAGAAAAGAAAAGGTTGTTGAAACGTCAAAGAAATATACTCTAGTAAAAGCAGGGCTCAAATGAATGAATACAGCACAGACAAGCTGTGGCACTGCCTTGATGCCCTCAAAAGTTTTGATGAAAGGTGCGCTCTTTCAGCTTGTGGCATGGGGAAAGTGAGAAGCT
This sequence comes from Crocodylus porosus, assembly GCF_001723895.1. Taxonomy (NCBI): domain Eukaryota; kingdom Metazoa; phylum Chordata; order Crocodylia; family Crocodylidae; genus Crocodylus; species Crocodylus porosus. The sequence continues at coordinate 51,880 of NW_017728940.1, read as the reverse complement.
CCTGAAATGAGAAGCACAATTTAAAGCCAAGTAGTCTTGTGAAAAAATGAACAGGAAAGGTCTCTTCAATGAAAGCTATACAAACCTTTCACCACTGCTAAATTAACAAAGAGGCTGTGATTTTCTTGGTTTTAAATGACGTGTTGCAGGAAAGGTGCACCCCTGTAAATGATCACCATTTATAAATAAAGAAAAATACTAGAAACAAGTCACATTAGTTGAAGCCATTCTGAATAGTAATAGTACTTTGTCTTTTTTCTAGAGCATAAACAACAGAAGTTTGCTGATCTCGTCACAATATTATTTGCTCGATTTGTTCAAAAGAATGTCCTGTTCTGTCCTTGTCTAGCAAAGGAACCTGGGCTAAATACTTCCTGCAAAAATGAAGAAAATAAGGAAGCTTTTATATGCACTTCCCCAAAGACCAAGGGAGAATGGAGTTCCATCATTTGTATAATCGCTCTCGTGGGTCCTACATAAATGCTTTCAAGTAGCAGCACTTATACAAATTCTTCAAATCTATCTTTGTATCACTCAGCTCAGAACAGTCAACACAACCATACAAAGTGACTGGCTTTCCAGGGACTTAGATGACATTTAAATATTGAGTTCAATTACTGTATCTGATTAATTGATTTCCACAGTAAGATGACACTTCTGAATATAATAATACAAACAGAAGTGTGCACAGCTACAATACTGAACCATTTGTGTGTGCACTGAGAAGATGCATTGAAATTAAATCACGTTTACATAAGGTTATTTTACTTTTTTATTTTCTGAGGTTCCTGTCACTGTAGGAGATGCCTAAAAGCCAGCTAATGCCTGCTTCATCCCGAGGGCCCTGAATAATACTAAAGGCAGTAACTTTTTGGAAAATAGCAAGTTGTATCCAGAAACTCTCTGTAGATTCAGTTGGCAAGTTCTCCTGATGGAACAAACCATCTTTTGCTTCTGTCTTGCTAATAGTTTACACAGAAAATAAGGTTTTCCAGAGCTGTGGAAATTTCACTTCAGTGCTCAAGGGGTGTCGTTAATTCTCAGTTTGGCTTCTCAAATAAGCAGTAAAGCATAAAACTTATTTTTGTCTCCATTCTGGCAGCTAAGTTCCACACATCAAGCTCAACTTCACTTCATATGTTTACCAAAAGCACACACCAAGGATTCATCTCCACAAGAAACATGCTTAGAGAGCAGGCAAATATGAGCCGGTCATGAAACTGTGTAGAGCTGTAATACTATTTACACAGCCCCACTTCATCTCAAAGGCTCTTGAAGTCTTTCCGAGACAATCACAATGCTTCTCCCTCAGCGGTGGAAGGCACTAGAGCCAAGCAGACAAACACAACACAGCCAGGTAAGTGGGAACAAGAATGAATTCTGGCCAAGAGCTAAGAGACAGAGCTTTGTTCTTAAGTAAATGCCCTGAGATCTTTAATGTCCAGCAGGTCCTGCTATCTAAGGGTCTTGTCCAAACAGTTAACTGAGTGGCATGTAGTTAAATCTACCACAGAAGGAAAAAAGCAAGTCAGCTCTGATGGAATTTGGCCACATGATTTCCAGAAGTTAAGTACTTTACCTAAAGGTTACTCTAATAACAGCTATGCACAGTTTCCTGCAGGTTGCCATTTCTGCACTTTATTAGAAATTGAAAACAAATTAAGGTAGCTGCCTCCTTAAAAATAAAGTTAATTCAGGAACGCAAAGCATAATACTAACCACATCTATAGATTTCAAAACCCCTTACAACAGCTGGTTGCCAATTTAAAAAAAAAAGAGAGACAGAAAAAAGGCATGGAATTTTCCTATAGCAGTACAGAAAGTAAAAGGCAGATCCCAAAACAGAACTCAGAGCCCAACCTCCCAGTGTGTATTAGAATTAGCAGCTGTGTTTCTGTCTCTCAAGTTCAAGTTCTCTATATATGCAAAAAAAACATGGAGATTTATTTTACCTCCTATATCCAAGTTTCATGGCAACTGGTTAAATTATTCTTCAATTTGCAAACTGTTTTAGGCTGCAAAGACATTTGTTTGGGGTTTTTGTGTGTTCAGTTACCTGAAAGATTTACTGACCAATTACTGACAGTCATTCCAAGTCAAACTGGACATGCTGCAAAATCTTGTTTGAGTGGTGAACAATAACTTGTGCGTCTGAAATTCTAATTTCCTATTAATTGGAAATGTTTTCTTCAGCACAGGAGGCTGTTTCACATGTCACAAATTAACAAGAGAATTTTATTTCCCAGCTCAAAGGGCTTTCATTTTTAATTTACCATAGAATTCAAATTTACAAAAATGGCAGCTAGAGCTTCAGCTGAGCTACTGAGCCTTACTTGGCAGAGAAAGCAGGACATTTCTGTTACGGCTCCATAAAGGGGTGGGGGTAATATTTTACAAGTGTTGAACCTCTCAACAGAACTCACAAGGACCTTAAGATTTTTTTCTACAGTGATAAAAGAACATTCATTGTTACAGAAACCTTTAAAACCTGAGGAAAAATGCTTTACATTCAAAAGCTTGTCTAACTTTATCCCAGCTATACAGCGGGTCCAATAAAAGATATCACCCAAAACGAATCTTTGTCTCTTGCTTAAAACCCCAGGAAGTTTGGACACCATTCTTCTCAACCATGCTCTCTCCTCAGTTTTTGAGAACATGGCAAAAATGTCTAGTTTCCATTTCCTGTGAAGCAGTATAATTTAATGGCATACGCATGCTGTCTTTTTTGCACAAAGTCCACTGTTCATGTTAGAGCAGGCTGATATAATTACACATCAAATAGCAACTAATTTTTGTGCAACTCCCAATCTAAAAGAAAAGTTTTTTTTGTTTTGTTGCGGTAGGAGTAAAGACACTTCAAAACTAATCAAGCCTTTCTGTGGTTTCGTAAGTTTTAATTAAATACGTTTGGTATTAGCAGAAGATGTTCTTTAGCTTTATTTCCCATGTGGTCAAGTCTGACCTCATTTTTAAACAGTTTCCAGTAACCCAGTAAGTTTTCCACTGTCAATAGTTTACCACTGTTTTACATTCCCAATAGCTGCCAACACTTAAGAATTTAATTATCCAGGCTATGTTAGTCATTTAATTTGGGGGATTTTTATTAAGTTTCTCAAACAGCGACCACTTCAATTTAGTTTGAAGAAATTAAGAATTAAACATGATAACCACCATGTTCAAAATGGGGAAAATGTGTTAGATTTTACACTGATCTAAGTTGTTGATAGTAAAGCCAAAAAAGGCCCAAGGAAGGAGAAATGCTCCCTCTGACCCAGAAAATATCAGGGCCATAAATGAACGGAGTACTCGAACACCATAACAAATGTTTGGGGGAGTGAAGGGGGGAGAAGGACTAGGTATCTGTTCTTTCTGGGATATTTCAGAAGTGTGGTGTATACTTTCTAAAGCACTAGCTAAGAACAGAAAGTACAGACTCAGTCTAGAACACTGCCAAGACAATAAACTAGGCAAGTGGCAGAATTTCCCTTTGACACTTGATTTTAAGACAAACTCATGCTCCAGAGCATTAAACATGCTTTATTTGCCCAGCAGCAACCAACAAACTGAATTCAACTGACAGAGTCTGTGCTAGTACCATCACACTGGATCAACTCCCTAAAGAAATGCTTACATCAACCGTAGAGATGTGAGGTCTTGCTTTCGTTGTTAACCTACCTTGTTGGAAAACTGACTTATACCTTGTGTCCCTCCACAGTAGGCTGTCACCTTCGTAGCTTCTTTGATTCCAAAGTCAAGAAACAATTCTGCAAAAAGAAACCATGGTGAAGAATCTGCATTTATATTTTCCAAACGCTTCATACAAGAAAGCATAGGCATTGTTACTATAGGCTTAAACCTAGAAAGTGCTCATTTTGGGCGGTGAGTTAATTTACCTTCAACCCAGATCACGTTTTCCCTCCTTTTATTCCTAGAAGCCAGGTGCTCCTTCTAGCACACTGCCCCAGAAGAAATAGCAAGCAAAAACAGAAGACACTCTTCTTTCCAGATCAAGATTCCCATTTCATTTTTAACACTGTAAAGTGGTTTGTCTTAAGATGATGCCCAGAAGCCGTACAAGCTGTGAAATAAATCAACTACATAGTAATTGACAGTGGAAGGTAGTGGCTTTGTGGACTATTCACACCAGGGTACCAAACAACTTAAGTAGCTGTAAAAATGCTTGTACTTTATACAGTTTGAGTCCCTACATAAATTATCATCCTTAGGGCACTCCAGTCTGCTGCCCTATAGCCTAAACAACAGCAGATACAGTATCACTATGAGTAAGTCACTGTTTTATGACAAACCTAGCATTTGGGTTAAACCAGAGCAGGCAGAAGAGAGTATTATAGAAGAATTTAATGGAGACCATAAATGTGTGTGCATGGGGTGCCATAAAAATGAAAAATGCTTTATGCACAAAGTACTAATTCACAGGGGATAGAGGTGCTTGATTTACACATCTCAAACTTGTCTAAGCGGTTTGTGAAAGGGAAAGGTACAGCCCTTTTGGAAAGATTAAAAAAAAAACCAATGAACAGGATGCCAGCTATATTAACACCTCATCATTTCTATAGCAACACTAGTCTATCCATGGAGCGGTCCAAACTCCTAGAGTAGCTCTAATTTATGTCTCAATATAAAGAGAGATTAAGAGAGACAGATGAGAGACATTAAAGCTACACCAGAGACAAACATTCAGAGGTACAAGAATTCCTTTGGGGACTGAATTTTAGATTAGGCACCAAAATCTCAAAAGACTATAGAAGCTGACTAGAACAAATCTATGTGCATAAAAATCCCTAACAGGGATGCATCCATCCAATTAAGACAGGAGTTTGCCTTCAGATGAATAGATGCTAGTACGCAGAGGCAGAACTGAGCCCTAGAAACTGTCTTTATTCAAGGCTTTTGCTAGTATCTTTGAAAAAGTAACTCATCAAGGTAGATTTAGCTTTGTTTGGAGACATGACCTGTACAGAAATCTCATCAAAACTGAATGAGTGTGTGTGTATGTTATTTATCTACCAAGATACATATACACACATACACATGTATATATTTACATATTTATTAAAATACCTATACTAAATTTTGATGAGTTCTGTTTGTTTGTTTGGGTTTATTGTTGTTTTGTTGTTTGTTTGTTTACACAGACCAGGTCTACAAACAAAGCTAATCAACCGTGTTTTTTTCAGAAATATCTAACCTATATCTATTTATAGTGATATATAGATATATCACTATAGATAGATATAGGTTAAATACTGTATTTACTCAAACAGAAGATGACCCTGATTATGAGATAAATTTGTTACAATTTTCCCAGTATAGAATCAAATTACTGGAGGTCTGCCCTGAGTTTGTCCCCTTCCTACTACCGCAGCAGGGAAAATAAATCGGGGGGGGATCAGGTAGCCCTTTGCTCTCTGCTTCCTCTCAAGTTTTCCCCTGGCATCCCCTTCCCCCCTCTCCTTACTATCAGACCCTGTTCTCCCTGAGAACATGGAAGTGAAGAGCAAATTTGAAAACAATAACCTCGAAATTAAACATGGCTGTAGCAACTTATGTACAGTACCCATGCACTTAGTTTACCCAGAATTGATGCATGTTACCTTTTTTTTGAAACTGCCGTATGTTTTAGCACAGCTGCTCCATTAGCACACCTCTGAGCAGCACTTTGGCACCTACTTATACATAGTACAAACTATCCATGAAATTAGGCCAAAGCCAAAGTGTCATGATTCACCATGTAGTTCATGGGGCTGGGCCCCACTAGAGCCAGCAGCATTTCAAGCCACAGTGAGCCCACAGCTCAGCACTGCTCAATATGCGTGTGTATTCCAAATGCTTCCCCCCTCCTCCCCAAGAATCCATGTGCTAATTAGCCCACATTCATAGCTGGAACTGGGTATTCTTGTAACAGTCCTGGGATGCTCCAAAAATCTACATGCCAGTGAGATACAGGGCAACCGGATCTGACTTCACCCCATAGAGGGCGTGGCCACATTAATCACATGTCCCAAGCTGAGAGCTACAGTACCAGAGGGATTCTGGGTGAACTGTAAGCAGTGCTGTGGCTCACCATGACTCCAGAGTCAGCAGTGAGGGGGACTGAGCTTAATGGGCACTATTCAGATTGGTTGCAGTAACCTATCCTTGTGACGGGTTTCCATCAGCATGTTTGCACAATGTGGGGTGGCAGGATGTATTTTACAGTCATGCTCAGTGTTGGCTGCACTTACTCAACTTCAAAGTTGATTTCCATTGCTGAACACATGCTGCTTTTGACAGCAGTTTAATGATAGATGACATATTTAGTGAAATTTCCTTCTATGACGGGCTTTTTTGCCCCTGTGCCAACTGGAGGAAATAACCTTGTCTGGTAGTCAAGTAAATATGGTAGCTGAAAAGCTAATGGGCCAAAGTAGGTAGCAATAAACTTAAGCAAAAGAGTTCTATATCTAGGAAATAATTAATATTGTATTTATAGCACATCAACATTCCAAATGCTTTACAAACAGCAATAACTCAAACTTCAGTTGTACCCTGAGCAATTTATGCCATTTTTGCCTATGGGGAAGGTGAGGCAGAACTGAAAGTTATTTTCCTGAAGTCAGTAATGGAGAGCAGATCAAAACGCAATTACCAAATGCCCAGTCTTGGGCTTTAAATCACCAGAAAATGGGTGTCTCACTTTTTCAGACCATGTTTTTCTCTGCACACTGGAGCTGGGTCTGCCATAACTAACTTAGAAATACTAGAATAAATGTAGATCTTAACAATTCACTTGTTGCCTGGTCTGAAGCAGGTCTCTGTTGCCAACACCTATACATAACAAAAACACAAACGATTCAGCTATTAACTAATTGCTGAGCCCATGTTTTGCTTATTTCTTTAAGTTTAAGCAGATAAGAGGAGCATCACCTGAGGAAAAAAAACCCAACAACAATCCCACAAAACCTCCTCCCACAAAAACCTGCAGCCTGAAAACACTACCAAGTTTCTGGCACGCTGACAGACAATGACTCAATATCATTTTGCCAGCTGTTCAAACTAACTAGATGCCATGAGACCGCTACTTGAACTAAAAGGTAAAAATAACACAGTGCAGCAACTATTCTTACGCTGGCTCTCAAATGACCAGTGGTACCAGACTTAGCACCACTTCTGTTATTTGGTTATAAAATGGTGATGAACTTTACAGTTACGCAATTAGAAGGACAAGCAGCTCAGCCTGTGATCAAAAGAAGTTAGGACTCCTAATGTTACTGAAAGTTTGTTCCTGTGTTCTGATTTCTTCACTTGTTCATCCTGCAGTTCTGTTCTTGGATGCAGCACATGGGTGCCGAAGATAACTGAATCTGCACACAACGCACCTTTTTATGTTCAGTTTTTGTGCAGGCTAAGTTTGCTGAAAGAGCTTGACCTAACAAGGGGAAACGCAACCAAACACCCTACCAAAACTTAAGACTGACCTATTTATTGAAATGCTAGTACTCAGCTAATCCAGTACTGTGCAAAGCAGAAATGCCTATGCTAGGATAAAGGATGTCTTCCAAAACAAGACAGGTTCTATATTTAGGTTAGTACTTCTCAACTTGTGAGAAGCAACTCCAAATGAGTGCAAACAGTGTATAAACGAGGATGAGCAGAGTGTTATCAACATTCTAGAGTTGGAGAGTGACGCAAGTGATTTAATTTTCCGCAAAGCCTTCCTGACTTTTTAGGCTGTCTGGAGAAACTTCATTTGAGCCTGAGTTGTACTTGCTACCTAGGTCTTTTCACAGAGCTGGCAGTTTGCTATTCCACATTTTGCTGCCTTTATTATTAGTGTTATGTTTTAAAACCAGTGTCATCACCAAAGAAACCCTGACACTTGTTGCCGTAGGAACTTGCAGCTGTATCACACATCGACACTTCCGTGATGACAGCCTGCCAAATTAACTCTCCTGACATAAAACCACTATTTTCCCCAGGAGTCTATTCCACAGTACACAGCTGTTCAAAGCACATCTCACTGTTAGCCTAAGCTGGTTCTCTTGGTATGTTTTATTATTAAGAGAGATCAGTGGGAGTCATTTCTAAACATCCAGGATTCTATGCAGAGGGATCGCAGCAGCATCTTCTGAACGTGTAAAGTTTCTAGCACATTTTGGGCTCCAAACTACTTGACAGCAGCAATTACACAAACATATACCGTCACCACAGGTCCTTGCGCATCTCACCCGTCACTTCTGGCCTCCTCTACCTCCATTCTGCACAGACCATTTCTCAGTGTGCAGGCAGCCCTCAACTTACAACATTTCGAGTTACATTTCACACTTGCAACACCGACACCCTGTTTCAACTTTCTGACGTCAGTTTACAAGACTCCAGAAAAACTTGCAGCCAAAACACTTCAGAAGGCACCAGCCAAGAACCCGTCAAAAAAATCCAACCAAGAGCCCTTTAAAATGTCCCGCAGGGGCTCCTCAAAGAAGTCCTTCCAAATCAATGCAATTGCTATTTACAATATAAATACATTAATGTAGCTATATTACTCATCTATAATTGACCGAGTACAAAATTCTGGGGTTTTTGTTTTTGTTTTTTTTTAATGAATTTAAGGTATCGGGCCTTGGTAAAGGAACCAATCCCACATTTATAACATTGTTTCCTATGGGAAAAACCGGTTATGAGCTACAACGTTTCAACTTAAGACATGGTTTTCAGGAACCAATTGTGCTGTAAGGCTGAGGACTGCCTGTACACATTTTGTAGTTTCTAGATAGCATTAGTTGTCCCATTTCTTTCCAACAGCCTTCTTTCTATACAGGTCTCTGAAGTGCACACAAGGAGTCACCAGAATGCAGGGGCTACAAGTACTATGGAAGACCGCCTCTCTCTTTCTCATCTCTCTTGGTAATTCTCTTTCCACTCTTCCTTCCTCTTCTGCCTGACCTTCAGAGTTCATATATACTCAGCAGCATGCATGCTTAGACTTTCATTTTCACACACTGCTGGCCTGTATTTTAGCTTAAAGTGCTTTATAGAAAATAAGCCCTCTGCGGGACCTTGTACTTTTTCATAGTAATGTTCAATTATTACCCGAATCGTTTTAGAGTTGTTAGGGAAAAATAGAATCTCTACCTTGGTATATATTCAGGCAAACTCTGCACACACTGTCAGAGCTCAAAACTCTCAACCTGCTGGATGCCAAACTCAACAACTGGCACATCACAGATCACTTCATTCTGCCAACTTGGCAAGCAAAACCACAGCAGATTTGCCTCTACCAAAAGAAATGCTTCATTCATTTCCCTACCTGGCTGTAATGCACCAAGCATAACAGTTGAGAATGAATGGAACAAAACAACTGCTTACAGGTCCACCTGAAAATGGTTCAAGCAATTATAGAACAACTGGGCCCACGGGGCCAAAAAATGATTTTCAAAGCTTCTACAGAACAGTGTTTTTAGGCAGGGAGAACAAAGTTTAATTCTTGCTTCCTCCTCTCTGGATAGTTTTGTTTTATCATCAAGTGGGCAAATAATGGAATACTTGTAGATTACTGATATGGTAGTAGTACCCCCGCAAACCAGATGTTACAGAAACAAAGATCACAGCTCTATCACATTAGTACCTTTGGTAGTAAAAGTCTGTGTTTTATTCTGGCAGAGACTATTAAGTCAGAGGTTGGCAACCTATAAAGGCTGCAGGCCAGACTGACTCAATGAGGATCAGAGGCAGGCTGGCGAGTGGACAGATGGATGCTAGGACCAGCTACCGCTGCTGCTTTTCTGCCACTGGTATGGGGAAAGTGTCTGCTGCCACCGCTTTCCCCTGTGCTCACTGGGCAGGCACTTTCTCCATGCAAGTTCAGGGAAAAGCGGCAGCAGCAGGCACTTTTCCTCACACTTGCCACCACTGCTTTTCCACTTGCCAGCACAAGGAAAGTGTCTGCTGCCAAAGCCCCATGTCCATGGGTTGGATCAGAAGGCTCTGCAGGCCATATCTAGCCCATTAGGCACAGGCTGTGTTAAGCTGCCATCATTTTCAGTGAAAATAAAAACTCACTGTTCTTTAACAAATCTGTCTGCTACAAGCTTCAGTTTTATAAGCAACAATACACTGTACAGAAAAGCCACAGAAATAACTGCTGTTTCTAAGCACAAAATGTACTTTGAATAATTAAGCAACAGCCACCACTACAGAATTTTGCCTAGACAAAGAATTAAAGAAAAACTATTTCAGAATAAAGGAAAATTGCTTACAACTGTTTTGGACGAACAAAGCAAGCTTTGCAAAGGCTCAGAGGAACTCCACGACCTGCCTTGCACTTTGAAAACAAACACTAGCAGCTGAAGTTCAACTTCCAAACTGAAAAGGAGTCAGGCTTTGCCCTGCTGAGGGCTGGAAACAAAGTAATTTGAAAAGGTGTGTGCAACTAAGTTTGCCTATTTGGTAACTTAAACATAACATTGCCAACTTGTATTCAGCAGGTTGCTGACAGGAAGTGCAACCAAGTGATCAGAGACTCCTGCGCTTCGTCCCTGCCTCTCATCTTAGACAAGCAATTTACTCTGGTTGGGCACCTACACTAAAAAGAGCAACCCCCCTTGCCTCCTAGGTCACAGACCTGCTTAGCGTCGTGTACAGGGCTGTGAGGTTCAAAAAAGCAAGCTGTGGAGGAGTGCACAGTATTAGCACAGGTGCCACAGAGCTGGTCTGCCAACAAGAACCAGACCAGTATAAAACAGAAAAGTCCTTCAGTATATTTTACAGCACAGCTGTTTCCAAGTTAACCGTCCACCTGTGGATTACGGACAATACTGTGATGGCAGTCCACTTAACATGGCAAACAAAACAATACTAGAAAGCGCAAGCTAGACATATTGCCGCCAGACAGAGCTACTGGATAATCTAACGTGCACACACAACCAAAATATGTGCAGTCTTTCATATATTCTCTTGCACCCAGATACTATACACTCATTGAAAATGGCTCCAACATGACACTGTAACATGCTGAACTTCACTCTGTCTGTTGCTAAAGGAATTAAAAGGGCGCTCCTTCCCTTCCTACATGGAGAGTCCAAGCAAAATATTTTCCACACATTGCATTAACTCCCCAAATAAAAAGAGCTTTAGTTTAAGGCTCATTTGCCACTTGCACCTGTCAGGCCTGCAGCATGACCAATTGTGAGCTATAAACTCACAGTCACAACCTTATGTCTGGAGAACAAGCCTAAATCTGAACAAAACCCCCCTCGCCCAAACCTCAAACATAACTCCTGCTAAGAAATATGATGCCTGCTCTCCCCTCCCCACCATACAGGACACGAAAAGTGAATACATGCTTGGCAGCATCTGAATTCAAACCACATTGCTCTCCAAAGGCTCTCTCCTCTTGGCCCATTCCTACAGATTATAAGCACATCAGCAAAGAGCAATCATTTAGTCTTCAAAAAAATGCCTCCTTCATAATGGACATTATGACAGTACCTGACACTGCCACGCTATTTTGTTTTGTTACCGAATCAAAACTATATTTGTGTTGGTGGTCACAGATGAAAGCTGAACTAAAATTACTGCCTCCATCATAGTGCAGTGCAAGGAGCAAGATCTGTCAGTGATATGAAAGAATGACTGACTCAAAGAATTTACTGGAGCAGCTTTTGACAAACGCAGATACCTACATCATATCAAATGAAAGCATGAAAATGATAATGTCTTCTTTCAGTATTTTAGACAGCTGTCCAGGAACTTGACATGAAACCAATTAAAGCTGCTGAGCTAAACAAACAGTGAAGCCTCCTTACAAAATAATTTAGATCTGCTGTTGGTAACAGCTGTGTAACAGCTATTTACCAGCAAGAGTCACTCCACAACTCCGATAAGGCGACAGTCCAACCTATATAGAGTGGTACAAGAAGTGATCAAGTTACAGCAAACCAGATATTGATCTAACTTCTCAGTGAAGCATACTAAAAACTGCAATCCTCTGAGATCCCTGAAAGCACCTGGCACTTTTGTCAAGGTATAAGACCAATACCTCTAGTATGATTTCACTTCACTTGCTATGTTTTACTTTTCCTATCAGTTTGATCTTACATGGGAAACCACCAAGGCAGAATCCCCTTGAGGTCAGCAGATTCTGCATGACAGGAAGGATCACTCACATGGACACCACCACAGGTGGTGATGCATCCTAAAGAGCTCACCAGTCATCCAGTTCAAACTTTTATATTAAGAGTCCAAGAGGCAGAACACTGAAATTCCCATTTACAAATTAGATACAGAGCGGGATGCTGGATATTGATGAGGTTAGTGACAGAAATCATAGTAAAGTCTATAAAACAGTGGTTTAAAATAACTGCACCTGCCCTACCTCCTTGAAAGGGAACCTTCATAGAAAACACTGCCAGGCCACAGTATCCTTCTTCACCTAATGCCAAACATGCTCTAGGGAAAGGGAAGTGGAGGATAGAATGCCAGTTATCCAGCCATAGCAGTGAGCCACTAGATTTGTGTCTCTGAGATCCATTTAGTCCGATTTCTATGATTTCAAACGCATGTTTGTGTATTCTTACACAAAACCCCAAACATGTTGTAAGCAAACTAACTTTTGAGACGGTTGTAATGCTGATTTTCAACATGGCATTAGGTAGTCAACATGTTAGTGGGCACTAGGTTAGAAAAGTTAGTTACAGAAAGCCTGTAAGCTAGTTCTGCACATTTGCAATCTGTCCTCCAAGGACTCATCAGGTAAAATGTTCAATACCGCTCATGAGAGGTCAAACATTCACCTTCTTTGGCAATCAACCGGAATCAAAACCATCAGTATTGCCCCATGGAAGTTGTCAGTGTTCAGAGGATCAGACCCCAAAGAGAGAAATGATCATAAACTCACCTATCCTCACTGAGGCAAGACTATTAAATATCTATTGATATGGCACTCACACATCCAAAAGTGATCTGCCTATTTCAGACAAAGGACAAACGCATTTATGCAAGGCTGTTATTTGGCACTACAATGAGAGTATTTTATACACAACGGTAAGGATTCAACTATAGCAAAAATGTATTTTTCCTCTGGATTAGTAAAGGGATACCATCTAATACAGGAGCGGTCAGCCTACAGCACATATGCTACAAGTGGCATGGGCTGCCTCTGTGTGTGGCACACAAGGGAGGGAGCAGGGAACACAGCGGCAGATAGGGAAAAAAGCCAAGCAACAGATCAGGCAGGGAGCAGAGCTGTCAGATTCCAGCATGCAAGGCCAGCAGGGCCCAGGGGGCAAACCCAGCATGCAGGGGCACGAGAGGGGGTTGCCAGGCCCCTATCTGGCCCATGGTGTTGGCCCTGCATCACTTACCTGGCCCATGGGACAAAAGCATTGAGCATCACTAGCTGTACATTTGTTCAGCAAACTGATGCACCTCTCATTAATGCAACTTACCAGAATCAAAACATTTAACCAACTCAGTACATTGGATTAGCTGCACATGGTTAAGTATTTTAATTTATATTACACAATGTGTATAATAACTGTTTGATGCAGGATAACGAACCTGCAAGCAAAACCTCTACCAAAATGTCTGCACCCTTTCTAGTGCAATTTCTCATTCTATTGAAAATTCACCTAGTCCTATCACACTTGCTGATAAGAAGCTTTCTGAACACAAAGTATTACTGATTTTCCAAGCAGTCACTTAAAATGCATGTGAAATATCAAACTGTCACAGGGGTTGGTGACCCCCAACACATGTGCCAGAGCATGGCATGCAAGGCCATTTTGCTTGGCACACCATAGCCAGCCTGGGCTCTGGAAAGCTGCTGTTGGACATGGAGCCCAGGGTATTTGCAGCAAGCAGCAGAGAGACTGCAAGCCCTGTTGTGAGCAGCCCAGGCTCTGTGGCAGGCAGCAGCTGCCCAGAGCCTAGGCTGGATGTGGCAGGCAGCCAGAAAGCTGCAACCGGTGCACCAGGGTCCAGCGCCCTGGCCTGGTTTCATCACAGCAGCAGCTGCACATCTTGGGGTGCATGGTGGGGAAGGGGGCACAGAGCTGGGCCGGGCTGGAGCAGCTGTTTGCAGCTTGCCTGCTACCTGCTGTGAGCAGCCCAAGCTCCATGGCAGGCTGAAGGGGTCTGCCCAGAGCCCAGGCTGTTTGCAGCAAGCAGTCGTGAGGCTGCAAGCGGCTGTACCAGCGTCTGCAGTGCGGCCCAGCTCCTTGCTGACAGCAGCTACGCACCTCAGGGGGTATGGTGGGAAAGGGGCTGGGGCTGAACTGCTACAACAAGGTCCAGGCACCTTGCAGCTCCCTCACTGCCCACCCATGGTATACCAACATCTTCGAAGTCCAGGTTGTGGGGGTTTTTGGCGCTTGGACCAAAAACATTGGTGACTCCTGAACTATCAGATTAGCAGAAGCCTCCTAGGGAGTAAATGCCTCTGCCCCCTCCCCCCCCCAGTGCAATTTCTTATTGAAGGACATCAACTGTTTTTTTTGTTTTAATACAATAGATGTGAGACTGCTGAGCAAAGGCATTATGTATAACAAATGGAAAGTACTAATAAGGAAAAGCTGTCCCAGAAAGCAGTAGCGATCTTTAACAGTTACAATATTATATCATGTTATACTTCAGACACAGCAAGAAAATGTTTGCAACCTTACATGAAATGCAGAATACACAGCCTCCAGAAACAGCTGGCTATGTAGCTGTAAAAAAAAAAGTCACATAATTTATAGTCTGATAACTCGCCACTGCAAGGTTAGTTGGTGTACTATATGTTGCTAAGCATTCTGAAATTGAACCGGCTTCTGAGATGAAGTATTTGCAGTCTCACACTGACAGTTATACCCTGAATCAATGACACATCACAACACGTTTTCAAGCACCATGCATTTTTATACTAAGAAATATTAGGGGCCTCTATTTTGATGCCACAGGGATAGGATGCATTTTATATTTTTCAGGTCAGAATTTCTAGCAGCAAAAAAAAAAAAATCACTATGCACTGCAACCCTGTTCATCCAAAGACTTCTTTCTACAAAGTGCCATTTAGCAACGTATTTTTAGTGGTCCAACTGTGGATGAGTTAGTAGGATGTTCTGACCACTCACAACTGATGAAGATCCACTGACATTTTTCCTCAATAGTAAGAATCTTTCTAAGTCCTGAGTAAATTCCAGTTTAGCAATTTCATTTTCCCCTCTAAAGTATTACATCACTTGGATGCAATGGCCATCATTTCTCATCTTCTTGTCCTACTGCATGGAGGGTCACCCATACAATCTTAGAAGAGCAATGACCGCTCCAAAGTAAAGTGAAAATATGCAGGACATTTTGTTGTTTGCATAATTAAGGAAAGAAAAAATGAGAGCGGGTAAGCTGCCTGTTGACAACATCTGCTTTCCTGATATGCGTATTTCTGCATATCCCCAGATATAATTCATTGTATTATGAACTCAGCAAAATTCTTCCACAATGCATACATCAACCAAGCCATCCACAAGCCAAGAGCCAGTGACAGAAATAGGCTCTACAGCATGGCATTATGGCTCCAGATCAAACTATGTCAAATCAGGAATATCGGCATTCTAAATGATTCCACCAGCTGTAAAGCAAGCACTGCATTTAAAGCTGATATCAGTTACTTTCCTACTAAAATTCATTTATATTTCATACAAAGTAAGAAGGCTGGTACCTTCTAACATAAGTTGCACCTCAAACATAACCAGCAGCCTGGATTTTCTGCTCTCTTCGCATTAGCAGAACAAAAAGCTTCCAATTCAATAGAAAGATGAGTAATTTGGTAGATGGTACTTAAAAAAAAAAAAAAACACTAACAGGGAACAAAGAAGTAAATAAGCAGCCAAAACCTACCAGTCCAAAACTAAATAGTCTCCACACACTGAAGTCCTGCTGAGCAACTGCTTGAACAAACTGTGCCCTTAGGGAAACAGTTGGGGGTCCATGAATCCTTCTATCCCAACTTTCATACCCTCCTCCAAGAGAAGCAGAAAATGCTCAAAAAAAAAAATCCCTTCTATTTTACATGACAAAATAATGCACCCTGACTTATACATATAGTCTCAATTACTGTGCACTCCCCACACAGCCACAGAAGTACAAGGTGCAAGACCTCCAGTGAAGTTTCTAAATTCCACCGTCACCACCGATACCAGCCGCAGCTTGGAAACAAGCTGAGTCCCTATGTCATCAAAACCACTACCGCTGCACTTGTAAACACTTGGGAAGTTATGTTTCCAAAGAAATAGTGAGCAATGCTGAGCAATGGTTAGAACAATAAAACTCTGGCCCATTTGGGTCTTTCAGTTTCATAGTAGGTAGGGTCAGAAGGAACCCGAGCAGATCAAGTCTGACCCCCTGCCATTGGCAAAAGAATGTTGGGGTCAAACGACCCCAACTGGGTGATTATCTAGCCTCCTTCTGAAGACCCCCAGGGTAGGAGCGAGTACCACTTCCCTTGGACGTTGGGTTCCAGATCCTAGCCGCCCTGACTGTGAAGTAGTGCCTCCTGATACCCAGCTTGAATATACTCCCAGTCAACTTATGGCCATTATTCCTCATTACTCCCGGTAGTGCTTGGGGGAACAGGGACTCTCCCATAGCCTGCTGGTCCCCCTTGGCCAGTTTGTAGACGGTCACCAGATCCCCTCTCAGCCTTCTTTTGTGGAGGCTGAACAGGTTCAGGTCCCTTAACCTTTCCTCATAGGGCTTGCCTTGCTGCCCCCCGATGCTGTCCGCATCCCTCCTGAAGTGCGGCGCCCAGAACTGGACACAGTACTCCAACTGCAGCCTGACCAGCGTTGCATAGAGGGGGAGAATTACCTCCTTGGACCTGTCTGTGATGCATCTTTGGATGCATGACAAGGTGCTGTTAGCCTTCCTGCCCACGTCCCCACATTGGCAGCCCACGTTCATTTTGGAATCAATAATGACACCACAATCCTTTTCTGCCTCTGTGCTGACTAGAGAGGAGTTCCCCAGCCTGTAGGTATGCTGCTGGTTCTTCATCCCTAGGGGCAGTACCTTGCCCTTGTCAGTGTTGAATCCCATCCTGTTCTCATCTGCCCATCTCTGTAACCTGTCTAGATCTAGTTGCAGCCTGTCCCTCTCCTCCAGCGTGCCCACTTCTCCCCACATCTTAGTGTCATCCACAAATTTGAACAAGGTGCTTTTCACCCCATCGTCCGAGTAACTTTTGAAGATGTCGAACAGTGTGGGCCCGAGGACTGAGCCCTGGGTGACCCCACTGCCCACATCCCTCCAGGTCAAACAACACCCATCCACCACCACTCTCTGGGTGTGGCCCTCCAGCCAATTTGTGACCCATCTGACTGTGTAGAAATTGATGCCACAGTTGCCTGATTTTTTTTTTAATGAGAATGGAGTGAGAGACAGTCTTTCTGGACTTTAGGAAGGCCTTTGACGCTATGTCCACCATGACACCTGCGTCCAAGGATTTTGTGACCTGGTCATAGAAGGCCACCAGGTTGGTCTGACAGGACCTGCCACTGATGAACCCATGTTGGTTGCTCCTAAGCATAATCTCCCCTGCTGGTCCCTCGCAGATGTGCGCCTGGATAATTCTCTCAAAAAGCTTCCGCAGGACCGAAGTAAGACTAACGGGCCTGTAGTTTCCTGGGTCCTCCTTCCTCCCTTTTTTGAAAATGGGGACCACATTGGCCCTTTTCCAATCCGCTGGCACCTCACCAGAGCACCATGAGTGCTCGTAAAGCTGTGCCAGGAGTCCTGCAATGACTTCTGCTAATTCCCTCAGCACTCTGGGGTCAGGACCTGCTGATCTGAACATGTCTAGACCCACCAGAAGTTCCCTGACTAGGTCCTCACTGACCCTGGGCCTGGCAGCGCCTCTCCTGGGTCCATCGGGGATCCAAGTGCAGGGAATGCCGTGGCCCCTGGTCAAAAAGATGAAGGCAAAGGAGCTGTTAAAGACATTAGCTTTGTCATCTGGTGTGACCACCAGATTTCCTAGCATATCCTGCAGGGGCCCTACATGACATATTATATACAGTTACTGCCAGAATTCCATCCATGATGAAGACTTAAGACCCTTTAGACAGTTAGCCTACAAAAATCTGGATTATGACAGATTTTATTTAGAAGATGCAGAAAACAAAGCCATTCAGACATCGATTCCCAAACCAGCATTTGACTTCTATGAACTTGAACAACAGCAAAAAAAGCCAACATCAGATTGGGTTATATTAACAGAAGTGTCACTTGGAAATCAAAGGAAATGATTCTCCCACTATATTCAGCACTGGTGAGGCACACTTTAAGAAGGATGTGGACAGCTTGGAAAGAGTCCAGCACAAAACAAAAATGACTTTTGCCTCCCAGGCTTCTACTTATGAGGAAATGCTGAAAGAGGTAGGGTTGTCTGGAAAAGGGAAGACTGAGGGGGGATTTGATAACCGTCTTCCAATACCTGAAGGGCAACAACAGAAAGGATGGAGATGGATTTTTCTCTGTGGCTGTAAGGGATAGTACTAGGAGCAATGGCCTCTAAGTGCAGCACAGGGAATTTAGGTTGGAGATTAGGAGAAATCTCTCTAATGAGGACGAGTCAAGCATTGGAACAGGCAGCTAGAGAAACTGTGAAATCTTCCTTTGAAGTTTTTAAGAGCAAGTTAGATGGACACTTGGCTGGGATGGCTTAGTTGGGGATAATCATGCCTTGAGCAGGGGTATGGACTAGCTAAACCTGTGAAGTCCCATCCAGCCCTACTTTCCTATGATCCAAAGATTAAATTGGCCAAAGGGAGCTCAGCACCTTATGGAGCTTATGCAAAGAAGATTCTCCAGACTTCTGTCTTTGGCAAAAAGATGCATCATTTACCTAAATCTTTCTCTTGGATTTGTCCCCTGTGGTTCTCTGAGTCACTCTCTCAACTTTTCAGAAATATGTTCTATGCAAATAAGTTACACCTGTGAAAACTAAACACATGGATTTATTTAGGTACCTTTGTTGCAGCCTCCCCTTAATTGTGGTCGTCAGCTTCTAAATGCTGGCTCTGCCTCTTCAAACAGTTGAACTCACTCTGCTTTTTAAAGAAAAGAAATAACATTGGGACCAAATCAGGGTATCGGTGAGCATCCACCTATTTACTGGGGTAAGAGTCATCCCACGTGTCCCCACACACCTCCCTTTATTCTTCCCAAAGTATCAAAACATGTCAGATTTCAAGCATTTAGTTTGATTAGTATATCAGCTCAGATATTGAACTGAAAGTCAGTGAAGTGGACACATCTTTCACACTATACAACTCCTAACAAGAGCTGCAAAACTGCAAGACCAAAAGGAATTATAGCTCAAATCCCTGCATCGAGACAGAGGCTAGCTGCATTCTACATTTCTTGTCCACATATTGGAACCTGGCCCACTTAGACCAGATTTAATTCTTGAGGACAGATTTTAGATGTGAGGTACAAGAAAACATTCTTATTTATTTATTTACTTTTGTTCTACATTGGTTGCAGGGAATCCAGGAGCCTATTCACTAAGCCTTACTTTCTTGCACCTCTCAAAGAAATTAAAATCACATGCATGTACCAGCAGTCTCTGAAAACTATAATTGCTCTCACTTTATATGCAGCAATTTTTTTTTTTTTTTTTTTTTTTTTTTTTTGTACATCCTTCTCTATAATTAAACAGAAAGAAAAAAACTACCAGCAGAGACACCCAAGAGAGAAAAAGATACTCTAAGGCTAGGGACAGAAGTTACGCATAAATCGGTTTAAGTGATCAGAAACTGGTTTAAACCTGTAACAGAACAGAAGTTCAGTGCATGCAAGCAGGATGAACGTAGCATGAGACCTAACTGACTTAGGTTAAACTGGTTTAAGAAACTTCTGTCCCAGACCTAAATGCAGCCTGCCCTGCAGCTCTACCCCCGAACCTCCTCACTTTAGTAGCAAGTGGTCCAGCAGCTGGTCAGATTTTAAGTTAACCTCTACAAGTGCAAGAAGACTAAAATGTTTTCTTATGTGGGGTGGGGAAGAAAGGATGGCACTTGGCCTAAATAGGGAGGGAGAGGGAGATCAGGAGATGGCTGGACTGGAGGAGGGGAGGTGACAAAGCATGCTGGGTAAATGAAAAGTACTAATGAACTGCAAGGTAACTTTGACAAATGGTTTCTGTTTGCTTCCTTATCTTTTCAGCTGTTAGCTTATCAGGGTCATCTCTACTGCATGCAGAGCCCTGTGCAAAGGGCCCCAGGCCTACCTAGCCTGGGCCAGCAAGCACTATCAGAATACAAATTTTTGCTCTTTACCTTCCACAGCAACACGGCATTGCCTGTCAGAGCAAAGAAAAAAGAAGTCTTTCCTTTTTCTACAGTTGTGGGACAACACAGGGGTTTCATAGTTCTTCGTAACAGTAAGATATTATCCCCTTCTGTGCCACAGCAAGTTAGTTAAGAGCTAAATTAAACATCA
The DNA here is from genome assembly GCF_001723895.1 of Crocodylus porosus. Lineage (NCBI taxonomy): Eukaryota > Metazoa > Chordata > Crocodylia > Crocodylidae > Crocodylus > Crocodylus porosus. The sequence goes on along the minus strand of NW_017728940.1, from coordinate 31,405 downwards.
GGCTGGATGAACATTTACAAGAAGCAGCTGGTCTTTATGATAAAACAAACAACAGACCTGGAAGAATCCCTGACAGAACAATAACTCCATGTAATTCATCTGCGTAAAGTGCTCTGAGGCAGCAAAGCCAAACAGTACAGCTTACTGGGAGCCATGATAAGGCATGTTTCCAATAAGCTAGGAAAAACTGACATACATCAACTGGAGTTATGCTATGTCCAAGTCAAATACTGTGATCCTGCAGGTATGAAGATGAAAAGCAGCTTGTAAAATAGGTTTTTAGTGGAAAGCGAAAAGCAATGAAAGGAAACGAAACAAATAAGAAATGGGCACTGCGGGACAGATTTTGAAGAGCCACTTTAAAGCATGACAGAAGATAACCGGGCACTGAAGAAGGGATCAATCCTGTTCTTCAAGAAAGGGTTGCTAGTGAAATTAGCATTTAATATGCTAGGGCTCTGGCAGTGAAGACTGCACAGTGAACTCTGTAACACAGAAGGAGAGGTTAAAAAAATTCCCATGGACCAGACAGAAGCTAGAATAATTTTATCCTGACATGAGAATATAAATAAAACGTAAATAATTTAACGATTCAGCATTTAAGGCAGCAGAAAAGTATAATAGAAAATAACATTCTAACAAACTTGCAATAATCTACAGATCTAGGATCAAAGCACCTGCTATCAATTGGGACCAGCAGAGAAAAAATATACTTCCCTCATTCCACAAGAGCCAGAACAGAACTTCCTTCTTTAGAAGGCAGGAGGAAGCCCAACAATAGTTGGGCACCTCATCTCAGCGCTCTGCCAAAATGGCCTGTGTACAGTAAAGCATTCACTGTGCAACCCTGCACTCACAGTTGAGAACAGAGAAGTTTTTCTGAACCTATTCATCTCTAAAGGAAAGGTCAGCAAGAGGCTACTAAAAACAGCAGGAGAAAGCCCCAAGTGCTGTCTCGCTCAGATTACTAATGTAGTCTGCTCATGAGGACCCACACCACTTCAGGGCTCTCTCAGTAACACTGGCTATTGCTTCCAGTTGCCATTGTCTTCTATGAAAACAGCAGTTTCCGGTTACTACGCTATAACACAACGCAACATGCATCTCCTGCCAGCTAAGAAGTAATTCCATGTCTTTCTGTTCAAAGCTCCACCATCATCTAGGGAAACCAAGCAAAAGGGCAAGGCGCCCACAGATTTACCAGTAGCAGTCACATTCACTACCCTGGCCTACCTCTCGCAAAAGTAATAATGCTTCTCCCTATCGAAGGAAGAGGAATCGAGGGTGCTGAGAAACAAGGCATAAGAGATGCAAAGAGTTATACGTTTGGCCCGTTAACCAGAAGACATTCAACATGATGGTTACTTGTCGTCAGCCACCAAAATGAGCTCCTCTAGCCACTTAAGTGAGCTTCCATCCTGTCAGGAGTCTGCCATCGCAGTGTACAAGACAACTTCTAAAACGGGGTGGGCAAAATGTACCCCAAGAGACAGATGCGGCCTGCCAGGCCATTCTATCCGGCCCCTTAATATTAATTTTCTAAATTTTTATCTGCCCTGGGCTGCCTGTCACACAGCCCTCGATGGCTTGCCAAAACTCAGTAAGCAGCCCTCTGCCCAAAATAATTGCCTGCCCCTGTTCTAAACCTTTTCCATATGCTACTGATTGGGGAAGCAAGTCAGTCTGTCTTTGCTGAAAGGAAAAGACCTAGCAGTACTTTCCCATATGTCAGTTTTGAAGCATCTGCATAAGGGAAAGCAGAGCGGCTGGAGTGCCAGCATAAGTCTAATGCCTACTATTAACTCCTGAGACATTGTATAAACAGTCTCCTTCCCAAAGACTTTCTGGGAAGCCATGGTAGCTTTTGAATGCTGATTCTCTTAGTTTCGCCCAATGCCAGTAAGTGAATACCGCATAGACAGATGCGATGCAAAAATTTACAGGTGCCCAGAACAACTCTGCCGATCACTATAGTAATTGAGATGATGCCACGTGTTCACAGAGCCCTGCGTGTACCATGCCAACACCTCCAGTACTAAACACGGCGCAAGCCAGCCACCCCCATGCCCTGGAACTGCAGGCTAGGTGGCTGCTTACACAAAGTAGCAAGTTCAGACAAGCTAATAGTCGTTCTATAAGGCCAAAGCCAGGCGAGCTGAAAATCCAGCTTCTGGCAAACTCCCACTACTCTTTAGCGAGCTAATGGCGCGTGCAGGCCGAGGCTCTGGGAGAAGCTCTGGGCAGCCACGCAGCAGGAAGCGAGAAGTAAGCACTGGACTCCCTTCGGGGCAGGCGCGGAGCAGCCTACAGCCGGTTCGAGGCAGGCAGGGCCCGCGGGACCCGCGTCCGCTTCCCCCTTCAGCCACTGGGGCTGCGACCGCCGCTGCTAAGCCGCCTTCGTCCTTCAGTTGCTGAAGAACCGCGCGGCGGGGCTGGGCAGGACGTGCTGGGGCCCGGCGGGCCACCAGGTGAGCACCACGACCCCGGCAGCGGCCTGCTGCGAAGGCCGCCCGCCGGCCCGGCCGGACGGGGCACCGCCGCGAGGCCCATCAGCGCTGGGGCAGGGCGGGAACAGGTAGCGGCACATGGCCGCCTGCGCTCGCCCCCCTCCAACGCGGCCACGGCCCATCGCGGCGCGCCGAACCGGAGGCCTCCAGCCGAGCCCGCCCCAGCCCAGGGAGCGGCCGCCACCACCCGCCCAGCCCGGTGCTCCGCAGCCCCCCCTTCGCCCGCTAGGAGGGGATCAGGGGTCCGGGGCCACCCCCTGCAGGTCCCGGTGATGGGGGGGCCCGCCTCGGCGGCGGGGGAAGGGATCGGGGCCCAGCCCGGCCGCACTCACCGCCTCCCGCTCGCGCAGCGGCCTGCAGCTCGGCCCCTCTGCGCAGGCGCAGCCCCGCCCCCTCCCTGCCCCGCGCGGGCTGCCGGGAGGCGCCGGCCCCGCCCTTGGACTGCCGCCGCGCAGAACTACGACTCCCAGCGGCCTCCGCGTTGGGGGTTTCTGCCAGTGTGTTTCCCCCCACCCGCACGCCCACACCAGAGACACGGAGACGCAGGCGTTGTTTCCATTTATTGTGCGCGGAGGCGGCCCGGATGCCCAACATTGGACCCGGCGCGCACTGCTGGGAAAGACACGCGCGGGGCACAGGGCCGCGCCCGGTGCAGCTCCCGCCCCTGCGCGGCGCAGCAGGCCCAGCCCGTCGCTCCGAGCCTCGCGGCCCTGGGCCTGGGACACGGGCGCGGCCCCGGCCCCGCCCGCGCGGCACGCAGTGTTCACGGCCTGGGCCCGGCCCGCTCAATAGCTACAGGAGACGGCGGGAGGGCGCGTGGGGGAGGGCAGTCCGATAAGGTGCACGTTAAAATAACAAAAACCAAGAACGAGAGGAGGCCCGAGCCCCGGGGAAGGCGGCTGCACCCTGCTGCTGCTCGGGCGCGAGGGTCGTCATCCTGTAACAGCTACAGCTCTGCCACGGCCGCGTGTTGGCACTTCGGCGCGCCGCGGGCACGGGCGCTCTGCAGGGCACGGCCCCTCACAGCACTTCTGCAGGCAGGAGAGAAGGCGTGTTAGGAGGGGGCACGTGCAGCATTTCCCACCCGCCCCCAGCGCCTGGAGCAGCCCCTGGCTCCTCGGGGCCTGGCTGAGAAGCTGCAGGCAGCACCGGACTGCCTAGAGGCTGCCAGGCCCTGTGGCTCCCACGGCTTTCCCCAGGACCTCCCTCCATCCTGAAGCTGATGCCAGCCTGCCCAAAGGGGAAGCAGGCCAGCCCCTCACCTGTGACCTGGGGGGGTGAGACGACAGCCTTCTTGAGGAAGGGCTCAGTGTCCCCAAAGGGGATGAGGGGGTCCCCACTGCTGCTGTGGTGTGCCAGCTCCACCACACCTGGCCCTGCTGCCTTGGCGTGGATCCCATTCTCATGCTTGCTGGGCTGCACGCCGTTCACCAGGGCTACGGAGGTGGCTGTGGTCTTTGTGAGGGGGCTGTGGGAGACGCAGGCGGGCTGTGAAACACCTTAGCAGGCCCATGCTCCATGCCTGGTGGAGCACGGAGCTACCACAACCTCCCCCTGTGCCCCGCAACCCAGCACATACCTGGGCGGCAGTCCCGCAGGGGCAGTTTCCTGCCGCACATCTGGGCTCTCTATATTTGGCGCCTCCTTCTCAGGCAGCTCCTCCTCTTTGGCCAGCAGCCCCAGCCGCTTCTCACAGCCTGGAGAAGAGGGCAGGGGGGTGTCAGCCCCCAGGCCAGAGCAGGGTAGAGGGGAGCAGGCCTGGACTAGGAGTGATCAAGCCCAGCACTTTGTACCATCCCTGCCCCCTCCCCACCACGTGCACTGGCAGAGTAGGGCTGGGGGCCCAGACAGACCACAGGGGTGAGGCTGGGGTCCTGCCAGGCCATGCGTGTATCCGATGGTCCTGGCAGGCTGGGGGGCAGGGAAAGCCTCGAGCTCACCTGAGCCGGTGTCACCCTCCTGCCTGGCTTCTTTCCCATTCACCATTTTCTTGTCTTCTGTCTTCTGTAAAAAGGATGGAGAGCAATGGGCTGCCTGCTTCGCAGGCCAGGGTGAGCCCCGCTCCTGCAGACTCTGCCACAGCAGCAGCCTGGGCCCCGCTCCAAGTAGGGAACAGGCACAACCAGTGCCCAGATCCCTTACAGATAGGGGTGCGGACTGGGACCACCATCACCCCAAGCACAGACCCTGCTGGGGATGCCCCTGCTCACCCCACAGTACAGGGCAGGGGTGTCCCACCTCTCCTGGAGCTGCCCCACTGCTGCCCTGTGAGACCCACCTTGGTGTCAGCCGTATCAGACTTGCGCGTCCTCTTCATGATCTCTTCCAGCCGCTGCAGGAGGGACAGACTGAGTCACTCGAGCTGGGAGCCCGAGCAGTGCCAGAGGTGCAGCCAGCCCAGCTTGGGTCTGCCTAGGGGGCCGAGGTCTTCCCTGGACTGGATCTCTGGGATGTCCCCTGTTGGCAGCTCATGGCCCCGAGCCAGAGACCCCTCTGTCCCAGCCCAGGCTGCCCCTGCCCCTCTGGAAACATGCCCCCTGCCCTTCCTCTGCCTCACACCACATCACATCGGTTTCCCAGGGCTCTACCCCTTCCCCACCCCAGGCCTGAAGTCTCAGACCCTGCTTGTGCTCCCTACAACACACGCCCTTGCTGGAGCCACTCCTCCTGCAGCCCGCTTCATTTCCCACCTTCTTCCTCTCCAGCCGCTCCTGCTCCTCTCTCTGGAAGTGCTTCTCCCTCTCCAGCCGCTGTTTCTCCGCCTCCTCCCGGGCCCGGGCCTCGGCTTCTTCCCTCTGCAGGGGTTAGGGATTAATGCCATGGTGGGGCCAAGCCAGGCAGAACCATGCCCTGCGGGCTGGGGAGAGCAGCTTCACAGGCAAGCACTACGGGTTGCAGGCACCATGTGGCAGGGTGGGGGACTTGCCCCAACCCTGGAGGGGGGACAGCACACAGTGCCACACCAGCAGGTGGGGACAGCAGGGTCCAGGGAGGCCCCTGTAGTGTGGGTAGGCATGGCTGGGTCCCAGGCTGCATGCAGCAAAGCCCTGCTGCGGCAGCCCTAGGGCACACCTCTGCTCGTGCTCCCTGCCCCAGGCAGACAGCTGGCAGGGCCCTGGGGCTGAAGCAGAGTCAGTATGGCTCCTCAGCACAGTGGCAGGGGCAGCTCTGGCCCGGCTCCCCCTCCACAGCACTTGACTGCACTTTGTCCTCTCCCGAGTGGCCCCTGGCTGTGCCTGAGCCCACCTGCTTCTGGAGCCGCTGCATCTCCTCCTGCTCGGCCTGTGCCCTCTCCTGCGCCTCGCGCTCCTCCTGCTGCTGTCGTTCCTCATCCTGTCGCCGGCGCTCCTCCTCCTGCCGGCGTGCCTCTGCTGCCCGCCGTGCCCGCTCTTCAGCCACCCGGCGCGCCTGCTCCTCCGCTTCGCGCCTGTGGCACAAGGACCCTCAGCATCCGGGATGGCCAGGGAGTCCGGTCAGCCCTGCCCGCCTGCTGCACCCCTAGCCCAGGGCAGGGTCCTGGGCCTGATCCCACGGCTGCGCCAACCTCGCTGGCCCAGGGGCTGCAAGGCCAAGCATGTTCCTAGCCAGCTGTGTGAGGGGCCAGGTGTGCTGGGGGCACCTACTGGCCAGATGAACGCTGCCTCCCCCCTCCCATTAGGACTCACCGCTCCCGCTCCTCCTGCTCCTGACGCTCCTGCTCCTCGCGTTCCCGCTGCTCACGGGCTTGCCGGCGTTTCTCCGACAGCAGGCGGGCAGCTTCCTCGCGGTCTGTGGTGCCTGCTGTGGGCCGGCATGATGGTGTAGCAGGGGCAGGTGGCGGGCTGGGGGCGCCCGAGGGGACTGCGGCACCTGCATAATGCATAAAGCCTCACAGAGCAAGTTCAGGGTGCCCTCACCCCTCCAGAGGGAGGACCCAAGTGTCCTAGGTCCTCCTGGCCCTCCTCCCCCATCCCCACACCCTCCCATGCTGCAGAGGGAACCAAGGAGCCTTGGCTCCTTCTGGCCCTGTGACCCCATCCCCACCCCAGACCAGACCCGGTGTGGGGCACGTGGTGTGCGCAACCGGATGAGGCCCCTGTGGTAGGTGTACGCTCTCAGACCTGGGGGCTCCTCTGTGGCCCTGGGAGCCTTGGGGGCATCAGTTGGGGCGGGGGAGGCAGTGTCCTTCTCCTCCTCCTTCCTCCCTCGCTCCTTCCGCTCCTCCTTGATCCTAGCCCGCACCTTGGGAGAGGCGTGGGTGCTGCGGGGCAGCGGGGGCCTGTTGGGTGAGCCGAGTGCGGGGCTGGGGGACGCCGGCCGGGCCTTGGGGGTGGCAGGTGATGAGGGCCGGTTCTTTGGACTGTGAAGGGAACAGAGCAAGGATGTGATGGGCAAACCATGGGACCTGCCCCCACGCTGCAGCCTGGACATTGGGTGGCCTCACCCGCTGGCCTGGGAAGCCAGAGCCCAAGCCAGACCCAGCCCCCGGCCCCCAGGTCACAGTCCTGGGATGCCTGGCATGCCCCACCGCAGGGCTCACAGCTCCCCAGTGCAGAGAGGCTTGTGGCCCGGGCTCTGACCTGCTCTCAGCTGTGGGCAGGAGCTTGGGCTGGCCTCCGGGCAGGGACTGGCGCTTCTTGAGGCTGCGCTCACGGGACAGGGCGCTGCGCTCCTTGGCATTTTCCCGCTCCTTGTCTTTCTTCTCCTTCCTCTTCTGCATGAGGCAGGGAGGAAGCATCTGGGTCAGAGCCCGGGGACGGGCAAACGAAGTTGCAGCAGCAGCGCTGATGCCAGCACAGGGGGCGTGTGACCCAGCAGGGTGGGGAAACCAAGGCATGGAGCCCCGCCTGGAGCTGGGATGGGCTCCAGCACCTGTGGCTCTCACGTTGGACTGGGGCGGTGGCAGGCAGAGCCAGTGGATGCTGACTGGAGACCAGGTGGCCAGTGCCTTTCACTTGCAAGCACCCTGGCAGCAGCTGGGGTCAGTGCTGTGATCGACTCCCACTGGGCACATGTTCTGGCCAGTGCCAGGCAGGCGAAGCTCCCCAGGGACCAGCACAGGACTGAGCCCCTGGAGGGGCCATCTGTCAGCTGCTTTCCTGCCACGCTGCCATGCAGGGCGGGGAGCACTCACCGGCAAGGACTCAGCTCTCCGGCGCGGCGTTACATCAGGGCTGCCGGCTGCCCCCTTCCGGCGCTCCCAGCACCGGTGCTGCACGCGGTGGTTGTTGCAGGGGCTGAGGGGGCTGGCAGAGGTGGAGCGGGGGCACACGGGCACTCCTGTGGGGAGAGAGTAGTGGGCAGGGTCCCTGTGAAGATCGGGGCCTGGCAGGACTTGGACCACTGGCAGCAGGGCCCTGGCTGTGAGAGCAGCCCTGCAGAGCCAGGAGACACTGCCCCAGGCGAGCAAGGACAGGCCAGGCTAGGCCCAGCCCCAGCCCCAGCCCCAGGGCAGCCACCCTGATCCTGCCTGAGCCACAGGAATAAGTGGGCGGCGTGGGGGGCAGGGGGTCTCAAGACAGTGGGGGACAGGCTGCAGAGAGACGGGGCAGTTTGATGCAAGGCCTTTCTGGCTGCATGCAACTGCCCCAGTGCCCATCCCTACTGACACGGACCGCAAGAGACCCAACATCTTCTGGAGATGGCAGAAAACCCAGCACCACTGCCCTGGATCAGTCCTGGGTGTAAGGGGGCTATGCCCAGTGTCCACCCCTGCTCCTGCCCACAGTGGTCACCCCCAATCCCTGAGGCTTGGGAGCTACAGGCCACTCCCCAAACCTCGGCTCAGGGCCTGATGGCTCCGGTCCTGCCCCAGCCTCAGCCCCTGTGGCCCAGCTCACCCTGTTCCTTGCCATTCCCAGCCAGTGTCACGGCGCTGCGGCTGCGGGCCAGAAAGGAAAGTGTGGGTGTCATGAGCCGGTCCACGATGCTGCTCTCCCAGGGACTCAGCTGCAAGCTTCTGTCTGGAAGGAGAGACAACACAGTTTTTAATCTGTCTCTGCACGCAAGCACCCTCCCTCATCCCCACATCCATGCTGGCACTGGCCTGGCCCATCATCACAGGGCTCTCTTGCCTCTGCCTCTGCCCCAGCTCCCCACACCCCCAAGGGTCCAGCAGGCCTGGGACAGGGACTGGAGCAGGCTCTGTGAAAGCCCTTCCAGGGCAGGCGGTGACAGGAGGCTTCATATGGGCAGGTCAGGTCCAGCCACGCAGGCGAGGGTCAGGCGCAGTGCTGCAGGAGACGGCGTCCCTACCCTGCCTCCTCTGGAGCAGAGCTCTCCACCCCAGAGCTTGCACGCAACAGTGACTGCAGTCGGAGCTCAGGGCTGCCCACCTGCACCCTGGGTGACGTAGCACACGCCCATATGGGCAGGCGCACGCACATATGAACATACATGTGAACACATGACCTCCCCCGAGGCAGACACATACATGTATGCACGTGAGGACACACATGCCCACATAAGCATGTCCAGGCCCACACAGGTGCCCACACGTGTAGATGCATGCACTGTTCTGACCTGTGTGTGCCCGTGAGCCACAGCCCTCATCAATAAAGGATGCAGACGGATGCAGCTCCCTGAAAGCTGCCACAGAAAAGTTGGCTCCCTGGGGTCTCTGTCGACGCTCGAGCCAGCACCTGCTACACCAGGCAAGGGGCTTGCCCCCTTGGCAGGGCAGGACCTGCCCCAGCCCCATGGCTCACAGTGCCCTGGCTGCCTGGGGGACAGTGGCTTCAGTGTCCTGGAAGGCTTAGTTGAGCCCTGGCTGGGGAGTAGGCAGAGGGCCTCAAGTTGCACTCCTAGCCCCATCCACCTCTGCTGGCCTTGCCCCAGGGCAAACACCGGTGGTGGCCCAGCTGCGTGGGCTGGCAGGGCAGCACAGTGGCAGATGTGGTTCCAGATGGCTCCCCTACCCGGGCCCTGCCCCTTGCCAGGCTCGGCCTCAGCCAGAGGCTCCCAGGAGGCTCAGTCTCCCTGATTAGTCTTGGCGATGTGGCGAGAGCAGGACAAGCAGAGTGGGCACAAGACGCAGGACGGAGCCCCCGAGGGGACGCAGGACAGGGCAGAGCCCCATGCCTGGCATGAGCAACCCCCAGCTCCCAGGGCAGGGGTGCCATGGTGACCCCCATGGCACAGGGAGGGGAAGGGTCCTGCTGGAGGCCAGGGGTTCAGCTCTCCTCCCTGCGCTGCCCCCCACCCTGGATTGAGCCTGAATGTCCTGGCCTCCAGGAGCTCAGCTCGCTCTGCCCTGTCAAGGCCAAGCCACATCCCACAGGGGCCCGGCCCCCCCACCCAGTCACCCCTGCTTCATCAGCTGCTCACATTATTTATACCCGGGAAGGATGTGCAGGCGGCCGGCACCCGTCACCAGGCAACCGAGAAACACAACAGCGGCTCCGGCGCTTATAAATAGCCTCTGGCTCAGCGACTGCAGTGCGAGGCTGCGGGGCGCCAGCCAGGGGCTCCACACATGGCCCCAGCACCGAGACACCTGGCAGGGTGGGCAGGAGGCGGTGGCCCCAGGCACCGCAGGGAGCGGGGGGTGGGTGTGTTCTGCTCAGACGGGTCCAGGGTTGGCGCTGCCGTGGGGAGCTGGAGCACCGGGTGTCCCACCCTGTCCCTCGGGCACCACTGCGGCTGCAGGGGACGGTGCTGAGCCCGCTGTCCCATGTCCCCACCCTACACCCCCCGAGTGCCTGGAGGGGCACCTGGTGCCCCCTGTGCCAGTGGAGGCATTGTGAGCCCCACACTGCTCCCAGCTCCAAGGGGCGCCAGGCAGAACCGAGGAGCCCTCGACACCCAGACCTCGGCGGGCTTTGACGCACACCCCACCAATTCCAGCTCCCTTGTGTCCCAGCAGCCAGCGCCACAGCCCTGGCCAGTGTGCCCACCATAGCAGGGGGCTCTGGCCAGGGCTGTGTCTGTCTGAGGGAGCTGGTGCCTAAGCCTCAGCGCCCATAGGCCCAGACAAGTCGCGCGGACATCTGCACTGTGCCAGGTCCGGGATCACAGCACTTGCCTGCACCACCCCTGTGTCCTGTGCCCGGCTGAGGTTCTCCTCGCCCCCCAGACTACAGCAACCACTGGGGCTCCAAGGCCCTGCCAGAGCCAACATAGATCTGGCAGGCAGGGGGCCAGGCCCAGTGCCCAGCACGCCAGGAATGCCCACAGCTCCCAGCTCCCCCTGCAAGAGAACACCGTGGCGGCTCTTCACTGTGCGGGTGGCACAGCAAGACGGGGTGGGGGCGTGGAGGGGTGCTCAGGCATTCCCTGGTGCTCCTGGGGCACTGTCTGGTGCTGGGGTTGCCCCCCCCAGCGGCCTGTGCCACGGGCCCCGTGCACTGCCGGGAGGCGACAGCGTCTTACTTCTACTGGGAGAGTTCCAGAGGGTGGCAGAGGACTTGGACAGCCGCTTGTTGATTATAGAGTCCACATGTTTGGGGAGGTTTACGGCTGACACCGAGCACCGGCTCGCACCTGAGGGAGGCAAAAGACACATGGGGTTAAGGTGACGGTGGCAGGCGCTGGGCCCCCGGCATGCAGCATGCAGCATGGGGCTCCCATTGGGCCTGGGCCAGCATGCAGCTGCCATGGGGCTAAGGGCGAGGCCTGCTGCGCGCCCGCAGCAGGGATGATACAGAGGACACAGAGTGCTGGGCCCCGATGGGGGCAACTCACACAGGGATGGCCTCAGGGGCATCCCTTGGCGACACGGACCAGAGAGGAGGTGCCTGCAGAAGGAGAGCAGCTCTACACAGCACCAGCGCTGGCATTTGACTCCCTACCTTGGGAGGCAAGGTGAGGCCTGGTCCTGCTGTTGCTGCTGCTTGGGACCAAGAGAGCCCCTCAGCTCAGCACCTGGGCCGCACAAATGACTGCCCAGGGTAGCTGAGGGATTTCTCCTGCCAGGGCCCCGCCTCTGCCCAGTAGCACCCCAGCCTGTAAGCCCACCATGCCCCCCATAGTACAGCAAGGGGGCATCTCTGCTGAGGCCACCTGCACCCATCTCTGCACAGGTGCCTGGGAGCTGAGGGCATGATCCTGCTGTGAGGCCAGGGTCCCCATGGGTCCCTGCAGGTAGGTTAGGAGGAGCAACTGGGGCTCCCAGGCAGCTCACAGCTGGAAAACGGTCTCTCAGTCAGACAGCAAAAGGACTTTCCTCCCAGGCTAGCTATGGCCATGACTGGCAGCAGCTGCTGATCTGGGACACCTGCAAGACCCCTTGCAGAGCAGGCCCAGGGGCTCCCTCACACCAGATGACGGCAAAACCACGACAGCACCCCAGCCAGCTCACTGCAAGCCAGGCAGGGCAGCTGCCAGAACCCAGGGAACGGGCAGGGGCAGGATCAGTGTGTAGCCCAGCACCTGCGCATCACCGATGGCTCCCAGCAGGAAGCTGCCCATGTCTCTGCAGCCCACGGTCTGCCCATTCCTGCCACAGCAGGATCCCTCAGTCACATCCACAGCTCCACACGTCGCTGGCCCTGGGCTGCAGTGACCCACACACACACGGCCCTTCCAGCTGCGGCGCGTCCCCCGCACAACCAACACAGAGGAGCTCGGCGGCACCCATGCCTAGAGCCACAAACTGCCTGGCTTCCTTGAGGCCTAGGCAGGCCGCTGCAGCCACTGCTGCGCGGAGATACTGGGGGCATGTTGGAGTCTGTGGAGGGTAAGCTGCACCTAGGAACCCCCATTCTCTCCCTGCACCCAGCATGTGCCGAGCCCCTCCATCCCCTGGGTCAGGGCCTCCAAGAGCCAACCTCCGCAACAAAGCCCAGGGCTGAGGGAGGTGCTACCAGCTTGGGCAATGCCAGCCCAGCTGCAGCAAAGGGGGCAGAAGCAGGAGCCTCCCTAGTGCTCCTGCCTACAGGCCCAGAGCCCACAGGGTCCTTCCCACAGCATCTTCCTAGCAGGCACCTGTGCCCCTTGGCTCCAGAGATCAGCACTGCTGCAGCCAGTTCCCAGGGCCCCAGGTGCCGGCCACATGCCCTAAACCCCACAATGCGTCTGTGCACGTGCAGCTACCCTCACAACCAGGGCAACACAGTTGCAGCTGCTCGGCCTGAGGGACCCGGGCATGCTGGCCCCATCTGGAAAGCTGCCTGCTACCAGCTCATGCTAGACACTGGTACCGAGACAGCCACTGAAGCAAGGGCACGCTCCAGCTCTGCTGGCCATGGGTGCCCAAGGGAGGGGCTGCGGGATGGCTTGTATCAGCCCCGCAGCGATGTCCCCATGCTGCCCCAGTAGAGAGCAACCAGGTTCCCACGCTCGGAGCCCGCTGCCAGGAGGACAAAACCACACAAAAACACCTGTGTCAGGAGCCTGACCCTAAGCCTCACTCCTGCTCAGCCCTGCTCCAGCCTCACCGAAAACACAAGCACTCTCAGGTCTGAGCCGGGCTGGGTAGGTGAACCCAGCAGCCAGTGCCCTGCCCTGGCTTCTGAAGACCCCAGACCCTTTGGTCCCCTGTACCCTCATGCAGCAGGGCCAGGCTGGCCACTCCTGCCCGTGCAAATCCCACTCACCATCCTTGTGTGCGGGGGAGCCATGGTGCAGTGCGCCAGCCCATGACCACCGCTGCTGCCGGATTTCAGCCCAGGTCTTCTTGGCTGAGCGCTGGATGGCGGCTTCATAGCGCTCCTGCCAGAGGGTGAGAGGGACCAGGCATGAGGCCTGGAGCTGCCTGCAGCCCACAGCCCCACCTGCACCTAGGGGTCAGGGACCAGCCTGGCAAGATCAGCCCAAGGGCCTTGGCACTGAGCCTGGTGCTGTGGCCTGGGACAGCTCTGCCTAAAGCAGGACAGGGACCACTGCCCCCAGCCTGGCTGGGGACAGGAGCATGGTGTGGGGGCTGGTGCATGCGTGCAGGAGCCCAGCAGGGCGGTGGGGCTGAGACAACTGCCCGTGGGGCAGGGTCGTGCCACTGGGGACATGCCCAACACACCTGCCAGCAGTAGGGTCTGCCCACACAGCCTGTCTGTCTGTCTGCCCACCTGCCTGTGCCCATCCCCCTGCCCACCTTGTTCTTCTCCAGCTTCTGGCGCTGGCGCTCCTCCAGCACGGCACGGCGCTGCTCTGCCTTCAGGCGCTGCTCCTCTAGCCGCTTCCGCCGGTCCTCCAGCTGCTTCTCCCGCAGCACCTTGGCTTTCTCCTCCTTCTCTAGCCACAGGACCCGCTTGGCAGCTGGGGAGAGCAGGACCACCAGGGAATGGGTCACCTCGATCCCCAGGAGCACCGGCCGGTGGCTCCAGCTGCCCCCTCTACTTCATTGACACCAGCCCCTGCTCGCCCCAGTGCCCCCCACACTCCCAAGCTGCAGACTCAGCACCACTGGGCAGGCGCTGCTCGGTCTGCAGCAGGGCACATCTCCCGCCCCAGCCTGCCCCCTCCTTGGCGCCTGCTCCCAGGAGGTGGACGGAGCCCTGTCTGTGGGGGCCAATGGCATGGGCTGGTGTGGCGGGGGGGGGCCATGCTCCTGGCAGCACCCTGCTCACAGAGCCTGCCCAGGGAGCAGGGCCTGGGGAAGTCGGGCCAGGCCAAACCAAGCAGAGTGCACGGCTTGGGAAGGCCAGGCTGAGCTGGGCCTGGCCGGGGCAGGACTGCCTGTGGGGGGGCTGGGTTGACCTAAGCACAACCAGCAGCAGCCCCCAGCCCCACCCCCAGGTCTGTAAGGGGGGTGGGGGGCAGAGGCACCCACAGCAATGGCTCTGAAGCCAGGGGAGGAGTTTGGGGCCAGGACAAAAGGGAGCCTGGGAGCCGGCCTGGAAAGAGCATTCGGGGAAACAATGGAGGAATGAGGGTGGAAAGAGCAGGACAAGGAGGCCACTGTGCAGGGAGGGGGCCAGGAGTGCAGCAGGGCCTCTTGCCTGCTCCTCCAGGCCCGTCAGCCTGCAGAACCCCAGGGTCCCTGGGCAGGGCAGGAGCCCAGCAGGCCGCTGGCAAGCGGGCTGTCATTTGCCCCCATCCCCCCCGGGGCTACCGCCCTCAGAGCCTCCCAATGGGACTCGGGGCAACCTGCCAGGAAGTGATAAGTGCCCCCCACAGCTTCCTCTCGCAGGGCCCAGCCTGAGCTCCCCAAGAGTACCAGGACCCAGTGGCCCTGCCAGCCTGACCCACTCCTCACCCAGGTACTTGGCTCGCTCCTCACGACGCTCCTTCGCCTGCCGGTGCCGCACCTGGGCTTTCTGAACATCTGGGTAGGGAAAAGAGTGGAAACCAGCTCAAAGCCGTGCTCTGGACGGCCCTGCCAACCCTGGCACTGGCCCTGTCCCTGCCCCTGTGCCATGGCCCTGCTCCGTGTGCAGCTCCCGCCCTGCCCAGCAGGTCTGCTCTGCTGCCCACTAGGCAGGTGAGTCCACACACCTGGGGCAAGCTCCAAGGCACCCATCAGGGCCAGGCCCTGTCCTGGCAGCCTCAGCTCCCAGGTGGAGTGGCTCTGCATACACAGGGAGGTCCAGGGCTCCCTGGCGCATGCACATGCTCCCATCCCAGGTCCCCTTGGAAAGCAGGGGCCAGCACCTAGAACTGCAAGGTTGATGCCCTGGTCAGGCAGAGCCTAGCCAGCCATTGCAGGCCTTGGTGTACCCCAGGGGATCTCACAGCTAGCATGGGCCAACCCAGCCGGGTCAGCCAGGCCTGGCCCGGCACTAGCTGGAGGCTGGCCAAACAAACAGTGCAATGGGGGCAGAGGAGAACCCCCAGGCCCAGACCGGCCCCACTGTGGGATGTGCACGCACCTTGCCTGGGCCGGGGGCTGGCAACCACTGTGGCCGGAGGCAGAGAAGTGGCAGCAGCAGCAGGAGGAGGCTGGTCACTTTTTGGAGGCACGGGATCTCCCACGGGGGCTGTCACGGCCGGGGAGTGTGTGGTGCCTCTGGGAGGGCTCTCGGCTTGGGGAGCGGTCCCCTCTGCAACCAGGGGGGCACTGGCAGGGGCAGGCTCCTTACTGCCGGGGGAGCACGTCTGCCCTGGGCCAGGTGCTGGAGCAGGTGTGAGGGCAGGAGCAGGCTGGTCGATCGTGGCAGGCAGCATTTCTCCTGGGGGGGTCCCAGTGGCAGGGGGGTGCTGGTTACTGCGAGGGGGGAGGCTCCCAGTGCCTAGGGGTGTGAGCGCAGCACAGGTCTGGTCGCTCTTTGCCAGGTGGGGACTGGCAGGGGTGCAGGGCTGGTTGCTCTCGGGGCTCACGACGTCTTTAGCTGGGGTCCTGGCTTCAGCTGCAAAACAAGCAGAAGAGAAGGTCACACATGGCTGGAGAGCCCTGGGCAACCAGAGGGCACCAGGCAGCAGTCCCCCCATCCCAGCACTCAGGACTGCTCAATGGCAGGGGCAGGGGCCCCCAGGGGCTGCATGTACCAGGCTGCAGCCAGAGATTGCCTGAGCCCTGAAACAGGAACCGATACTGAAAGCTGCTCAACTCCAAACTCCCTAGGAAGAGGGTTAGCTGAGCCACCCACGCTCAGCCCCCATCCTGCAGTCCCAGGCCTGGGCCACAGTGGGTGAAAGTCCATGGTCACCCCAGGGGCGGTGGGGGGAAGGTCAGAGCAAAGAGGCTGCTTAGCGGGGGCAAGAGGGGCAGTGAATCTGTGAGAACAAGACAGCCCCACCCCTGATCCTGGGCCCAGCCTGTCTCCTACCCCAGCCCCGGCAGTGTGCCCAGAGCAGATGCATCTGCAGCAGAGGAAGAGGCCTCTGGCTCAGGCAGCAGCAACCTCAGGGGCAGCAGGTCCATGGGGGAGTTGGTAGGACGAGCGGCTCCAGGATCCTGGCCCCTGATGGGGCTGCCAGATGGTCCCCAGCCCCAGGTAGCCCGGGCAGGGGTGGCCACCATGGGAGAGAGCCCGAGCATGGGGGCTCAGTCCTGGGGTCTCTGCCCCGGGGAGCCTGCATGTGCAGTTGAGACGATGATGGTCAGAGATGGATTAGATGGAGACAGTGTGGCTGGGGCAGACACAGTGATCTCTCAAGACCCTTCCAGCTCTGCCCTCCGGTGACGGGGCGAGGGTGGGAGCAGCTGCTGGCCACAGTGGGCCCAGCTCTCAGTGGGGCTGGGGTGGAAAGCATGGTACACGATCCACAGCCAAAGTGCTGGGGGCTTCAGACCAGGTTGCAGGGGGGCCCAGAGCGACTGGTCAGGTACAGGCACCACTGAGCCCATGTCCCACCTTGCCCCGAGCCCCTGCCCTGCAGCACAACGGCAGAGCCCCACAGTGCAGGCAAACAACAGCCCATGCCCCTGCGGTCTCCCCCAGGCCCAGGTGCCAGGCATAGCGCACGCCCCACACAATGCACAGAGCGCCCGCCCGGCCAACCAGCGCCACCAGCCACTGGGGACTGGGCAACAGGGCACAAAGCCGCCCTTCTTCCTGCAGCAGCCAGCTGCAGCCTTTGCTTCCAGGTGCAGGGAGATGCGCCTCAGATAAAGCTGCCCCCAAAAAGCACGGGGCCCAGGGTGGAGCTCCTGGGTGGCAAGGGGCAGGGCGAGCCACAGCGGCAGGAGCAGGCACCCCCTCAGCACCTGTCACAACAGGGCATGCGACTGCCTCCTGGAACGTGCCAGCTGCCCCCCGCCCCCACCCCGCGGGGGGAGCAGGCTTCGCAGGCTCCCTGACATCACCCAGCCCAGCTCCTCCCTCCCCAGCAGCCTGCGGAGCCTGCACAGCAATTAACTAATGCCGCAAGAATGCGCCTGGGCCTGCGACGAGGCAGCGAGCTGCAGCCCGCCCAGCCCTCCCCCCACACAGCTACGCCGCTCCCCAGGAAGTGAGACACCCGGGCGGGACCGGGCGGGAGCAGACAGAGACGAGGCCCAGGCTTCTCCAGCACCTACGTCAGGGCCAGGAACATGCTTGTGCCTGGGGCAGCCCTGCGCTGGTGGGCCGCAGGCAGCGAGTGAGCACAGCCTGCCTGGTTTGCCGCCTGGGCCTGGGCGCCTGCCCCCACAGCGACCAGTGCTCCTGCATTAGGCGCCTGGCTCCAGCCAGCTGCCAGGGCTCGGCCTGCACAGCACCAAACCCAGGCAGGCAGCGTAGCGCATTCCCTACTCCCAAGGTTGCTCTGGCACCCCAACCTGGAGGGGCCGACATCCTTCCTGCACTCGCTGGCCTGGAGCACACTCCCTGCAGAACACCTGTGTGCCCAGCAACATGCTCCCCCCGCCAGGAAACTCCCCTCCACCCACTCCCCACCCTGGGGAGTTTGCATGACCAGCAACAAGAGCCAGAGATGGTCTGTGTGTGGGCGTGTGCATGTCCTCTATCCTTGGGAGCTAAGGAAAAGCAAACCTGAATCGAGTGCTGGCCTAGCCAAGCTGGAGGGGGTGCACACACGCACATGTGTGCACCCTCAACACACATGTGCACGCATGACGGCACCGGCTTTCCCCAGCCCAGCTGCGGCACAGGCCCAAGCCAGGCCGTGGATGCATGAGGAGGCAGCAGCAGATCCTGGGTGGGGGGGGCCTGTCTAGGAAGCGGCCCACCCACCCCCAACCATCGCCCTGACGAAAACAAGCAGGGAGCAGCCTGGGAAGCCCCAAAGTCTCCTCCCAGGGCTGGAGCTGGAGCCAGAGCAAACCCAGGCTGGGGGGAGCTGGTTGGTTACAGACTCTGAAGTCACAAGGGCCAGACCCAGGACCCTCAGAGCAGGGCTGACCAGCTTCTGTAACCCCTTTAGACACACGCTGGGACTGTGGCCAACATCACAACCCCACCAGACCCTGCTGCAAGCCCTCCAGCTGGAAGGGCTCAGAGCCCTGAATACACAAGGGCTCCCATCCATGGGAATTTCCCCCTCGACTTTCTCACGTGGGTCCCCACACAGCCACGGTGCTGTGCTCCTGGCAGGCCTGGCCTAGGATCCTGCTGACCCCAGCAAGCAGGACGGGCAACGCCACCAGTCCAGGAGGAGCCAGGCACCAAAGGGTTAGGGGAGCAGGGAGCAGCTGTGCAAAGCCAGGAAACCAGGTCCCCGTCCTGAGAAGGGGCCAGTGATGCTAGGGAGCCAATATGTGGCAACCCTGCTGCTGCTGTGTGCACAGCAAGGGAAGGCAGCATCCCAGGACCTCTGCAGGGCAGCGTCCTGTGGGGGGGCTACGCTCTCCTGCCATCAAGCCCCGACTTCTGGAACTGTTGCAGGACTAGCAGCACTGACAGGATGCCTGGGGTCTTTGCCCGGCTCCATGTGGCTCTAGCCCCACTCCATGCCCACACGCCAAGGCAGGGCAGGCTGCACTCAGACCCTGAAGCCACTGCGTGTCACTGGCAGTCACCACGGTGGGAGCTGTCACCGGGGCAGGGAGGGGGCACTGAGAGTCCCTGGAAGGGGCCCACACCTGCTGAGGTAGCCAGCACCACGGCCAGAAGGCAAAATCCTATTTGCAAAGTGCCCTTGGGTCCAGGGGACACAGAGCAGCACGGGGCAAAGAAGGAGCTTGCTGAGCCCAGGCCTGGAGGCACTGGGCCCATTTGGAGACAGGACTGCAGCAGCACCCACACGGGGAGCTGGGTTGCGTGTGCAGCACAAAGCAGGGCCAAGCTGAGTGCCTGTCAGTGCCCAGGACAGAGGGCCCCCTCAGGGCCACAAAGGCAGTTGCTCGAGGCCTGGGCTCCTGAGCCCAAACCCAGCATCCGCCTGGAAACGGGAGCTGTGTTGGTGAGGGTGCCCTGAGGGCTCCGACGCCCGGAGACGCTGATGCCACTGGCAGAGCCTGTGAGCCCCAATGGCAGCACCAGCCCTGGGCAGGGATGGCCACACAGCCACTCCGGCACCCACCAGGGCCAGCACAGAGGCTGGGAAGCGGCCCCCAAAGGGAGTCTCCAGGCCATGCCAGGGCTGCTGCGGTGGGGTGAACAAAGGCAGCCCCGGCTTCCTGGTATTCTCAGCAGCAGGAAGCAACATCTCCCATCCGAGCCCCGGCACAGCCCAGCATCCGCCCGCCCTGGGAGGCAGCTGCAAGCCCAGTGCTCCCAAGAGCAGGACAGCAGCTGCTGCACCCCCAGGGAGGACTACACCTCGGCTGCTTGGGGCCATAGCGGGGCGGTCAGGAAGGCCAAGGCGGAGATGGGACTGGGACTAGCTACTCAGATCAAGGACAACAAGAAGTCCTTTTTTAAATACATAGGGGGCAAAAAGAAGGTACTGGGTAACGTGGGGCCCCTGCAAGACACGCTAGGAAATCTGGTCGTCACACCAGACAACAAAGCTAACCTATTTAACAATTTCTTTGTCTCTGTTTTCCTAAGCTTGGGACCCCCTCAGGCCCCAGGGGAGGCACACCTAGGCCAGGGGTAAGGGAGGATCTAGTCAGGGAACTTCTGGAGGGACTGGATGTATTTAAATCAGCCGGTCCGGACGATCTCCACCCCCGAGTACTGAGGGAATTGGCTGAGGTCATTGCAGGACCCCTAGCACAGCTGTATGAGCACTCGTGGTGCCCTGGTGTGGGGCCAGAGGACTGGAAGAGGGCCAATGTGGTTCCCACCTTCAAAACGGGGAGGAAGGAGGACCCGGGAACTATAGGCCAGTCAGTCTTACCTCGGCCCTGGGCAAGCTTTTTGAGAGAATTATCCTGGTGCATGTTCACGAGGGGCCAGCAGGGGATTTCATGCTTAGGGGCAACCAACACGGGTTCATTAGGGGCAGGTCCTGTCAGACCAACCTGGTGGCCCCCTACGACCAGGTCACCAAATCCCCGGATGCAGGAGTAGCAGTGGACATCGACTTCCTGGACTTTCGGAAGGCCTTTGACACTGTCTCTCACCCCATTCTCGTTAAGAAACTGGGGGCTGTGGTGTCAACATCCACACAGTCAGACGTGTCGCCAACTGGCGGGAGGGCCGCACACAGAGCATGGTGGTGGACGGGTCATGTTCAACCTGGAAGGACGTGGGTAGTGGGGTCCCCCAGGGCTCGGGCCCGCACTGTTCAACATCTTCATCAGCGACTTGGACAAGGGGGTAAAAAGCACCTGTTCAAATTTGCTGATGTCACTAAGATGTGGGGGGATGTGGGCACACTAGAAGGGAGCAATAGGCTGCAATCGGACCTAGACAGGTTACAGGGGTGGGCGGATGAGAA
>NW_017728940.1:9217-10654 GCF_001723895.1 Crocodylus porosus | reverse complement strand
ATGCGGCACTGGTCAGGCCGCAGCTGGAGTACTGCGTGCAGTTCTGGGCGCCGCACTTCAGGAGGGATGTGGACAGCATGGAGAGGGTCCAGAGAAGGGACACTCGCATGGTCAGGGGGCAGCAGGGCAGGCCCTATGACGAGAGGCGATGGGACCTGAACCTGTTCAGCCTCCACAAGAAAAGGCTGAGGGGGATCTAGAGGCCTGTTACAAACTAGTCCGAGGGGACCAGCAGGCATTGGGAGAGTCCCTGCTCCTCCAGGCATGACCAGGAGTGACCAGGAATAATGGTTACAAGCTGGCAGAGGGGAGATCCAGACTAGATGTCAAGAGGCGCGACTTCACGGTCAGGGCGGCTAGGATCTGGAACCAACTTCCAAGAGAAGTGGTGCTGGCTCCTCCCCTGGGGGTCTTTAAGAGGAGGCTGAACACCTCGCCAGAGTCATTTGACCCCAGTACTCTTCCTACCATGCCAGGGGTCGGACTTGATGATCTGCTCAGGTCCCTTCCAACCCAACCAACTATGAAACAATCCAGGCCCTGCAGGCTGCAGAAGGGCACCGTGGGGCATGGCTGCTGCATAGGGGCAGCAACCCACTGCAGCCAGAGCCATGTGCCCCACCTTCCCCCACACCCTCTGCCTAGCCTCTGCAGCTTGTCCCTTCACTCCTAAGATGCAGGTACACCTCCCCCCCCCAGCCCAGCACAGGCAGCTCCCCGGGCACCACAGGCCCAGCCACCTGGCTCAAAAGGACCGCCCCTGGTGCCAGACAAATGTCTCCAGAGACACAGTCTCTGCCCAGCCTGGGGACAGGGCCAGTGGCTTCAAGGGCAGGAGGATACCTCCCTGCAGATATCTGTGCCTGGGCATGGTGGGGGATAGGCAGGTGGGTGGCTGGGTGGGGGCAGAATTGGGTCCTGGATCATGCCCTGGACCTGCATGGCAGGCTGTCTGGGCAGGCACGCAGTGTGGCAGCAGTGCAAGGGGCCTCTGGGCATCCACATCCCTCCTGCCACAGCAGGGACAGGGAATGCCTGCTTCCAGCCAAACTCAGGGAGGCCGATGCAAAGCCCCAGCAGTGGCACCATGGGCACGGGCTGCCAGGAGTGCTGGGGGGCAGCGGAGAGCCAGGCTGGAGCCAGGCACTGCTAGCTGGACACACAGCTGACCAGACAGACAGGAGCACTGCAACTTCACCAGGTCAGCCCAGCAGAGCTGGGGCCACTGGACAGGGCTGCCAGGGCCACGCGGCTGAACTGGCGCAGCCCCACTCCCATCTGTCCCTGTCACCACCTCTTCCCAGCAGCTGCCCTGAAACCTAACGCCACAATGCATCCAGGCTGCGGGCGGGGGACTCCAGGGAGGTGCGGCTTGCACACAGGCACACACATGCACACACGTGCTGCCAGCCCCCTCCCTGAGTGCTCATGGGCCTG
>NW_017728940.1:7681-9102 GCF_001723895.1 Crocodylus porosus | reverse complement strand
GACCTGCACCAGTGGGTCCTGCATACTGGGGTAATGCAGCAGGTGGGCAGGGGCACTGTGGAAACCCAAACCCCAGGGCCCCTCTGCCCCCAAGCACAACCAATGTCCAGGCAGGAACAGACATCCTGCCGTGGAGAGCAAATCCGAGCTGGGCTGCTCACAGGGATGCCTGGAGAAGGCCCTCCTGCATGTAGCCCCATCCCCATGGGATGTGCAGCCACCCTACAAGGCTGCGCCTAACAGACTGACCCAGACAGATGGAAGGCGCTCAAGCTGCTCCCTGCAATCTGCACCCATGGGTGGGCAATGGCAGGAGATGGGAGCAGGAGGATGGGGCCAGACTGGGACCCGCCCTGGAGCCCATGTGGGATCCCACAGGAGGGCAGACTGCCAGGAGCCCCCAGTCCATAGTCCAGGCCAGGAAGAGCAGGGCAGAGGCTTTCCTATGCAGTTGCAGCTCCTGGCCAGGCCGGCTTGTTGTGGGCAGCTAGATAGTGGTGCGTGAACTGGATGTTGGAGACACATTGCTCGGCTGGCAAGGAGCGGCTGCCAGTGCGGGGGGGGGGCAGGGAGGGGCTGGTGCTGGGCAAAGGCCCCTCCCCGAGCCACACAGCCCCAGGCCCCTGGCATCAGACCCTACCCCTACCAGCCACCCTGCAGCTCCCTGGCTCCGTGATGAGCATCTGGGCTGTGTCCCAGGCATGCCTGACTGCATCCACATACATGTGCGCACACACACACATGCATGCATGCCTACACGTGACATCCTGGGGATTAGGCTGAGCTAATAGCTACTGTATCCTTCACACCTGGGTGACGTTATCGGCGCAGCTCCCAACAGGCGTGCTGGCAGCACACACCCTCTTGCTCATGCACCAGCTCAGCCAGACACACAGGCTGCCGCCTGGAGGGGTCAGGTCCAAGCAGCACAGGCAAGCCAGGCTGCAACAGCACAGGGCAAAACCCCGCATGGCAGCAGGCTCCGGTGCTGACCCCAGCTGGGAGTGAGGTCCTGCTTGCTGCAGGACAATGCCAGGGAGGCCTCTGTGCCCAGGAGCCAAGGGTACCCCTGCCCACGGTTCCTCTCTCCCCAGAGGCATGTTACCGTGGCCCTGGGGGGGGGGGTGAGTGCTGCTCCTTCCCACTGCTCTTGCTCCACCTGGAAGCAAAACAGCCTCTGATGCTTTCATGGGACACAAAATCCCAGGAGGGCAGTGAGGGCAACTGGCTCCCACCCAGGGACAAGGGCTCAGCACCGTGGCACAGGCAGCAACAAGCCCCCAGAGCGCCAACCCACTCTACCTGGCCCGGCGTGGCATGGACCAACCCACACAGCAAAGCAGCGTGTGTGGCACAGCACAGTCACTTCGGGTGGTCGCCGTATAATAATACCCAGATCAGATACTCATTTGTGTTTTTAA
>NW_017728940.1:5879-7581 GCF_001723895.1 Crocodylus porosus | reverse complement strand
AAGTCCTGTTGAGCGTGCTGTAAACAAGGGGTGCTGGAGTCACGGAGCTGGCCGGGCCGAAAACACCACAGCTGTTTGCAGAGCAAGGGGCTCGGCATCAGCCTGGGGGCGGGGAACAGGCCCAGGGCTCAGTGGGCTCCATAAGGACTCCTGCCCCACCTCAAACACTGCCACAGCGGGCACAGACTGGGCCGGATGAATCACAGCAGCTGTCCCTCCCGCTCCCAGCAGAGGCACGGGGCAGAGGGGGAGGAGGCCGCCTGCCTTCCTCCTCCCCGTCCATCTGCAGGCACAGACGCCCTGCCACCACAATGCTTAGTCACAGCCGTGGGGCCCGGCCTTCCTGGGGCACCAGCAGACCCAGGGCCAAAGAGCACTTGGCTGGGGCCACTCAGGAGCTGGGAGCCAAAACAAACCCCTGGGTCGGCAGGGTCTGCGCTTGCTGGCCACAGCCCAGCCCATGAGCTGCGGAGACAGGGGCAGAGCTCAGTACAGGCCAGCCTGCAACATTTGGCCCAAGCGCAGTCCAGAGCACACACTGCTTGCTCCTTTCACCTCCTGATCTGACCCCACACCCATCAGGGCTGCCCAGCCCTGCCCTGCCGCCCACCCCAAGGGCTCAGTGCCGGCGGGACTCACTCCGGCCTAGGGAAGCACAACAGCAGAGGCCCAAACGTGGCAGACCCAGAGCCCCCCTGCACAGACGGGCTGCAGCCCCTGGCGGTGGGGAGGGGGCAGCTGCGGAGGGTGGGAGGACAGGATTTCGGTGCTGCCCAGGCTGGGGGCTGCCTCTCCCAGAGGGCGACAGCCCAGAACAGAGGCTGGGGCACAGCAGGGATCCCAGGGAGACTCCAGCCTGGACCCAAGCAGGCAGGTGCTTGGGAGGGCGCTGCAGACTGGAGCCAGACTCGGGGCCTGGAAGCCTGGTCAAGGGCAGCACCCACTCGCAGGCCCTTGATGACTGGTTCCCCTAGGCCCCGATTTGTGCTCTGGGGCTCAGAAGCCAAGTCAGCCCCTGCCTGCTCGACCCCCAGCGCTGGGTAGGGGTGTCCAGCCAGTCAGGGCTGCAACGAGCAGCTGAGCAGGAGGTGCCTGGAAGCAGCCGCTCCCTCGCCCTGACCATCCTGTGCGCCGGCTTCCCCGAGGGGCGCTGGGCCTGCCAGCCACATCCGCCAACCCAGGTGCCAGGGCTGCTGGAGCTCCCCAGACTGCCGCTCCTCGCAGTGGGCCCCAGCCCGGCATTTTAGGCCCTGGTGGCAAAAGCATCCTCCCCGCAGGCCCGGGCCTGGGCTCGGTGGAGGGCCGCTCTGGCCCAGCAGTGCCCCTCGCTCCCCACCGCCCGCCCCCGGGGCCCGGCCACGCAGCGGCTCCGTCTAAGGGGGCGTGGGGGCGGCAGCTCGCAGCGGGCCCGGTGGAGGGGGGCGATCCCGGGCGGTATTTTTAACCCCACCGCGCCCGCGCAGGGCCCCCGCGCAGGAGCCGAGCTCCGCCCCGGCCCGACGCGCTCTTGGCCGCACAATGGCCGGGCGGGGCTGACTCCGCTGCGCCTCCGGCCCGGCCCTTGGCGGTTACCTTGCCCCGGCGGCGGCCGCATCCCGACCAGCTCGGGGGCCGCGCGGCGCTGCTCCATGCCGGCCGGCCGGGCCTCTGCGGTCCTGTGTCCGGCGGCCGGAGCCGCCTCAGCCCCGCTGTCGCCGGCTCA
>NW_017728940.1:0-5195 GCF_001723895.1 Crocodylus porosus | reverse complement strand
GGGAGCCCAGGCACCCCCCCACCCCCACCAACCTCGCAGCAGTGGGGGCCTACATTGTGCCATGAATGCCCAGTGGCGCTCACCTCCTCGCCATCTCGCGGCCCCCTGTTCTCCAGCACCACGGACACGCTGAGGTTGGCACAGACTGGCAGGGTGGGGGGATCCAGGACCAGGTCCTGGTAGTGGAAGGAGGTGTAGGACAAGCCGTAGCCAAAGGGGTAGAGCGGGGGCTCCGGCCCATAGTACCGGTAGGTCCGTCCCACCATGGTGTAGTTCTCCATCGCCGGCACCTGCAGCCATGGGGCGGGTGAGGTCAGCCACAACCCCTGGCACCATGCTAGGCCAGGCCAGGGGGCCTGGGGGCCCACTGGCTGCAGGCATGTGGGGGGCAGGGGGCATGGGGCTGGTTCCTAGCAGGGGCTGCCCTAGGCTGTGCTGGCCATGGGCAAGACCCCACTGCTACAGTGTGGGGCAGCCATGGCCCAGGGGGCGAGTGCCCCTGGGGAGATCCTGAGTGATGCTGAGCCCAGCAGCAGGGCCAGGCCCATCGGCCTCACCTGGTGCATGCCAGCCGGCCATGTGGCTGGGAGCCGCCCTCCTGGGTTGGCGCCGTCCTGGCCCAGCAGCACCTTGGTGACAGCAGTGCCGGCTGCCTGCGCTGGAAAGAAGCAGGCGAGGATGGCGTGCACGCTGGGGTGGGCCTGTGCCCAGCTCACATCCAGGGGCCCAGCGTTGAAGAGCAGCAGGATGACGGGGCGTCCGGCAGCTGCAGGGACAATGGGAGAGAGAGGTGTCACGCGATCTGGACACTCCCTGCATCAGGGCCCAGGGACTCTGGGCTCAGCACGGACCCCTGTCCCTGCATGGGCTGGGTTGAGCAGGGCAGCACCTCAAGTGCAGTCCCCTCCAGGCTCTGGGTGAATTGCCCATTACCAAGGCCTCCATCCCTGCAGGTGACCCTCCCCACTCCTCCAGGGTCCTGGGGAGCCACATAGTTCCTGGAAAGCCCCTGGTGGGCAAAGCAGAGGCCCTTCCCCACCGGCCTGCCCCCCTGGAGGCTGTGTGCCCCTAGGACAGGGGCAGGCAATTATTTTGGGCAGAGGGCCGCTTACTGAGTTTTGGCAAGCCGTTGAGGGCCAGGAAGCCCAGGGCAGATTTAATATTAATTTTCTAAATGTTTTAGGGGTCTTGTGGGCCAGATAGAATGGCCTGGCAGGTCACGTCCGGCCCCTGGGCCGCATTTTGCCCACCCCTGCCCTAGGAGCTTCAGCGTCCTCCCTGCTCCCTCCCCCGTGCTGCCTCACCCTCGGCCACTGCGTCCTGCAGCAGCTGCAGCTGGTGCCCAGGCAGAGCCAGGTCCCTCCGGTCTTTCATCTCCGACTCCAGGTCAGTCCCTGGCAGGAAGAGCCGAGGCTGTCGCCTGTCCCCTGCTGCCCCAGGCGCCCCAAGACCAGGCTGGAACAGCAGGATAGCCCTGGCCACAGCCCCTACCATAGGCCCCTTCCCTGAAGGCATAAGGGGCCTGGCCTCTTAGCAGAGGCTCCAAGTCTGGCAACCTATGGACCTCATCCTGGCACTCGTGGGCTGCGGTGGCCGAAGATTCCCGGGGCTGGGAGCCGCCAGCCGCAGAGGAGCTGCCTGGAAGCTGCACCCCCACCCCATACCCGCCTCTAGGGACAGGGGTCCCATCTGCTGCACCCCCATACCTGTGCCCAGGCACACAATGACAACGTTGGCCCCCCGCACGGCTGCCTTCACCTCAGCGGGCACATAGTGTAGGCACTGTGGTTCATGACAGCCAGCCGCAAAGCTGACATTGGCTGGCAGTGCCTCCAGGCCCCTCCTGTGTGGCATGGGAAGTACATGTACTGCGCTGCCTGGCCCTGGCCCTGGCTCTGGCCCTAGTGGTGGGGGGAAGGGGCATGGCCAGGAGCAGGAGCCAGGCAGTGTTTCAAACCACGGTGCCCGCCCTGCATAACCCCTGCCCAAGCCAGACCTGCCCTGAGGGTGGTTGCAAAGCAGGGGGCAGCTTATGCCCTACCTGGGAGTGATGATGTACTGGGGGTCTGGGACAGGCGCATAGTCTCCAAACAGGACATGGGGGCTGTCAGCAAAGGGGCCAACCACCTGTGGAGAGAAGGAGGGTGGCGGGGAGGCTGCCTGCTTTGCCACGGGCCCCTACACAGGGGAGCGCAGACTGGGGAGCACCAGCACTGGCCACAGAATGTGCGGGCTGCAGAGGGCCAGGATGGGGATCACAGGGGACAGGCGGCACTGTCCGGCAGTCTGAATTGGGGTCGGGGCACCACTCACTCTACTCTGCCAATACTGTGTCTGCCCATGGCATGGGATGGCTGGAGTGGGCAGGGCTCCCGGTGGGGCCACAGGGAACAGTGCATGCCCTGTGGAGGGACTGAGGGTGCCCAGGGATCAGGCAGCCCCAGGTCCCCCGGCTCCTGGGTCTCCCATGCGTGTCTGTGTGGGGGGCACTCACAGCGATGCGCCCGCCTGCTAGGTCCTGGGCCCGCAGGGGCAGCATGTCCTCCACATTCTTCAGCAGCACCAGGGTCTTGATGGCAGCCTCTAGTGCCAGGGCCTGGTGTGCTGGGCTCTGCACGGTGTCCATGTCCAGTGCACGGTATGGGTTCATCTCAGGTGGGTCGAACTCCCCCAACCGCAGACGCGTGTAGAAGAGTGGCCGCACTCGCGCCTTCACTGTCTGCAAGAACCCAGGGGCTCAGCTGGAGGCAACCACAGCTCCTCCTCCTCACCCAGGGCCCCCTGGCCCCAGCTTGGCACCTGGAGCAGCCTGAGGCCCCTGCCCCCAGGGCAGCCAGCATCTGGCACATCCTTGGTGCCGTGCCTTCTGCTGGCACCACCTCTGCCCCGTGGCTCCCACCTCCATGGTGATGTTGCCCTGGGCCACGGCCTCTGTTATGAGGGTGAAGATGTTTTTCCGCAGGCCGTAGGTCAGCTCCAAGTTGAGGCCAGCGTTCACTGCAGCTGCACAGCAGGAGGAAAGCAACACATCAGTCACCTAGGGCCCCCGTGAGCTCGGGCACCTATGCAGTTCTTGCCTGGAGGTTCAAAGCCCTTCCCAGGGCTCCTGAGCCCTTGGAGGCTTATGGGGGAGGAGAGATGGATCCCTGCCCCTGTGGAAACTGGGGCACCGAGCAGGGCAACATCCGTGCAAGGTGGTGATAGCTGGAGATGGAGCCCAGGCATCCTGGCCACAGCCCAGTACCTGGCCTCTGGTGCCCTGGGAGCCCCTTTGTGCCGACCTGCTCTCACTGGGAACAGGCAGCAGCAGGAGCTGGAGCAGCAGGGACCCTGGGACACCCGCCCCCACACTCACCGATCGCTGTCTCCAGGAAGCTGTGTGTGTAGTGGTGCCCCAGCAGGATCAGCTCCACGGCACCCTCGTCGCTCACAACGTAGCCCTGGAAGCCCCACTCCTCACGCAGGATCCCCGTCAGCAGCTGCTCGTGGGCACAGGCCGGCACCCCGTTGATCCTGGGGGCGGGCAGGTAGTGCTGAGCCACTGGGGGCAGCTCTGTCCCAGCATGGGACACCATCCCCCAGGCCATGGCCCCATCCCAGAATCTGCCAAGCCTCCCACCTCCCTGGCCAGGCCCCGCTGGCACCTGTTGTAGCTGCACATGAAGCTGTAGGACCCGGCATGGACACAGGCCTCGAACTGGGGCAGGAAGGTTGTTCTCCAGTCCAGCTCCCCCACCTGCAGGATGCCGGGGGGAGCAGCCTGGTCAATGTGGTCAGCCTGGCCTTGGCCCTGGCCCAGCAGCTCCTTAGTGCCGCCCCTCCCCAGCCTGGCCTTGACTGTCTGGACCCCGCCCCGCCTCACCTTGGCGTCAAAGCAGTAGCGGGACACAGGCAAGTTCTCAGGCCCCCCATGCACGCTGAAGTGCTTGCAGCCCGCGCTCGCCTTGACGTAGCGTGGGTGGGGGCCCTGCAGCCCCTTCACAAAACTTGCCCCCAGCTCTGCACTCAGGAATGGGTCCTCCCCGTACGTCTCCTGCAGGATAGACAGGACACGTCCCAGCTGTGGCCCTGTGGCTAGGACCTCCACCGGGACTCCTGCCCCCACACCCTCCTCCTTGCTGCTGCAGTTGGGACCCCGGGCCACATGGCCCTCACCTGGTTGCGGCCCCAGAGCGGGTGGCGCATGATGTTGAGCACGGGGCTGAAGCAGCTGAGGCCTGTATGGTCACTGTATTTGCCTATGGCCATGAAATGGTTGTGCTTGGCTCTCACCTCGGTGGCTGTGGCATTGGCCACACGGTAGATCAGCTCTGGGCTGTGGGGCAAGGAGCACAGCTGATGTGCTGGGGGTAGAGGGGAGACCCAGAGCTAGCCTCTCCCCCCGCCCCCCAAAGCCACAGCACCAGCCCTGGGGAAGGGCAGGGGCAGAGCCAGCCTCCAGGCAAGGTACTGCCTGCCCATCCCCCAGCCCTACCTGAAGGAGGCGGCCAGCCCCAGGGCCTGGGGGAAGGCAGTGGCCCAGCCAGGGGCCTCCCCATCGCCCCGCAGGCACTCGGTGTTCCAGTTGTAGGGCTGGATGCCCAGCCGCTCGATGCCCGGTGCCGGCCCGTTGCCCTTAGCACCGCCTCTCGCCATCTGTGGGGCGGATGTGGGTGGGCACGGGGCAGCACAGGCTGTGGGCACCCTGCGACCCGCCCCACGCCACCGAGGGCGGTCAGCTCCTTGCAGACCCTGGCAGCGCCCCCTACCGGCGTCCACGAGCTCCCATAGCCCAACTCCGACCCGGCCCCTCCGCCGGGTGCCCCAGGTCCTCTCGGGTCCTCCGCCCGTGAACCCCGCACCCCACCTGCAGCACCATCTCCTCCAGGCTCAGCCGGCCCACGAGGTCGTCCAGCCGCTGGTCCCAAGGCAGGGAGGGGTCCTGGAAGGGGAACTGCTGCCCCAGGCTCAGGCCCACCCAGAGAAGCAGGGCCGCGGCGCAAGACAGGGCCATGCTCACGGGACCGCGGGCAGACCACGGGCTGGACCGAGGGAGAGAGACGGGCCCTGTCGGGTGGCGCCGAGCGGGGCCGCTCCTGCCCGGGCGGGGCCGCAGCCAGCTCGGGCAGGGCAGGCCGTGGGCGGCACAGCCCCCGCACCAAGCAGCACGGGGCGCCGGTTCCCACGGTCTGCGGGCCCGCCGCACGGGGGGGCTG
>NW_017728939.1:8801540-8819460 GCF_001723895.1 Crocodylus porosus | reverse complement strand
ACCCGCCTGTCTTCTGGTGTGGATGCTTTGCCCCAAAGTTTGGTGTCATCGGCGAACTTGGCCAGTCCGCTCCTGACTCCAGTGTCCACATCATTGGTGAAGACGTTGAACAATATGGGTCCAAGGACCGAGCCTTGGGGGACCGCACTGGTCACAGGGCACCACGATGAGTGACTGCCATCAATCACAACCCTCTGGGTTGAGACGAGCCTGCAGCCTGTATAAAGGGGATCTATTCTGAGCCCCTTTCTCCCCATTGACCTGGAGTGTTGCTTCAGCAGGCGATGCTCTGCAGGTGTTGTAAATGTTGTTTGATGACTTCAGCCCTGCAAGCTGCTTAGCATGTGCTCTCTTCCAAGTTGTGTTCATATTTCATACAGCTAAATTATTCAGCTGGTATAAAAGGGAATATGCCCTATTTATAGCACTGAGGGCAGCTTGGTTTAGGACTGCGTATGCATTTTCTTGTTAAATGTGGTGTGGCTTCTTCGATGCAACACTTTCTTCTAGGGAGGCATCATGCTCTGGCAGGGGGAAACAGCAGATTGTTGTTTCTACTGAATTCATCAGAGCTGCTCACCTGCCTGAGCCAGCTGCAAAATGCACTGCAGCAAACCTCTTGCTCTACCCGGTGTGTGTGAGCTGTAGGCTGCAGGGTATATTATGGGGTGAGTGACTAGAGCCAACTCCCTGACCTGTCAAGGGTATTTAGAGCAGGGAACCGTGGCTTCAGCTGTAGGGACCGTTCAGCAGCAAACAGTCCTGTGAATCTGCCCCGCATGGAGCAAGGGAGATGGGAGTGACACGGCACGTCCTGCATGCTCTGTGCAGGGGGAGGGATATTGCGCTCCCTTCTCACCCTGCCAGGAGCATGTGAGGATGGGGCACAAAGCGCCCGCCTAGCACTAGGCAGGTTGGGGATGCAGGGCACGCAGCAAACTGCCTGATGAGAGTGTCCTTGCTTCTGTTGTGCCCGCCACTGGTCCTGGTACCCCATCCCCTCACCTGTCCTATACCACGCCCTTGACTTTTTTTTTTTTTTTCCCCTCCTTACCAGCCCCCAGCCCCAATCGCCCTGCTTTTCTGCTCAATCCCAGCCCTGCCTGTCCTGCCTACTACTAGGCACCGCTGTCCAAAGGGTGGGGGGTCCCACCCCCCGCGCATGGGGCAGAGCAAGAGGTTTGCTGCAATGTCTCTTGCAGCTGGCTCAGGCAGGAGAGCAGCTCTGATGTCACATTTCAGGCCCGCTGCACACTGCCAAGAGAGTGGGTAGGAGGGGAGAGGCCTCGGGGATGGAATTCCCCCCTCTTCAGTTGCTAAGGCAACTATTTCCACGGGTAACGGGCAAACACAGCACAAAACCGGAACAGCGGGGTGACGGGGAGGCTGGCCATTGGCTGGGAGAGCAGGGCTGCTGGGTGACACCACGGGAAAGGTGCGGGGAGGGAAGAGAACAAGGGAGGCTGCTCTGCTGCTGCGGCTGCGGAGGGGAGTGGAGCAGAGAGCACCAAGGGGATCCAGGGCAGGTAAGAAAGGATCCCCCTGCTTTGAAGAGGCCGGGGGACAGTCCCCTCCGCCTCCCCAGCTCTTTAGACGGGCGCCCATCACCGTGGCATCCAAGCCCTCCATCCCTTTTCCCCACGCGCCCAACCCTTCTGACCAAGCATGTGGATCAGAGTTGCCTCCGAGGCTGCCTGGCACAGCTGATAGCATGTGGTCTAATCCGGGTCAGGGCATCTGAGCTGCGCTTGGCCCTTGCCACGGCCGCCCGCCCCGAGCGAGGGGCGCGGGAGGGAGCCTGAGCACCGATGGCGAGCCCCTGGCTGTTGCTAAACGGGAAGCGGGAAACGTGGGGCAGCAAGGGCTTGGAGGAGAACGGGCGCCAGCGATGGGCAGCGTGCGGTGTCCCTGCTGCATCTGGGAGTGGGCAGCTGAGCTGTTTTTAAGTTAAAGTCAGGGTCAGGCACAAGCATGGGCAAACCAGGCAGCTACCCGGGGCCAAAAGGGGGCCCAAAAACAGTCTGTTGTCCGATTTTACTACTATCATAACCTCTGACGAAGGGGATGCTAAAAATTCGCCCAGGGCTGCCAGGAGCCTAGGTATGATGTTGGTTAAAGTGTGCCGATGACCAAAAAGTCCCAAATCTGGAAAGGGCAAGTCTCCCCAGCGTGTCGCTGGTGAAACGGGAGATCGTAAGCAGCGCTGGGGCACTGGGACGCAGTCCAAGAGTTCGTGTCTAAGGGAAGAAGCAGAGATTTTTGCACTTGCCAAAGGCCTCGCGTGCTAATAGAGACCAGGGACAGCACACAGTCACCCTGCTGTTCCCAGGAGCTTTCTAGTTGGGGCAGAGTGTCGATCCCTTGTCCTTGGGGCTGGGAGGCAGGGCAGTGACAAGCCTGGATGTCAGGTTGCTTTGCAGCAGAGCAGTTGCATAACCAGACCTGGGCATCTAGGAGGAAAGACTCTTGTGCTGGCTCAGCGTGGGATGAATTGCATCTCTGGCTATAACCTAGAGGCTAGGATTCTTCTTTTTCATTAACCCTTGAAAAAGCAGCTGGACGGCATGATGGTAGCACTGCTTCTCTCCCTTTGGGCAGGCAAAAAGCCAACGGGCAGCAGCACGTTAAGTGTGAAACAATGCAGCAGCCTTGGCTGCTGTTGCAGATCTTTCCCGGATCAGCACATACAACGCGAGCCTGGCTGGGGTGGGGGAAAGCACCTGGGAATGCTCTGGCTGAGGCATGCTGTCAGGCAAGCGTGGGTGGTGATTAAAATCCCCTTGTAACTCAGCAAACAAATAACAGGGATTGCAAACGCAGGAGAGTCTAGATCCCAGTGGGGAAGTAGATGCACTGCTTCAATCACAGTCAGGGAAGGATGCCAATGCAGTTGAGGGCATTGGCTCATAATTGTCTCATTAAAACTGCTTACAATTCTCCCCCACGTAGATGGGAGCACAATAATCCCTTGAAAGGCTGCGGGCCTGAAAATAGCCAAGGTGCCAGCAACCGTTGTGCAGTAGGTACCGTGGCGAAGGCAATCCTTAGAAACCCCCAAGAAAGAGATTGGATGGCGTCTTAATGAGGAGTGCAACTACACTTGCAATTAAACTGCAAGGTTATCCCAAGGTGCATGAATCGTCTCCTCAAGGGCGCTGGCTATATGCAGAGCTACCAGGGGACGGCTCAAGGCGGGTTACTCTGCTGCGTAGTTTGTAGTCACCAGGTAAACAGCTAATGTTGCTAGCTGGTGATTTCAGCCGGTAGTCCTGGGGCCAGGGCCTTGCCTGGGCGGCAGGCGGGCTGGCCGAGGGCGGGCTGCGGTGTGATTGCCCGGGTGTCTGGGGTCCACGTGGGTTTTATGACGTCGGTAGACAGGGCAGGAAGGAGCCCTGCAGAGAGAGCTCTGCCTGCATCGCCTTTTTGCAGTTGTGCTCAAGCTCAAATGAGACGTGGTGGGAGGTAGCCAAATGGGTCCATGCAACTGCTGGGCTGTCGGCGCAGACGGCACCGGTGGCAGGAACACCACGCACCGGTCTGGGCAGGCACCTCGCCTCTCACGTGGCTTTTTTTAATCCCTTTCTCCTGCGGTTTGAGCCTCCAACGTGCTGGTGGGCCAAACAGGATGATAAATGCACTTTAGCTAGGACTGCACCTAACCCGTGCTTCAACTTGACATTCGAGTGCTGTCAGGAAGCCAGCGCATAGGAGGCCTGAAAAAAGCAGGGACCCTCGTGCCGCTTTCTCTCTCCCCCTCTGCCTTGTTCAGCAGCTGATCCTCCTCAACTTTTCCTCACGTGATTCGGCTGCGCAAGAAAATCGACGGGAACGGGAATGTAATGCAGTCGGGTCTCCCCGCGCAGACGAGCTCAGGTTACGGTCTGATGCGATGGGGCGCTATCGCGGCGTAACGTTCCCCAGTCGCGTTACGTTTCTGGACGCACGGGCCCCAAGATGAGCGACCGCTGACCGTGCGCTATGTGCCAGGGGTAGTTAACACCAGGTTTTCTGAGCTTTTTGTTGACCCGGCTGGGCCAGAGAGACCAGATACCTGGGGAGGCTCGCAGTCTCTCTAAGGGCATGCCGGTGCCCAGCGGCACCCCTCTGCAGCCTGCTCCACAGCCCTGCCCAGGGGACTGCGGACCCGATGCCTACAGGGCACAGCAAGGGCGAGGGCACCTGTGAGGAGGTTGCCTGCTGGGCCTCGGTCATCTGTTTGCCCAGAGAGATCCCGCCAGGCCCTCTCAACCCCTCGTGCGGCAGGGTCTGAAGTGTCAGCTCAGTCCTCAGCCGTTACTGCTCGCTTCTCCCTGTTCCTTCGGGTCAGTCGGTTTATTAGAGACGCACCCAGGTGCTTCCTCAGCCCGGGGTGATGTTCATTTGTTTTCGCTCTTTATCTAATAACTAATGTCAGGTGAGCGCCAAGCCCAGAGCAAAGTGTACCCAGGGAGAGCCCGCAGAAGGGGAGGCAGGGCTGGCTCCCCGTGCTGCCAGAAGCCGACGTGGACCCCTCACTGGAGTCCGCTGTGAGCAGTCAGCTGTACTGCCACAGAACAGAAATGCTGATTATTTCCTATGCTTATCATAAATTTTGCCCTAACCCAGGGGTGGGCAATTATTTTGGCTGGCGGGCCACTTACTGAGTTTTGGCAAGCCGTCAAGGGCCACATGACAGGGAGCCGGGGGCACCTAAATATTAATTTTCTACATTTTTAGGGGCCCCGCGGGCTGGATGGAATGGCTTGGCAGGCCGCATTTGCCTGCCCCTGCCCTAACCTCTCATGGCTTTATGGAGAGCCCAGGGCAGTCTTGGTCTCCCCCCTTTCTTCACTTTTCTAACTTATTTCCTTGAAGGCTGGGCAGGTCTGAAGAAACAGCGAGCTCCCTGTCTCCTGCCTTTACCCCGCAAGCCTGCAGACGTCTTTTCAACGGGACTTGCTGACTCCCCCATCATTAGCACTGTGCCTTTCCTTTGCAGCTCATTGCATTTGTCCCTGCTCTAAAACATACCATGGCTGGACAAAAAAGGGTGGGGGTGCGTGGGGTTTGCCATGATCCGCGGCGCCTGATGCAGTGCTGAAGTAGGTGCGGCTCCACTGATTGCACTGGGGTGCGGGACCGCTCTCCCCAGCACCAAAAAGCTCTTTGTTCAAGGTGTGGCTCCCTCTGATCTGGGCTGCACGCTGAGAGATCCAGGCTGGAGACAGGATGGCAGAAGTGTTTGCAGGTGAACGTCCAGCTTGAACAGGAAATGACAGCCGCTCCCTGGGCACAGACCTTCCCCTGGCTCCAAGAGGCCTTGTTCGCACCATCGGGGAGGTAGGGGGCTGGAGGGGCTGCTCTTTGCGACCGCCCGGCTGGGACCTACGAGTCTTCTCCCCGCAGCGTTACTGTCCATAAGCACCTGGGCGTATTGCTTGTTTCCCAAACCGAAAGGGTTACCGCAGGCTGTGGTAAAACCTCTTCCCGTCCCCCACCCCCGGAGCGCCTCACATGCTTTCCCTCCAGGCCCTGCCTGCCAGATGTAGGAACAAACATTGGGGTTTGGCAGGGCTGGACAATCTTGTCCTGTTAGATGTTAAGGAAGTGCTCTTTGTTCTTGGCCGGGCAACAGGACTCTGCTCTGTGTCCGGTGCCAGGTTCCCCAGCTGCCACCGTGCCCAGTTTCTGCTCATAGTCACGTGCGCGGAGTGAGTCCTCTTCTGACTCGGGGCTAGAGACCCCCCCACACCCTTAGGAGGGCGAGCTGGGTCAATCCCAGCAGGGCTGTGGAGCTGATCCAGAGGAACAGAGGCCACTGCAAGGGCCACGTAAACTCCAGCCCGACTGTGAAGTCATCTTGCACGAATGGCAGGAAATGCAGCATTTGCGAGGGCTGTTCATGGGGGCGGGGGGGCTCCCCTAATGCGTGTGCCTGGAGCATAGCAAGCGGGGAAGCTCTGTCTGAGAGAGGGGGCGGTGGAAGTCAAGTGCTCCGGTTGCCCCGCAGAGATGCCACCATGCTTGCAACAGGGCAGAGGGACCACATCTCCAGGGGCCTGCCTGGTCCCTAGCAGCTGTTGCTGTTTCAGCGGTAACTGCTGCGCCGCTCGGTCACACTCTCCGCGTCTAGCGTGCAGCCCAGCGCAGAGGGAGATGGCACCTTGATGACGGGCGGGACCACGCCTCGCTGCCCCACTCAGCTCAGGCACCTGCAAGCCACTAGCTGCGAAGAAACAGCTGTGAACCTGCATTCAGGCAAGGGTAACCCGTGTGGAAAGTGGTAACGGATGCTGCCCACTGAATGCATGGCAAATCTCCCATGGGCTTCAGTGGGAGCATGCCACCCAACCCCGGGGGAATTAGATGTGGCCAGCTTGGGTAAGCAATGGTGGGAGGAACTGCAAGGAAGGGGGGTATAACCAGATTTCCTGGGAGGAGAAAGCATAGGGGCAGTCAGCAGATCTCTCGGGCTCTCAAAGAAAGCTGGATAGCATGGGCTGGTGGTCAAGGGGCCAGACAGGGATGTGGAAGGTCTGGATACAGCCACCAGCTCTGCCACTGACTTTGTTTGACCTTGGGCAGATCACTGGATCTCTTGGTGCCTCTTTTCTCCATCCGTCGCTTGGAGTTGGAGTGGCTGATGGTGGAAATGGCTGTCCCTTTTTTGGCTTCCTTAGCAGTCTTCCTAGAGCCACTTGATTGAAGTGCCACCCAAAGAGCCCCCCCCAACCCTGACATCATCTGTACCTGCCCAGCAAGCATCCCATTTTCCCCCATTAAAGACTTCCTCCCCCAGGAGGTGCTCTCACCCATCGGGGCACTTAGCTCTGCCACCGCTGCCCACATCCAGCTGGGCATGCAGACCAGTTTCATTCGCCAAGGCAAACGAGCTGGGGCTGCTTGTGCAGGAGGACAAGCCCTCTCTGCTCCCCACGGCAGCCCAGGAGCTCAGGGTGATGCAAGCCCCCCACCCCCATCTCTCCACCCCGTCCAGCAGTGGGTCAACAGGCTGGCCCACCGAAGGGATTGCCAATGAGGGGTCCTCATGAACTCACTTTTGCGGGGGTAGGATCAAATGGAAGGACCCTGAGCAAAATGAAATCTTGGAGCTAAAAAGCTCATTGGTTTCCCACCTGGTTCACAGTGGCTCAAACCTCTGGAAAATTAAACTTATTTTCCTTGTTGCGGGGCCAAAAAAACATGGCTTGGAAACCCTGTCCCACCCTCCTAATCCCTCTGCCTGTCAAGCACGTGGTGGTGCTCTGGGTTCCAGGAACGCTGTTCTTTCCCCCTCCCACAGCTGTGACCGGTTATGAAAACAGGAACGCTCCCCACCAGTTCTCAGCAAGAGCTGCCCTTCATTTGCAGAACGGGCTGCGCAGGCATCCCTTCCTCTTTCCTTCCCTTCTCGCGCTGCCATCACTGCTTGGAGCTTGTGCTCTTCTTCTGGGAATCTCCTGTCCTCTGTTCTCCCCTTTTCTTTTCTGTTTCATTAGTCAGCATAGCCAGCGAGAGCAGCCTGGGGAGCTGATCTGCAAGAAGAGGTTCCTCTTTGGCTCTGGTTCAGTACCGTTCTTGAGCCAACCCTGAAAGAAAGGAGAAACCCTGGCCTCGAGTCTGCTGGCCAGCCCCCCAAGAGGGCTTTATGCCCCAAGCCAGGTATGTGCAATCGGTCCTTGCTTCGAACGATATCGAGACCAGGTTCAGCCTTCCTGTCCCATACCAAGTGTGGAGACCTATGGATACCACCTCTGTGTCCACTGTAGCATCCACTGATTAGTAGGACACCCCCCATTTGCTATTGATTGCACCAGTTCGCTCCATCCCACAGACACCAGAAATGTCTTGTGGGAGCTGATGCCAACCGACCAGGGCAGGGGTGAGCACACGCAGGGGGAGTTTGAAGAAAAACGGCAAGAGGAGGAAAAGTAACGAGGCAGTGGAAAATCTTGTCACTGGAACTTACTGGAGCCACCGACTCGGGGAGGTTCAGAAAGGGCCTGGATGTGGATAACGAGACCGTCTCAAGCTGCCCTGCTTTAGTTATGAAAACAGTTTCAGATATTTAATCTCATGCTTCAGCTGTTATTCTTAGAGAGTGGGTTTCGATCAAATCTGACGGACCAGCAATTGCACAGCAGCCTGCTGCCAATACATTGAACATCTTCACCACAGCGGGTGCCTGCCACTGGCAGAGACAAACCAGGAGTGGAGATTCCTCTGTTCCTCCACAACTGGTGGAGGATTCTCTTTTTGAGGGTTTGCTTGGTGGAGAAACCCAAATTATTCCAGGTGAACCAATGTAAACCACCCCCTCACTCCACACAGCTGGAAAAATGAGTATTGGTGGAGATGGGGCTCTGGCATTTAGGGGGTAATGAAATCAAGTGGACTCCTGTGCCATGGCGGCAGAGAGAAAGGCTGGAGCTAGGACAGTGCTGATTAAGAGAGTCGGCTAACGAGTCAAAAAGTGCCACCCTCCATTACAGCCGCACCTCTCGCCATGACTCTTCTGCTTTTGGTATGAGATTAGGTATGTTGTTAGTAATGCAGGAAGCTGCAAAATCCCAGCTTGATTTTTCCGACTCTGGGCTGCGCTTGCCATCTAAGCAAAATACTCTTGTTCTGAGTCGTAGATGGAGCAGATGAGTTACCAACACCCTTGACAGGAGATTGCAGTGTCAGGGCATCACTGTGCAGTTCCTTTCCTGCCCGTGACCGTGCTTTGGAAAAAAAATCTTCCTTCAGCGTTCACGCAAGGCACGGGGCAATTCAGGCTCTGGGGTTTGGTGGCACAACAGAGCGGGTAAATCCCAAAGGAAATGCTATTTTGCAGAGGGATGGACCTTTGGCATCCGCTTCAGGAACTTGCTGAGTCAAATCTTGTGGATAGATTTGAAAAGGTCCTAATGGTTTTATGACCTTTAATCATGTTGTGAGCTACGTGCTAAGATAAGGGCAATCCCCTTTCAAGCTTCAAGACATGATCCGATTCCTGAGAGATCAGGAAGGAATTCCTCCGTGCCTCTCTATCGTCGCTCTATCCCGTGCGGTGCGGCAGAACGGACTAGGCTTTATTCTGAAGGCCTGGCAGGTTGGTTTTCCTTTGAAAGTGCAGATCTAGGCTACTGGTCCAAAGCAGGAGTGGACGAGAGTGATTAGTATGACGCGCACCCCCTTTGCTATTGATTGTACCAGTTCACCCCATCCCACGGACACCAGAAAACACTTGTTATCCATCTCCCAGAGATGCTGATTCTCTTCGGGAGGCTGAGTGTTGAAAACCATGCGTCTCCAAGACAGAGCGGTGCAGGTGCGTTGGGGGGGAGAGGCTCGATTGGCATTCTCCCTGAAGAATGCAGGACCCTCCGCGGAGCTATTTCTGGGGAGGCAGCTGCAGGCTTAGCGATGTGGCGTTAGCGCTGCTCCTCACCTTAGATGGCTCTGAAGAGGCGCCGTGGGGTGCAGATACCCTGCCTGTGTAAAAATAACACCTGGCTGCACGTGACGGAGAAAAATTAACTCCCACCCACGAGCCCACCTCAGAGCAACCCCTGCCGCATCTTGCTCGGTTTGGAGTGGGGGTGGAAGCCAGCTGGGCCGTTTCGCTTTTGTTTCTAGCCCACTTCACTCTCCTTCTCCTGCGGTGTTTGCACACACCAGGCGGGCTGATCTGAGTTTTCCCGGGACAGCATCACCTCCTGGCAAGTCCCTGGCTGTTTGCCGGGGGGAAGAGGGCACTGTGGGGGAGGGTGCCTTGTTCTTTCCTCCACTTTCCTTTCCCTTTCCTTGCAAGCTTCCCCTTGTTCATGGATAACGCCCTTCTTCTTGCCTTTCTACGGGGATGAGGCTGCTCTGCAGGAGGACCCAAACCCTCTCTGCAACCAGGTGGCTCTGGAGAAGGGCCTGCACTGGAGACTCTGCTGTGAAGGGGTCCTGCCTCCTCTCTCAGCCCGCTATGCTCTGCTGGGTGTTTGCAGGTCATTGCGTGGATCCCACTATCGTGCTGCAACAAAGAGGTCCGGAGCTGCAGCGCCTGCTCCGCTAAACAGCAAAATAGGTCGTGCATCAGCAAATGGAAAAGGACAGATGGTGCCCGCTAAATACATCTGAGCGTAGAAGCCTGCAGGATTAACCTTTTGGTGGCCACAGCTGCAAAAGAGAGCAAATGGAAAGGAAGGGGTCAGCTTGAGGGCAGAGGTACATGGCTTGGCCCGGCTGGTCCAGTGGTCGCAGCGTTCATTCGTCTGAAGGAAGTCGGAGGTGCCCTGAGCTCTCCAGAGGATGCTGATGTGCGGAGGGGTGATGGGGGCATCCTGTCTCAGCGTACTTGGAGCTAGCTAGGCATGGCCCATCGGTGCCAGTGCCGAGGGTGCTGCTGTTACTGGAGAGCGGGTGAATTGTGTCTGTGTTCCCAGAAGAGGCAGGGCGCATTCTGCGTGAGACACTGATCATCTCCGTGCCAAAGCCACAGCTTCCTGTTCTGGACGGGGTGCACTGACAGTCTCAGGTTTCTCCTTTTGAACTTGCAAGCACCCACGTGTCTGTGTGAGTGAGACAGAGTTGAGGAGGAAGCCTGGGGGTCTCGATAACCTCTTCTCTCTGACACACTCTTTTCCTTTTCTGGAAAGCAGGCTGCTGCTTCAAATCTGCCATTCGTCTCAAAGGCAGTCCTTGTATTAGTGCTGAAACCTGTTCCTCCTTGCAGTTTGGGAACCCAGCAAGCCCTCACCCCACCCCATCTCGCCCTCTTCTTTGTTGCCTTTGGGGGCATCTCATTTGATTCCCATAGCCGTGTCTGACCTGCCCTGGCGTGCCCTTGACTCCTCTCCTAGCCCTACATGCAGCTGCCACCCTATCTCGTCTTGAGGCCTCTTTCCCAGATTGCTGGTGCCATGTGGCTCTTGGCTTTTCTGTTTGTCCTGCCGTTGCTTTGCAGCTCACTGTGAAACGCGCCCTTACCCCAGCCGGGAGCCCACTTTGCTCTCAGGAGCTGGCCCCAAACATTCGCCCTCCAGCATTTCTTTTAACGTCGCGCTTGGTTGGGACACTTGCTTTGTAACCTGAATGACATCCAGCCACCTCCCTCCCTCCTCTGAGCTCAGTTATAATTATCGACTGCTTCGCCACCCCACCTCTTGCCGTGCTGCTGAAAAGGTGTTTCTCACCACCTCCATCCTCCTGCCAAAGCTAGCTCTAGCAAGCACAAGAGGGGTTTCTCTAGTGGGTCATTTGCCAGCACCAAACCTATAATTCTGTCTGCTTAATAACTTAGGCCGCAGGTTTCCCTTGCTTATCCCTTTGCATTAGAGGTATTTAGCGTGTCTCCAAGGGCAGCTCTTCCTTGGGCTAAACCAAAGTACATATAATCCCTTTTACCGAGGCATTGCCAGGCCCAAGGGAATGGAGGACCAGGAGAAAGGAGCGCTGTCATTTCTAGCCATCCAAGCTGCGGGCTAAGGACGCATGATAGCAGGTATATAAACAGGAATCGGAACAGCCTGCACTGTTATCACAGAAGGAAATGCTTCTTTTATATAGGCAGGAAAAACATGTGTTATAAATAGCCTCTCAGGCTGCCTTTTCTTTCCTGAGAAGCAAGGCTAGACTGTCTGCCCCTGAAGCCTGGCGCAGCTTCCCCTAGGTGCCTGCCTGCCGCGGAGGAAGCGGTCCCACAAGTGATTGCCACCCAGGCAAGCTCACCTGGGCTGCGGCCTGGGGGAAGGGGCACCCTCCGGCCTCCCAGCCACGTTCTTCCCACGCAGAATCACTCCACCTCCCCCTTCTTTTCTCAGCCGCTGACGGGACTCGCAACCGGCCTCCTGCTGAGTAGGTGGCTGCAAAATGCTTTTTCCCTTCGCGCTTCAGGGGAGCGCAGCGCTCTGTCTGCGGGCCGGATTTAGAAGCGATGCCCACGGCTCTCCAAAGTGCGCCGTGTCTCTGCTCTGGAAGGCATGGCAGCATCCTCCGGAGAAAGTCCTGGCAAGGAGGGCCGAGATGACCATGCCGCGTGTGCGGGCGTTACACGGGAGAGAGGGCGCAACTGCAAGGTCAGGCAACGTAATCCTATTTGGAGGAGACTTGCGTTCCTGATCCCTGGGCTCACATCTCCTGCCTTTTGTTCCTTGTTTTTAAAGAATGCAAATCCCAGCTAAACCCACTGATAGGAAAGGGATAAAGCAGAATCATCTCTCCACTTGGAAACACCTCCAGGGACCATGAGCATGAAGTGGGCTGTGAGCTAACTAGATCAGACTGGTGTGTTTGCATGCAATAGTGTAGAGAGCTTGTCCTTGCCCACACTCACCTCCATGGGGAAGAACAGCCTTGCAAAGACATCAGGGTATTTTTCCCAGGGCCCTGAAGGAGGATGATCCCATCAGACTACACCACTTATCAATGCCTATCGCTACTCTGTACTTACAGAGTAAGTGCTATCCAAAACTCTCCAAGCCCATCACAGACACGTGTTACGCACGCACATGCACACACCTGATGAAGAACGCCCAACATTCGAAAGCTTGTCTCACTTTATCCCAGCCATGCAGCTGGCCCAATAAAAGAGATCACCCACAAACATCCATGCCCCGCACATCATTCCTGGAGCGTGACAGCTTAAACATCGCTCCGGCCTTATACCGCACACGCACTCCCACCTCTAACTTGGGTGATTCAGGTACCATAGTATCATCTCCATTTTACAGAGAGGGATTTTACTACAGGCTACTAACCAGTCTGTAAAGTGGTTGGGACGCAGTTGGGACTGGACAAACAGTAAGAAGCCTCCCAGGCCCCTGTGACCCCCCCCATTAGATTTTGTCTCCCCTTGTTCCCTGACCTCCTGTTTTAGCTTTGTCTGTGATCACTTCAAGAAGACGCTGGATTTTCTTTACTATTCTTCGGCTCTGAAATGCACCCGGTGACCTTTCAGCCTATTTCTGTGTACAGGGCAGGGGGAAGCCCCTAGGGAGGCTGCGCGCGGGTCTGAAAAAGGAGGGATGATGCGATGGGAGGAAGGTGTCAGCTCCGGCGCTGAGCGGGACCGGCGAGTCGCAGTCAGAATGAATCTTTGTCCGTCATGACACCGCTCTTTAAAGAGCCCTCTGCCTCATACGGGACAGGCAGCGAGCAGTTATTTACTGCTCTGATATCTGGTAAGCAGGAAGGAGGAGGCAGCGGAGGGTACGTGGCAGGAGCTGGAGTTTCTATTTTAAACAATGCAAACCCAAGCTGCCTGTGCTGTTTGTCTAGTCCTCACCGCAGGAATATTCCAGGCGGGTTCGACTGCATGAGCGGCACTCCCCGTTCCCTCTGCACAAAGGCCCCCGCCGCGAGGGGGAAGTTTTGCAACACCAGAGCAGACTCATCAAGCCAGGGGTGCATTTCCCAGCAGGCTGGCTCTGCTTTCACTCTCCATATGACAAAGGGGAGTTTTTAGCTCCCTCAGA
This sequence comes from Crocodylus porosus, assembly GCF_001723895.1. Taxonomy (NCBI): domain Eukaryota; kingdom Metazoa; phylum Chordata; order Crocodylia; family Crocodylidae; genus Crocodylus; species Crocodylus porosus. The sequence continues at coordinate 8,806,030 of NW_017728939.1, read as the reverse complement.
CAGATCAATCATGTTGCTTCTGCAGGAGTCCTCATTCTCTGTGTGCGTGTGCATGCGCGCGTGTGTGAACCCGCACACCTATTCATCCTAATCTGGAAAGTGACATGATGTAGAAGGGAAACGTCAAATGTGCCATGTCGCACTCATTTTCCCCAGCGCAGGAGGACAGATCAGATGCAAAGGAAGCATCGGCAAAGGGTTCAAACAACAGCAGAGCCGGGCGGGCTGCATCAGCTCGGCACCGAAACCCTTTGTGGAAGACGTGTCATGTTGAGGCAGTTTGAAAAGTCTCCGTGACAAATCCTGTTCCTGTTTGAACAAGCGAGAGCTGAAGCTAGCAGTCACTTCAGTATGCCAGTACATGTAAGATCACACCTGGACCGTCTGAGGCAGGCTTTGCTCTATGTTTCAGCTTTAAAATTTCCCCCTTTTTTTTTCTTCCAAGTCTCCCTCTGTCAAATGGGTTGGGACTAGTTGTGACTGTTGACGGTTCCTGTCTAGTTCCAAGGAACAGGGAAAAGGGAACTTGCTTCAGATCCAGGAGATTTTCCCATTGACTCCCCTCCTCCTCTCCCTGGCAAGCTAGCAAGTTTGCTGACTCTCCTTCCAACCAGGGCGTTCTTCAGTGAGAAGCAAAACCAAGCCATTTGGGTTTGAATTGCTCCTCTGTTAGGAACGTGCTGAGTGGGAGCCTCTGAACCCCTGGCAAAGGCTGTGGAAACTCTCCCCCGAGAAACACCTCTGCTGCTCAGACTTTGTTTTCAGATAGATGGTATGTCTGGACCATGGCGGGTTCAGAAACATGGGAAGAAGCCAGTAATATTGGTCAGAATTGGGAAAGAGCTAAATTCCCTCAAGTGTGCAAAGGCTGGCAAAGGTTCTGAGGAACCGTCTATCGGGGTGGGGAGGGGAAGGGAGAGGACCTCCTAAATGCACATGAAAGGATGCCCGCAAGTCCATGCTGGCTGCTTCCCCGCCCGGTTTGTCATGATTCTTGGTGCAAGGGGAGTGGAGTCATTTCTGCCAAGTCAGCAGGTTATAAGCTGATGCATTTCACAGCGAGCCCAGATGGTTTTACTTTCTGCGTGTTGCAATGGATCATTCAAGCTGGTCTCAAACTAGTTTTGGAGACCAGGAATAAAAACTTGCCTACTGTCAAATGACAGCATATGCCCTGAACCAATGGAGATAGCATGGATGAGGCCTTGTCTACACTGGGGGCTTCTGCCAGCAGACAGATGGTGTGAGCTACCAGAGCACATGACCGTGAACCCACCCAGCTCCACTTGATCCACCTAGGAAGATGCTGGCAGAAGATGCAGGGATGTGTGCACGTGACTTCTGCCAGCTGCCGGGGACAGCCTGCCTTGGTGGGAGCGGTGGTGCTGCTTTGACAGCAGGCAGAAGGGGATCTGCCACCTTGGCAGACCTGCGTGTGGAGGCGTTGGCAGTATGGCCAACAGCACTTGAATTCTGCCGGCGACATTATGTTGTGCAGAATAGGCCCGAACTGTCAGGATGCGGCGGGCAGGGGTGGGAGGCCTGCTTTCCATTAGAAACACAGGCTTGTACAAGTTTCACTGCTTTTTCTTCTGAGCAGTGAGAAAGGGTTTTTTTCTTCTGAAATTAAATCAGTGCAACTTCCAGTATGGATACAGGTTCAAGACACTTTACATCAAGCCCTTCCCAAGTAGTAAGAATGTAAGGTGCTGTATATCAGTGTATTGCATCAAATGTAGGAAGGTTTTGCTACTTTGACTATATCAGTTACAAGGATTTTTGTGTGTGGACAGGATTGTAGTTGTGACCGCATCTCATTAAACCAAGGATCCCTAATTCCCAGTATCTTGCTTCTTGTAACTGTCTATCCCATATGTTTCTGAGGACAATATTCAAAAAGCCTGAAAGCACCAATGATTTATGCTCAGTGGAAGCTTTATCCCATCTTCTTTTGGCCGCATGCTGCCCTAATGCTGGGAGACCTGCATCCCTCCTATTGATGGGGTTGTTTTCCTGTTCTTCCTTGCTCCTTGTGTGACTTGCCTCTGCATTTGCAAAAGTGGGATAATAGTCTTTGGCGCATAAAGCCAGAGAAGATGGCATCATAAAGGTGCGGAGATGTCAAGTACTTTGAAATCCTCAGCTTAAAGGTGCTATGAAAACACTAAGCATTACCCAGTGCTTAGTACTGTTATTACCCAGAAGCTGGTAATAGGCAGGTTGCATGACTTCCACCTTTTCTTACGCAGAAAGAGCTATTTCACTGTACACCCACCACCCCCACCAAACTTCTCTTTGTCTTTTCTTCTAGATTACCATCTCAGTAAATGGCTTTTTGTTCCCTGACAAGACATTAATACTCTGAAGTTAGTACTAAGCTTGGTACAAATCGTATGGACTGGTCAAGGTCAGGTGTAGAGGCAGATGGGCAGCATGGCAGTGAAGCAGGCACTAGGAGGTGCAGGCTATATTGCCAGGAAATACTGTGCAATGCCCATGTACAGCTCTGCAGGAGGCAGAAGGGGATAATGGCTGGATAAAGTCCTCAAGGCAAACTACCAAGCTGCTAAAGAGAGGAATATTGGAAACAAAAAAGTAGACATTAGAGCATCTGGATTTGATCTCCAATTCTGCCACCAACTTGCTGTATCTCCTTATGCAAGTCACTTGATTATCCTTTTCCTCCATTTACTCATCTATAAAGTGAGTCTTATTAACCCTGTTTTACAGATGGGAAGGTGAGGCATGGGGAGAGAGAAGTAACGTGGTCACAGTGAGTCAGAGACACTGGAATGAAGATGCTCTTGCCTTCTTGCCCCAGGGCTGGTTGATTAAATCTTGCTGCTTTTCCACAGGGGAATAAATGAGACCAGCACAATGAGGCAGAAACACATGCATAACTACTCCAATGCACTTTGCTATTAGAAATGATTTCAATGTGTGCTTATGTCTGGAAGAAACCAGTGAGGCCGTACTCTTATTGAATAAATAATTGCAGTCCATCCAGTTAGAATCTGACAGTCTCCTGGGAGCACAAACCTTTCTGCGCTGCTTTAACATGCACTTTGCAGACATGTCAGATTTTTCTGCTTCAGTTCCTTAGCATAATAAGAGACAATGTCCTTCCCACTACTTCATCTGTCTTTTACCAGGAGATGAGGTTGGCAGGGCCCTGGGGGCAAAAGGGAATCCATCTCCATCCTCGAAAGTAAAATGGAGACTCTGCAATTTGTACATGATTGCAGTAAAGAATATGTGCTATAACCCTAAGTCCTCTATATGCTGGACTCCCTTCGGTCTATTGGTAGGTCTTTATTTTTTCCCAGAGTAAAAGTGACTGCAGGCTAAATGTTATTCTCTGAAAAGAGTTACAGGACACATAAATCCCTTTATGGCTCTTTCTAAGACTTGTATAGAAACGGGCCAAATTTGGGCCAAGGAATTTTCCAGGAAATCTCATGGACACCTTTATTTTTAATACTGAAAATCATCCCGTGGAACTGCTGGTCCCAATATACAATAAATCTCCTTGCCTCTAGCAGAGATTAACAAGGTTGACTTTGTTATACTTCATGTGATGCTGCTCTTAAGGTCCTTGCGTGGGAGGATGTCTCCTTTGGTTTCAGGGCTGATTCTGCTAGTGAAGTGCATTGTTTGATGGGATGCTGGGGTGGCCCTGTGATGGCTTGCAGGAACTCCCTTGATTTTGTCATGTTTTGCTGGCATAGTCCGTCCTGTTGTGACTAGAAGGATGCCAAGACCTTCGGGTTGCAAGGGCTTGTTGATATGTGGTGAACCCAAGTATCACAGGGTTGTAATGAAGTAGGTCTGGGAGGGACTCCCAAGGTCATCTAGTCCGTCGTGCTCAGGGCCGGATCACACCTGCCTAAACCATCCCAGATAAGCGTCCGTCTAACCTCTTCCTGAACACTTCCACGGGGGGAGATTCCACAGCGTCTCCCCCACACTTCCCCACCCTCACAGAAAGGTCCTCATCTCCAACTCAAATTTCCCCTCCTGAAGCTTGAGGCTGTTTGCTCCCCGTCCCGTCCCCTACGGCCACAGAGAAAAACCCTTCTCCGTTCTCCCTGGAACCGCCTTGCAGGAATTTGAAGTCCTGACAATCAAATCCCTCCTTGGCCTTCAAGGACAGATGACACCAGCATGTCAAGCCAGGCGGTGAGGCAGGACGTGCCTGGACCGTGTAATGATGAGGAGAGATGCTAGACGAGCTTTGGGGCACCACGCTCCTTCTCGAGGTGTGGGAAAGGAGCGGAGGGCTGGAGACGGTGGTTCTTGTGGGGGAAAGGGGTCACCACGAAGAGAAGCAGGCAGGAAACTGGTGCAGCAAAGAGGTGCAGTTACAGCCCACGTGAAGGACGAGTGAGGTGGATAAACGTAGTAGCAGTGGTGGCCACAGGGCTGTTGGGGCCCTGGGCAAGAGTCATCTGGGGCCCATTAGAGGCTTAATTTTGATGACCTATAAGCAA
>NW_017728939.1:8780906-8800780 GCF_001723895.1 Crocodylus porosus | reverse complement strand
CCGCCGGAGGACGACGAGGAGGCGGCCCCGGGCCCGGCGGCGGAGGAGGAGGAGGAGGCGGAGGAGCTGGAGTGCCCGCTGTGCCTGGTGCGGCAGCCCGCGGCCAACGCGCCGCGCCTGCTGTCCTGCCCGCACCGCTCGTGCGGGGCCTGCCTGCGCCAGTACCTGCGCATCGAGATCACCGAGTCCCGCGTCAACATCTGCTGCCCCGAGTGCAGCGAGCGCCTCAACCCGGCCGACATCCGGCGCCTGCTGCGCGACGCGCCCCACCTGGTCGCCAAGTACGAGGAGTTCATGCTGCGCCGCTGCCTGGCCGCCGACCCCGACTGCCGCTGGTGCCCCGCGCCCGACTGCGGGTGAGTGCACGCCCGCCACGGGTCGCGCCGTCCCTCTGCCCGTGTCCCCGGCCTGGCTGGGGCCCCTGCCCCTGCGGCCTGTTCCCCCCCGCCGTCCCCGGGAACAGCCCTCTACCCAGGATGGGGACCAGGACCGTCCCCTGCTAACACCTCCTCCCTACCCAGCAGCGCGGCTGTCCTCCTGCGCCCCCTGCCAGCGTCCCCCACCCCGGCCGGGATCGGGGCCGAGCCCTGCTGACGTCCCCCTGGGTTGGGACCATCCCCCTGCCAAAGTTTTCTCCCCAGCCAGGACCCCCGTCCCAGGATTGGGACTGTCCTATGTGCCCCATTTCTGCTCCCCTACCCAGGATCGGGGCCATCCCCTGGGAACACCCCTGCTACCCAGGACTGGGCTGTTGGCCTGTCCCCCCTGGATAGGGGCCAGTTCCCCTGCTCGCAAGCCCCTGGATTGGGACCATCCCCCTGCCAGTGTTCCCTTCCCCCACAAGATCAGGACCTCCTACCCAGGATTAGGGCCATCCCCTGGGAACACCCCCCCGCCCAGGTTGGGAACTAGCCTCTTGACAGGGCCCCTCCCAGCCAGGATCAGGGCTGTCGGGTGCTAACACCTCTTCCCCCGCCCCCCCAGGATTGGAGCCACTCCCCTGCCATTGATCCCCCTACCCAAGATTGCGCTGTTACCCTGTTCCCCCCCAGATATGGGCCAACCCTCTTTCCCACAACCCCTTGGATTGGGACCATTCCCTGCATCCCCTCTCCCTGCAAGATCCAACCGCCCACCAAGACCCAGGGTCAGGCCCATTCCCCCACCCCTGGGTTTGGGACCCCCTTCCAGAGGAGCAGCGGGGGTGAGGGCTGGAGCAGGTCCTGACCAACGTGTCTGGGGGACAGGGGGTCTGCGTGAGGGAGGCTTGGCCCCAGAATGGGAGGGAGGAGCAGGGGATCCCTTTCCTGAGCTTTCATAGAGAAGGGCAGAGCTCCCTTCCTACTCCCCAGGACTGAAGGGCAAGGCACTTCCCTGGCTGCAGGCAGTAGGGTTAAACTGGCCTTTCAAGGGGGGAGAAGGGGGTGGCTGGCAGAGCTGTTGCCGGTCTGGACAGGTCTGGGGGGTGTGTCAGATCTGTTTGAAGTTTGCAGTGGCTGCTGATTCAGATATAATTGCGACTCATACAGAGGGAACAGAAACAGAACTGGAAAAACAACTCTACCCCCCTTTCCTCTCCCCCCAGGAATAGCTTTTCTAATAATCCTGCCAGTAAAGGCCTTTGGCCAGGTGAGGTTTTACATCCTCTTCTTCCCCACACATTTTCCTGGGAGGGAAGGGACGTGTGGTGCATAAGCTTCTTTCTCAAACTGAAAGGGCACCTTGAAGACCAACCAAGTGGAAAGACCACAGCGTCGATGGGTGCCATTCACTGCAGCGTGAGCCAGCCTCACTGAGTCGCACTTTGTAAATATTTGGGTACGGTCAGGATGCGAGATTTGCCGTCATAACGTGATCTGGGGCAGGTCATTCTCCTTTCTCTGCCTTGGTTTCTGCCTGCCAAACGGAGAGGACTGCTTCCTCACCTGTGACAAGCGCTATACGGCCAAGGACCACTTCTGTTTTTACCAGCCCGCTCAGTTGTTAACATCTCTACTGAAGGAGATGTGACCTTGGCACTTCATATGTTTCTGGCTTTGCCAGCGACTGCCTTGAAGTCGTTCAGTTTTCATTTCTGTGTCTGTAAATGGGGTCTGATACGTGCCTGACCAAAGTGATGGAGATGGATTGAGTCTCAACAAATCTTCAAAAGATACTGTAAGATCTGGGAGCAAGTGGATTTGGTGCCTTCAAAGCAGCGTCCTTTCCCTACATCAGTCTGCTTGACCATGTCTTGCTGATATCCAAATGCTTCCTACTTGCATAAAGCCAGCTTAAAAGATCTTGGCTTGTGTACAGGGCTCTGTCACAGCTAGGCAGGCCTGCTGGGAAAAGCAGTGAATCCTATTAAATAGCTCAGTCTAAGAATTGAGAGCGGCCAGCAATCTGAGTGCTTCCTCCCTAAAGCGAACGGCACAACTAGGGGAAAGAAGCTCTTGGAGCGTAGGAACAGAGTCAGATGTGGAGTGCCAGTGTTTGGGAGACTCCTTAATGTTGGGACTTGTCTGAATTTGTAAAGGCTTCAGTATAAGAGAAATGAGTCAAAGCTTTCTGACATAGCAGAAAGCCTGGGGTTCCCCTAGTTTTGTGTGGGGCCACAGTTCCTGGTAGGATATGGAAGTTGTGCTATTTTGATACTTCCAAAGATGCCCTGTAAATCTCCACTTCCTTGGTGCGGAAAATCTTTGCTCAACTGAGACAGTGAGTCAACGTTATTCCCCACCATCATCTTGTTACTTCATTATCTTGAGCTGCCTAACATCTCACTTCTCCCGACTCCTAGATTAGCTTGTTGCTTTCGTTTTCTGTTCTCTTTTACTCAGGTTGACACCACCAAACTGCTTGTGTTTCTACCAAGGGAGCCATTCAGGGCCACTAAGTGAGCATGCTGCAGGGGTGTTAGGGCAGGGGGACAGGCAGCATAGTGGCAGGTGGAACAGGGAGCAGACAGCAGAACAGAAGATCAGGCTGGGAGCAGAGGGCAGGAGGCAGAAAGCAGAGCAGAAGATTGGGGAAGGGGATTGCGGTGGCACTTGGGGAGGATGTGGGGCTAGTTTCGTACCTTCTAGGGTCGGAAGGGACCTGAGTAGATCATCTAGTCCGACCCCCTGCCATGGCAGGAAAGAGTACAGGGGTCAAATGACCTCAGCAAGATGTGCATCTAACCTCCTCTTAAAGACCCCCAGGGCAGGAGCCTGCGCCACTTCTCTTGGAAGTTGGTTCCAGACCCTAGCCGCCCTGACCGTGAAGTCGCCTTCTGATATCTAGCCTAAATCTCCCCTCTGCCAGCTTGTGCCCGTTATTCCTGGTCACTCCTGGCGGTGCTCGGGGGAGCAGTGACTCCCCCAATGCCTGCTGGTCCCCCCTGACTAGTTTATAACAGGCCATAAGATCCCTCTCAGCCTTCTCTTGTGGAGGCTGAACAGGTTTGTGACATGCCTGCCAAAAAAGGGTGGCCACCACTATATTAGGGGAAGGTGGCTGTTCTGTTCTTCGGGGAAAAGGATTTCTAGTCAGCAGTTTCAGGGTCTGATCCCAACTCCGTGACAGACTGACTGGGCTGAAACTCAATTGTTACCTGTCACTAGGGCATTTGAAGCACTTCAAGGCTCTCGTTTGAAAGCTGCTCATTTCTTATGAAAGCCTGCTCCCTAGGGTCCAAGGCTGAGTTAGCCACGATGCAATCAGGATCCTGGATTTTACTGCTTTCCCCGGGCACTGGTACATAGATCAGGGGGATAGATTAGGTCATAGGAATTCAGCAAGGAAACCTCTTGCTCACTGCCTTTATAATCAGCTAAAGAAAATCTGGTTACCACTTACTGGGTTTCCTTTTATTTTACTGATACAGTGTCTACTGGCACTTGGGTTCACATGTAAATATGGAGCCAGCTGAGACTGCCCAACCTTGGGGAAGGTCTCCCAAGGACACCAGCAGCCACCCTGCAGCTTGGCCCATACCTGGTAACGCTTGTGGATGGCTGGTGTACTGAGGATCATCCATCTGGCTGTGCCCCTAGCCGGGTGAGCCAGCAGCATGTAGACAAGCAGCTTGCTGAGAGTCTGTCTTCTTACAAACCCACAAGCTGCGGGGGTTAGCGTGTGAACCTGCTGGTAGGCAGAGCACCCCTGCTGCCTGGAGGGTCAGTGGCACTCATTCGGGGACTGTCAGCACCAGCCCTGAGGCAGGAAAGGGAGTTGTTTGCCCTGGATTTGGTTTTCCCAGCAGGCCTGCCTAGCTGTCCTGGTCCAGGGCACCAGTTATACCCAATGCTTGGATATACCCTGCTGGAGTGGTGGCCGAGATGAATGCCAGGGACTGATGTGCATGCTTGCACATTGCCCTTCTCCTTATCACCTCCCAGCCCCGCAACTTCTGAATCTTGGCGTGGCCCCAGAGTCGTGTTGCAAGATGCTCCCGGAGATGTATCTTCCAAAACACAAGCCACGTGGTATGCCGTGTCCTGGCTGCTTCCAGCACCTTCACAAAGGAGGGGGCCTGGCTATGCTGCCTGGGAAGGTGAAGGAGAGCTGTAATGTCGGAGTGTTTCCATGGCAATTCCTGGCTGTTGGTGCAGCAGCGGAGCTTCATACAAATACTGCCTTTTTTTTTCCCATTGCAATCAGCTGGTGCTGCTGTCTGGTGTTTGTCACATTACCCTTCTCCTGCAGGCTTGGGGGGGGTAATAGAGCATTAAACTGAGTTGTGTAGGCTGAGCTAAACAAGCCAGACTGAAGGCGACTGTGGCGAGGCAGTGCACAGCTCTGACTGCCTCGGAGCCGATGGAGGAGGAGGTGTAGTGGTGGCAGCAGTAGGCAGACGATGCTTGGTGGCTGTGGGCGTGTAGGTTAGGAGCAGCACCAAGTCCACAGCCCTCTGCGGGACCAGGGAAGAGACTGGCAGCCACCGCTCGGTTGTAGAGACATTCAGATTCTCTTGCATATTAACAGCTGGGCTTGTAGCGGGAAGTGACTAATTGCTAAGCTATCGGGATGTGGGAAGGGCCAAGCAAAGAAGGATGCAGATGCTATTAACGGTCTAGACCCTCCAATCCTGGGTATAGCCAGAGGCAGCTTTTGTTCTAGGCAGAATGCTTGAGCAGCCTGTCCTGAGCTGGATTAAGTTTGGAGCCAGAGGCTTTGCAGACGGCCAAAAAGCACATTGTTCACTCCACGCCAGCGAGCTCTTAGCTGTGATAATTTATCCCCACCAATAAAATGGCAATAAGTTCTTGAGATCTGCCTTTCTTTTTGAGAGCAACTGAAATAGCCAGAAAAGCCTGCGAACTCCAAGGGATAGGGTCGGCTCGAGACGGCGGAAGGCATCTTAGCAGACTGCGCTGAGCTCTCCATGCCCACCTGTTAGTGCAATTGTCTGGGTCCAAAATGGCAACGCGTCTTCTAACAGCTGGTCAGACGTGGTGTGGGAGAGGGCACTGCCCTCAGGTCCCCATCCTGGGTAGGGGGTGTTCCCAGGGGATGGCCCCAGTCCCGAGTAGGAGGTCAGAAGTGGGGCACATGGGGACAGTCTCAATCCTGGCTCCTGACTGGGGAGGAACTTTGGCAGGGGGATGTCAGCAGGGGTTGGTCCTGATCCTGGCTGGGGTGGGGGATACTGCAGGGGGCTAGCCCTAATCCTGGGTAGGGGGAATGCAGCACAGAGGTACAGTCCTGATCCTAGGTCAGGGGTCCTGACAGGTGTCCTAGCTCCTGTGGTTCTCCCCGTGAAGGAGTTGGTCAGCAGGTCTGATAGACTGGCAGGGGGTGGGAGTGTCTGTGAAGGTCCCTCTGACCGACATCCAGCTCTCGGATGGGGCTGGAGTTGACTGCTTTTCCTGGAGCGGCTCTGTCTCGTGGCACCGACCGTGAGTTCTAGGCACGTGGAGCCATTGATGCGCAGGCAGACCTTGCTGCCGTGCGTCTCGGCCCTGCCCCTCAGCAGGGGAGCTTTGTTTCTCTTTGGCAATTAGGTTGCACCCAGGCAGAACGAAGTTACTCGGACTCCCACGGGATATGAATCATTGTGGTATGACACATTCAGCGGTTCTCACGCTGCTGCTGCCTCTGAGAAGTTGCGATGCAATTTGAATTACCCAAGGCTCTAAAAATAAACCCTCAGTGGGGGTACTCTTCCTCCGGCCCATAACAAAAACTGCAGCAAATCATCACGGGATCTCACCCTGACATAGTGTTATATCAGGCTGGACAGAGCCCCCCTGTGTTGCAGACAGTTCCTTATCTCAGGCAGCCAAGTCATAACTACCACTTCACTTCCTTGCAGCAGCCTCTGGACTCCCTCCAGTCAGTCCTTCTGGTGGCAGTGATAATCCATCTCCATGTTGCCAGCTCAAATGCCAGTGACTGCCCTCTCTGCTCTTTCTTCCTTTCCCGGTTCTTTCTGTAACTGGTCCACCTAAAGCTGACCTAGGGAAAGAGACGCTGGAAGCCAGACCCTTTCACTGTACTTCCTCCTAAACCAGGAGACGTGAAGCAGAGAGCTCTTCTTCGTAAAAAAAACCATCAAAGACCCCAAACCCTTTCTCTGGAGCCCAATTGCTGGGCTTGTTTCTTGAAGGGATTGCAGATCTGAGCTCCTCTTGTACTTCCTTACAAATGCCACTTGGCCTGCCAGGCAGCAAAACTGACCGAAACAATTTAGTGTAGCTAGTCCTTCTGGATCGGATCACGGTCCCCTCTGGGCTCGACTGTCCTAAGTAACTGGTCAACACCAATAGCAGGTGAACAGCTTAAATCTAGATGCAGGGAAGGTAACATTCATTGGGAACAAGCTGAGCTTGTCATGTCCAAGGGTTGGAATTGGCTGTACGTGCTGCGGCAATAGATTCTGGCACAGCGGACGCATGGGGGGAAATCCGTTCCATATGCTGCATCGGGTGAGAGAACACGAGCAGTATTGAGAGGACAAGCAAATGCACTCATATATAAATACCAGAGAAGATCTGCAGAAGTGGAGAAGCAAATTTTTGTGGAGAGCAAAGGCTTCAGTCTGGAGAGCAATTAGAAACATTAAAACTCAGTTTGGAAGAGGCGCGTGATGAGGGGAGGCCAGCTGAGTATCCTGATCTCCCAGAGCACAATCAGTCTCAAGCTGATGAAACAAACCCTTCTTCCAGCGTAACCCATGGAGCTCGCTGCTGCGGGCCCCAAAGTGAGCTTTATAAGTATGGCCGTGAAGAAACTGCTCTGAAAGCTGAGCCTTTCAGCTTGCATGTGGCTGGATGAAGTTCATAGGAAGAGCTGACCTAGAGCCTTGGGGCATAAAACTCGGCAGCGGAGCTCAAGGAGGAGATTTTACCCTTCCTTTGCATGGAGGGAAGCTATAGGCAAACCTCTGGTGAGATGGCTCGGGAAGATCATGGTGGGGCTTTGGTGTCAGTCAGCGTTGGAGGCAAGATATCTAGCTAATCAGATAATGATGGGTGCTGTGTTGACACACTGTGACTAAGCGTGTCACAAATCTGCATCCTCCTTGGCTTGGTGGATGTTTTGCGTCTGAGCCAAGTGTGCTTCAGCTCCGCATGTGTGGTGTGTCGAGCAAACAGGGTTGCCTGCACAGCTTGGATTCTGAGTGCATGGGCTGGAAATAGCCGGGGGTCACTGCTCACTGCTGAGATGCAGTTTCTGAAGTGGGGCCCCTGTGTGCTGTCCAGTGGAGAGATCATTGATACATTCTGGTATTTCAAGTCCTGTATTCCCAAGACCACTTCCTGCCTTAGCTCACCTGGTGTGTGTCTGTCTGTCTGTCTCAGTTACGCAGTTATTGCCTACGGCTGTGCCAGCTGCCCCAAACTGACCTGCGAGAGGGAAGGCTGCCGGACAGAGTTCTGCTATCACTGCAAGCAGATATGGCACCCCAACCAAACCTGCGATATGGCCCGTCAGCAGAGGGCCCAGACGCTGCGGGTACGGACAAAGCACACCTCAGGCCTCAGTTACGGACAGGAGTCCGGACCAGGTATGGATTAGCTAAGCTTCTCACTCCCCATTAGGACCGTTATACTTTTGACACCGGGAAGGACCCAACCTTTGAGCAGCACTTTCTGAGATCAGAGCAGGGTATTAGCACCTCGCAGGCTGTTGGGCATAGCTGAAGCTTTCCAGCCATGATGGATGGGGTCAGCTGCAATGCTGAGTGCAGCTTCCTTTCCTCTCTCATAATGTGATAAACTTCTGGCCAGACGGGCTCGTCGAAAGCTGTTGGAATTCCCCCTCCGGCCCCCGCTTGGGTGACAGCACGCAGTTGGGTTCTCTTTGCACGACTGTTCCCTTGATCCTGCAGACGCAGTAAGCTGCAGTGTTAGTGGGTGCTTTGATCTTACAGATGTTCTCGTTTCTTACTGATCTAAATCTTAAACAGCCACCTAAGGGAAATTTGGCAGCCTCAACTTGAGCACTAGCTGGTCTCTGCTGTAGACGGGAGTAGCACCATCGTTTCATTCAACATAGCAAGCTTAGCTCTCTTCTCTGCTCCGTGTTCGCAGTACCAGCCTCTGTTAGGGAGAGATGCCAAACCACAACCTCTGTGTTGCCTGGTGAAGAGCAGCTGTCTTCAGTCCAAAATATCTACAGAGGTTAAAAGTGTATTCATGATTCTGAGAGCGAGCAAGAAAGACCAATAAATAGATTCTTCCCACACCCTAGCACAACCGAAATGTGTTACTTCTCTTAGCACGATACTAATAATAATCCCTGTTCTGCTTTCATGGTAGCTCGCTAAATTAGGCTGTCGGTGATGTTAAAGGCAGCTGAGCTGCTACTCCAGGCTAACACTCCCCATAACTCCCCAGAGTCTTGTCAATGGGCGCCGTAAACGGTACCCCTGGCCCATGACGAGATACAACGTGAAACCAGCAAGTAAATCAAGTTGACTCAAAGCTACCAGGGGGAGCTTTGAGAGAGTTTCACTATCGAGAGAAACAAAGGATTCCTTTAAGAAATGCTTGGATGCCTATCCTGCTGGGATCATTTGACCCTTGCTGACTGCCTGCTCTTGGGCAGGGGGCTGGACCCGATGATCTTGCAAGGTCCCTTCCAGCCCTAATGTCTATGAAATCTATGAAAGGAAAGGTGCCCCGTTTCCCCCTTGCTGAGCTAAACGACAGAGACTAGTATAAGGCACAAGTTGGTCTCTTAGCTGTAGATCGGGACTGCAAAGTCTTTAAAGAAAGGCAGCAAAACTCTGACTACATGATCAGGTACACTTACTGTACTGTAGGTGGGGGGTGGACTTCATCTCACCTCCTTGCTGTGCAGTAAAGTGGAGCTCTGAGACCCGCACAGATTAGATACAGAGCTTCCTAGACACTGAAATCTTTATCTGCAGTTGTAAGCACAGCTGATGCCCTTGAAGAGGGGGCTGCCCTTCAGAAATCTGGGTCAGAATTTCTCTGGTGGTCTCCCCTCCGGGGAGAGCAATCTCTGCCTTCTTGGCCCTTGGATCATGTTAATGGAGTGGTTTAAAAATGGCAGTTGCCAACGTTGTTGGCTCAGCTTGCCTGGGGCAGGCATTAACTCTCTTACCTGACTAAATAAATGTGTTCTGGACTCGATCTCCTGTCTGACCTAGAATAAGCTTTAACGTGGTCCCTAGTTGCCAGGAAAACAGCATCAAACTGTACTTCTGAGTGTCAGCATGGAGAGGGCTGGCTCCCCACCTCTATCCTGCTGCTCGGGCATAACCAGCCTGCTGTGCCCACTTCTGTTCCACCTTCGTTTGGAGGGATGCTCTGTGTCAAGTCCTCCTAGTCTGACCCGGCCTCAAGCTCCCCCTAAAACAAAATCCCTTTTTAATTCCTGGAGGTGACTATAATGCATTGGATTTGACTTGTTCCCTTCCTTCCTGCCTTCTTCCCTTCAGCTGATGACATCAAGCCATGCCCACGGTGCAGTGCTTACATCATCAAGATGAATGATGGGAGCTGTAATCACATGACCTGTGCCGTGTGTGGTTGCGAGTTCTGCTGGCTGTGCATGAAGGAGATCTCCGATTTGCATTACCTCAGGTGAGGTGGGGCATGTGACCATCTGGGCACTACAGTGTGTCTCACATATTGATTATGTTTTCATGTTCAAATAGCAATTTCTGCCCTTCCCTCCCAAATACTCATTATCAGGAGCCCATTCCTACTTATTTCAGGGGAAGATCTCGGTGCCCTCCCAGCATTAGCACCAGGTTGTCTCACTATGCCTCAGTTTTGGAAAAGCATGAGGAAAGCTCTTCATTGGATGACTGTTGCCTTGGGCATGAAGGGAGATCGGCCAGTTTGAAGGGCCAATAGATCTGGGGAGAGAAGGAAGCTTGTCATGCTGTATCTGCTCATTCCCACGGGGATCTTCTGGTTTTGGATGCTGTATGATCTTAAAAGTTGTCTTCTCTCCAGCTGAGGGCTTAACAGTAATGCTTGTTTCCATTACAGCCCTTCTGGCTGCACCTTCTGGGGCAAGAAGCCATGGAGCCGTAAGAAGAAGATTCTCTGGCAGTTGGGCACGTTGATTGGTGCCCCAGTAGGCATTTCCCTCATTGCTGGCATTGCCATTCCTGCCATGGTCATTGGGATCCCAGTCTATGTTGGAAGGAAGGTAAGTGTGAAGAGCTGGAGGCATTGTCTATGGGAGCCTAGCTGTCTGCCAAGGAGTTCAGGCTTGCTAAGAGGAGGACTTGTCTGTACAGCTGGGCTAGTGATCTACAGTGGGCTTATGCAGATGGTGGCGGCTTGACAGCCTTGGACACTGGTTCTTGGTCCACAGAAGAGGTGCCTTGTGAGCACTGACACTGTAAGGCTTCCTACTGCAGTCCCAGCAGGGCTTCACTATGAATCTAGCACGTCCCAGGGGAGTGGCGGGACTGACATTCTTGGCCCAGTTGGCTCTTATGACATGAACTCTTGTAGTAACTGGACCCTGAAATTTGCATCCAACTTCACAGAAGCCACCGGCCTGACCTGGATTTTTACCAACAGTGTAAGGGTGGGGAGGCTCTCGATCTCTTTAGTCAGCAAGCTCTTTTGCACAAGCATTGGGAGGAAACTGCAGGTATAGCATTGCTTCCAGTACATCCTCACCCTTGTGCACAGAGCCAGCTGGTTAGAGCTCATGATGGTAATTGGATAATGTATATCATGAGTGTAAACGACTGTAAGGTCATAAACAAATTAATTTTTCGGGCCTATGTTTGCTTGCTGCATAGAGATCTGTATCCTTACCCACTCCCTCTTGTTTCAGATCCACAGCAGGTATGAGGGCAAGAAGACCTCCAAGCACAAGAGAAACTTGGCTATCACTGGTGGCGTCACCCTGTCTGTCATTGCCTCCCCAGTCATTGCTGCTGTTAGCGTTGGTAAGTAGACCTGGCCAGTGCTCCGTTGTATTTCCTCCATCGAGCTCTCTTAGGTTGGGGTCTGACAGAGGTGGCCCAAGTGCAGCTCAGACGTCCATCATGTGCCCAGCTAGCTTCTTCCCACTCATCTAACATGCTGCCTACAGAGGCTGCGGGACTTAGCATAGATTGGTCACGGTGAGCCTCTGTGCATTGTTTCTATTGAGCCTGCCCTTCTTTCTTCAGACTCGGTGTAGTCCTGGGATGCTAACACTATAACTTGCATTGGAGGCCTTTGTTCCTACTGTATTGCTGTGTTAGTTCACACCTGGTTTCTTAAGGGGTTATAATACAACGGGCTGGGCTGGGCTGTGCTGTGGGGTTGGCAGCCTTACTTTGTATGACAGCAGTGCTGAAAAGCTTAGGTGGGGACCCTGCTGTGCTAGGGGCTCTACCAACCCAGAGCAGAAAGGCTGCGTCTGTCCCAGCCTAGCACAACTGCATCTCGCTGCGACCTGTTGGCCCTCTTTAACTCGGAGCCTGTTCTTTTCCAGGTATTGGTGTCCCCATCATGCTGGCCTATGTCTATGGTGTTGTGCCTATTTCTCTGTGCCGCGGCGGTGGCTGTGGGGTCAGCACAGCCAATGGGAAGGGTGTGAAGATAGAGTTCGATGAAGATGATGGGCCAATTACAGGTAAAGCAGGAATCTTTGTTCTTTGCATCCATACAGCCAGAAGAGATGGGGCCCATGTGGGATGGTGACCGCGGTGCTGGGCTGTGGGGGCTGGGGATTACAAGCCATTCTCAGTATCCTCAGACTTTTACTTGGCTTGGTTGCACAGTGGCATGCTTCCATTCTCCCAGCACTTGTAGTCAGTTAGGTGAGGCCTTTACCGGGGGAATCCTAGCCTGGTCCTTCTGGTAGTATCTGAAAGGAGAGTGGGGCTCCTGGGAGCACTTCCCTGTAAACTCTGTCCTGTCCTTGTCTCAGTGGCGGATGCTTGGCGGGCCCTGAAGAACCCCAGCATCGGTGAGAGCAGCATCGAGGGGCTGACCAGCGTACTGAGCACCAGCGGGAGCCCCACGGATGGGCTCAGCGTCATGCAGGGCAACTACAGCGAGACAGCCAGCTTCGCTGCCCTCTCAGGTGGCACCCTGAGTGGTGGAGTCCTCTCCGGAGGGAAGGGGAAGTACAGCAGGTAACCCAGGTGGCTCAGCTGAGGGGTAGAAGGGGTGGGTGACTGTGAGGCCTGTGCTGCTCCCAGCAGCTGTGTGGACTGCCTGGCTTGCTTTGTTCGTTCCCATATGCAGCAGCCCCAGCACAGCTGGGCCTTCCGTTCCCCACATCTGTTGATGGGCAGGAGGATGAGGTTTGGGGTTGGTGGACAAGAGTGGAGGTGGGAGTCCATGGGAGATGCGTTAGTCATTATGTAAAGCTCTTGCAGCTGTCTCAGTGACCCAGCCCTATACTTCAGCCTCCTCTGGTTCCCCAGTGGCACCGAGAGAATGTGGAGCTGCTGCCTCCGGAGTCACAAGGTTACATCGCAGTCGTCCTCCGAACTTGTCTCTGAGTCAGCTGGTTGTGTAATTGGAGGCAGGCGTTGAAATTAGAGCCAGAAGGTGATTTGTGACTCTGCTGAACCTGGAAATCTGCTCTTCCCAGGAACTGCAGGTGTCACAGACATAAACACAACCTGACCTCTGTCACAGGAAACAGACTTGGGAAGGGATTTGGGTCAACAGAGCCAGGAAGGCGGTTGACCTCCAAGCTTCATCTGGTTTAAACTTGCTGTAGAGTTGCATTAGCGTGGGGGGCTGCCTGCTCCTGCTCACTGGTCCTTGTCTTGAAACTGTAGGGACAAGGCTGGCTCTTCAGGGGTTCACAGAGGCTTTGCTGACTGGGTGTTTCCCTGTCTCTTCCCCAGGCTGGAGGTGCAGGCGGATGTCCAGAAGGAGATTTTCCCAAAGGACTCAGTCAGCCTTGGGGCAATCAGTGACAACGCCAGCACTCGGGCGATGGCAGGCTCCATCATCAGCTCGTACAACCCCCAGGACAGGTACGTCAGCCACGACGGGGCAGGGGA
This sequence comes from Crocodylus porosus, assembly GCF_001723895.1. Classification (NCBI taxonomy): domain Eukaryota; kingdom Metazoa; phylum Chordata; order Crocodylia; family Crocodylidae; genus Crocodylus; species Crocodylus porosus. The sequence continues at coordinate 8,787,360 of NW_017728939.1, read as the reverse complement.
GTGGGGTGACAGTGTCCCTGCAGGCTGGTGCTGGAGGGTGGGTGAAAACTCTTACTAGCTAGTCCTACCTCAGTGCGAGGAGAAGGATCCCTCTACTTTCCTTTCCAGCTACTGCTGTAGTTTGGCACCTCTGTTTTAACACCTCCTTAGAGCAGCTCTTGCTTTTACTTGAGTCTGTGGCAAACAGCAGAGGCTCCGGTTTCTTAAACAAGCCGCTGCCAGGGCCATTGGTGCCTTTTGCTGCCGTGGGCATCATCTCTATGGTGCTTGTCACCATGCAGCCTCCCCCAGAGCCTCTGTCATTCATTTCTGTGTCGGGGGCGATTAAAAGTCAGTGGTTGGAAACAATGGGATGCTGACGCGTGCAAACCCATTGTCTGCCTAGGAATAGATTTTGCAGACTCTCTGCTTCTAGGATTACAGACTCTGCTTCCATTAGACAGAAACCTGCCAGAACAGTCGGTCGTGGTCTGCCCTAGCTAAACACTCCTGCGTCTGGAGTATCACGTCCGTACTTAGCATTGCTCGTGCCCTGGCCATATCTCCTCTTCTGCTTCTCTGGCTCAGTTTTGCATTGAATGAGGACACAGGACAGTTAGACACAAACTGCATGCACACCAGAGGATGAGGCCTGTTCCTAACTGGCAATGCAGTTAGCTTGCTGCCTCTGTGCTTGCTTCCCATAACGGGGGGTGGGGTGGGAGGTCATGTCATGGCTGCCATTAAAAGGGATTAAACCATTGCAGGCATTGCTGGTCTGTCACGTAGCGCAGTGCAGTGAATGCTGCCCCTGGTCTCTGCCTTCCTGCAGTTAAGCTTGCTGCATTGGCAAGTGCTAAGATCCACAGGCTCCCTGCAGTAAAACCAGTAACTGAGGGGGTGCTTGCTCCTGCAGAGAATGCAACAACATGGAGATCCAGGTGGACATTGAAGCCAAACCCAGCCACTACCAGCTTGTGAGCGGCAGCAGCACGGAGGACTCTCTCCACGTCCACACCCAGATGGCAGAGGAGGACGAGGAAGGCGAGGAGGAACAGGAGCAGACCTGCAAACACCAAAGCTGTGAGCGGAAGGACTGCGTTGCCAGCAAAACCTGGGACATCACCCTGGCACAGCCCGAGAGCATACGGAGCGACCTGGAGAGCTCCGACAGCCAGTCAGACGACGTGCCGGACATTACCTCGGACGAATGCGAGTCCCCCCACTCTCAGACTGCTGCCTGCCCCCGGACCCCGAAAGCCAGAGGTGCTGAGAGCCCAAGTGCCCACATGAGCCACTGTGCCCAAGCCGAGGGCTGCAGGCCGGATGATGTGCTCTCTCACATGGAGTGCATTGAAGCCAGAGTATGAAGCTGCCTCTTCCTGAAGAGCACACTTGCTGTCGCTGCGTTTGGGGGCGGGGGCTGGGATTGCGTCCTCCTTGGCTTCTGTTTCCGATTCTCTGTCACTTCCCCAGCCCGGCCCTGGGGAGATGCCATTTCTTATGCGACAAAGCCCCCCCTTCCCCCTCTGTTTTAATTTATTGACCCCAACGCTTGTTGGTGCTCCGTGCGAGTGTACATATGTATGTGTGTGTCCTGTGTGTCTGCAAACATACTGAAGGACTGTTTTAATAAAGACTTCCATTGTCATTGGACTCGCATCCAGCTCTTCCTTCTCCGAGATGTAAGAACCGAAGGCCTTGTGGGCCGCGGCTCCCTGCCTTGGTTCCTTCTTCCCCCTCCGGCTTCTGAGAAGGCTGCTGTGGCCAGTGGGGTCCGTCTGGAGGGGGTGGAAAAAGGCTGGGATTGGTACAGAGGGGCCTGGTTCAGATGCGGGGTGTGGCGGGCAGGCTTTGTTCTCCAGCTGTGTGTTGCTTGATCCGGTGTTGGGAGCTGGGGCGGAGGGAACTATCGGCTGCCCTCTGCAGCCTGACGAGAGGTATTGCTGGTTTGAGGCTCCAGATGGCATGCGGTCTGCTTGATGCGTGTCAAGGGAGCTGGCTCCCACTTTGCTCCTGGAGTGGCTAGGAGGCAGCAAATGCCCTCTGTAGAGTGGGGAGACCCTGATGAGATGCAGGATGGCGATGACGCAGCAGCAATGATGATCCCATCATCCAGGCAGGCAGCAGCAGGCACAGCCCCCCGTGCTAATGCCATCTCCTGCTCCGTGGCTGCAGAGAACGGCGGCAGCATGGTGTTAGACCTAGTCCCTGCGAAAACTACTGTCGTCTTTCTCTTCTGCTCCCCACCCAGCCATGCAGCTACAGCTGATCATGCTGTAAAGTCCTGTGGCCTTAATGAGAGGAGGGATGGAGTGGGACTAACCAAGTGCTCTGAGCTTGGCTGCTGTGAGCAGAGGTGGTGAGAGGCCTGCCACTGTGTGGACTAAGCTGGGTTACTTGGAGAGATGGGTATGGACTTCCGCCTCAGTCGGGTAAGTGTTCTCCCCCGGCATGGGGCTGCAGTGTGTGGGCACTGCTGCTGCAGACTCCAGACAGAAATGCCTGTTCTCCCCGTTCCTTTGCCTCTTTTCCCCACCCCAGAAGCAGCAGCACAATCGGTGCATGTGCAGAGAGAATGGGGGAGCATGTTGGGGGAACTCCCCACAGCACAACAGCCCGCCCCACAGAGCTGGAGATGGGGGGGAATAAGCCCTCCCAACTACATATAGATGCATACGATGTGCAGGTACTGTGCTGGGCTACGGCCTCTTGCTTTCGACGCCCTCAGCTGTGCCTGGTGCTGGAATGCGGACCCTCGGCATGTCGTCTTCCCCCACGGGCGCTGCAGAGAGCATCTCGAAGTCCGCTCAGAGACTGTGGCTCTGCAACCACGCTCCTCGGCTGCAGCACCGGTAGGTGGCAGGAGGAACTGCAAGGGAAGCTGTGTGAGACCTGTCCTCGCAGAGCTAGGAAACGGGGGATTTGGGATGTGGTGAAGCTAAGAGAAGGGGCTATGCAGCAGCGGCCTGGAGGAGACGAGGCCTGACTTAGGAGGGCCAGGGATGCTTGCCGGCATTGAAGGCATTTATGCCCTTAGGCCTTATTCTGTGGTTCCAGGTTGGGTGCTGGGCTTTGACTCGGAGGGAGCTACACCTACATGGGGCCAGGCACAGACAGTAACAGAGGGTGTCTGTGCAAAACCTGCAGATCCCACATGTCCCAAACCACATCCTTCCCTCTCCTGTCCCTTCTGGGCAAGGCAAAGCTAAGCTGGCTTCCAGCAGGGAGCTGTCCCTGATCCTAACCCCTCTCCCCGTGCTTAGCTCGCTAGCAGACACCTTTGCCAGGTGAGCTGGGCACCAGTCCTAAGGGACGGAGCAAAGCGCGATGCCAGCCAAGCAGGGACAATGCCCCAGCTGGGGGGACGCGCACGCCAGGCACTGAGCATTATGTGCACAGGAGCAGGAGGCGGCTGAGCAAATCGTGTTGGGCATGGAGCTCGGCTGGAGCTGTGGGCGGCTTGCTCTTCAGCCAAACTGCCGCTTGCCTCATGCCAGCGCTCTTTGCAAAGTCCTTGCACCTCTGCTTTGGGCGGGCTTGGCTTAAGAAGCCTTTGGTTGCCTTGCAAGCTCTATGCTTTGCAGTAGGCCGTGCTGGAGGCAGGCAGGCCCCAGAGGGGAAACTGTGGTCCCCTTGGAGCCCACAGGCATTCGGTGACTGCCTGCCTCAGGCCTCGGGCTGTTCTGTCGGAGGGCTCTGGTTTGCGGCCTTTGCGCAGCTCGGGGCTGGAGCTCTTGCCCCGCACGCGGGGAGGGTGCGGAGAACTCGGGAGTGCTGGTTCGGAGATCGAGGGAGCCGGGCTGGCAGGAAGGAGAGCTCCCAAGAGACAGTGGTGGCTTGTGCTTGGCCCCAAGGGATGGGACAAGCAGGGGCTCTGAGTGCAAAGTCTCAGCTTTGCAAACCACACTTACCACTTACCCACTCGGCTGCATCTTGTGTCGCAGCCTCGAGGCCACAGGCCGCGCGCCGCTCTCCCCAGCCGCACCGCTCTTTTCCTAAGCGGTTTCTCTCGTCCGGCCCTCGGAGGTGTTCTCCTCGCTCGTCCAGCCGCCCCGGAGCAGCTCTGCCCTCCCCCTCGTGCACCCTCTTCTGCTAGGATGAATCCTCCATTCGAACCAGCTCCTCGGGTCTCCCTTCCGCCCTGGGATGTGCGATGCTGCAGCTGCTGGCCCGAGAGCCACCCGCCTCCTGGCTTGCCCCCCAGAGAGGCTTGCTCTGCGCTGGGTTCGAGATTAGGGGGTCGCACGCAGGGGGCAGGCATCGCTGCTGCTATCTCCATGGCTGGCTGCTCTGCCAGGTCTGGCCGCTGTTCGGGTGGAGCTGCGAGCTGCGGAGAGGGATGGCTGGAGGGCGCTGCTCTGGGACCCAGGGAAGGGCTCTTTCAAAAATCAGGGAGTGAACCTGACCGGGGAAAGCAGGGCCAAAGCCGCCTCCCAGTCAGTTTTGAAGCACGTGGCTGGAGTTGGGATGCAGTTGCCTTCCAGCGCGTGCTCCAGGGGGAGAGGAGTGCGTGGGGTGGCATTTCTGGTGCCTGAGCGGTACAGGGGGAGCTGCCGCTTCGCTCCCCCGAGCAAGGGACTGGCGCTCAGAGGCCGGGGGCCGCAGAGGAATGGGCGCAGACTCGCTGGGGCCGGCGCAGAGCGTGGAGCAGCTGGCAGGGGCAAGGGGGGAATACAAAGCTGCCCCCCAAGCTGGGCCAGGCCTGGAGACGTGCCCGCGTGAGCTCCGTCCAGGCCGGAGCCGAGCCCTGCCGCACCAGTCCCGTGCTGCTGCGGCCTGCCCCTTGGCTGCGGGCCCAGGACCGCGGAGCGGAGGCCGGGGTCCCTGCCAGGTGGTGGGGAGAGGCCCACGTACCTAGACAACTACAGGCAGGAGCTGGGAGCAGCGGTGGGTGGGGTTTGAGCTGTGAATCACCCTTCCTGGGGCAGGGAAGGTGGAGTTTAGCCCTTTGTTCCCAGCCCGGGGAGCTGGTCGGACAGGAAGAGCCGATCCTGCCGCAGGTTGGCGGGGAAGGTGGGTGCAGCACCTGCATGGCGCAGCGCGCAGGTAGGGGCTGGGAGCGCGGCCTGCCTGCAAGGCTCCCCCAGGGCATGGACGCCGGAGCAGCCGTGGCCTGATCCCCACCGCGAAGATGTGTCGGCTCGGTGAGTGGGGTCCTGTCGAACCAGCGTCCGCTGGGGAAAGGTGCCTTGGCCAGAGGGGCAGGAAACAAGGGGCTGTAGCCAGGGGAGCCCCTGGCCCAGCATGAGCCTTGGGTCCCAGTCTCCCCGTGGTGCTGGCCCTGCAGGCGTCGCCCACAGGCTGCGGGGAAGCAGACCCACAGGCCACAGCGTTGCCCTCCTTGCTTCTCCGGCGCTGCCTGAGGACTTGGGGGCGCAGCTAGCTGAGCCCAGGTGCACGGCACCGCCTCGAAGCCGAGGCGCGGGACGCACCGCTCGCTCGAGGCAGCACGGCGCCGGGAGGGGAAACGAGGGCACCGGCCCTTGCGCGCTGCAAGCTTGTGGCCCTGGGTGGTGGGATGAGAGGTGCTGGGTGAAGGAGCCCCAGAAAGCAGGCGGCCGCCTCGCCTACGGCACGGCTGTCTGCACCGGGTCTAGGCGAGCAGGTCGCACCCCGCAGCTCCGAGGTTTCTGCAGGAGAAACCTGTCTTGAAGCCCTCGGGGGAGAGGGGTCCCCCAGCGCCCCGCGCAGCACGGGCCTGGCTTGCCAGCCACGTGGGACGGGGTGGGGAAGGATATTTTGGGACTGGATGTTTGGTGACGGGTTAATCTTTAAAGCAATGGGGTTTTATAGGGAGTGTTGGCATTTCCTCGTGGCCCACCTGCTGTGGGCTTGCCAAGCCAGCCGGGGGTCACGGGGCCAGGGGAGCGCCCGGCCTGCTCCTGCCGGCGCGGCGCGGCGCGGCGCGGCGCGGCAGGCTCGGGGCAGCGGGGGGGTGACCGTGAGCCCCCCTCACCCTCAGGCAGGGCTTCGGGCTCTGCTTTGTGGCAGGGAGCAGCTGAGGTGGGTCGCCAGGGGGCTGGACAGGGTCGGCCAGCGCTCATGCACCTTCCCTGCCCCCCGGATGTCGGGGCGGCTGCCCAGCCCTGGCCTTATCGCCTCTCGGGCGCTTTCCGTGAGCTGCCTCGGCCCTGGCCTCGCTGCTCTCGGTGCCCGAGGCCGGCGGGACTTGGAGGCGCCGCTCCGGGTGCGGCCGTGTCCTAGGCCCGCGCGTAGCCGCTGGGGTCACTCCCAAGGCTCGCCGCCCTCTCTCGCACAGACAACCTTGACCCTGGCGGGCACCAGAAGCTGCTGATGAAGATGGGGCTCATCCTGATCGTCATCGGCCACCTCAACTTCATCGTGAGTGCCCTGGTCCATGGGACCGTGCTGCGCTACGTGGCCAACCCCCAGGACACCATCTCCCTGCAGTATGCCATCTCCAACATTGTCGCTGTGAGCTCCACGCTCCTGGTGTGTCCTCACGGCTGGC
>NW_017728939.1:8777108-8780806 GCF_001723895.1 Crocodylus porosus | reverse complement strand
GCTGGGTGGAGATGTCCTGTATGTTAAAGATGGGGGCAGGGGGGAGCTTTTTTCAGCGTGAATGAGGCTTCCAGGAACCGTGGGTCTGAGCCGTGGCTGGGTGAGGCCAGATCCCATGGGGGGAGGGAGGGTGGTCTCCGTAATGCCGGACCTCTTTATTGCACTCCCCCACTCTTGGGGCTTTTATGGGTGCTGTGCCTGGGACAGTGAGAGCTGCAGACTCAGCTCCGCAACCCCCCCCCAGGCCCAGCATGGGCCCGAGCAGGAGCATTGCGGTCCCCGGCCTCGTCTGGGGGAGGCCACTTGGGTTACAGCCACAGGGACAGGGAGGGACTCCCATGCCATGAACGTACAGGGCCGAGCGCAGCAGAGCCCGCCTGCCCAAATCCATATACAGCCTGGTGAGGACCGGTGACTGTGATGGGTCTGTCCAGCAAAGGGGAGGAAGGGACGGGGGAAGGTAGGAAGTGCCCGAGGCAGCCTGGGGGCTCCAGGTGCCCAAGCAGGGCTTTGTCCAGCTGCAGGGCAGGTCCTTGTAGGGATCCAGGTGGCCCCAGTGGGTGTCAGGTTCCCACCCATGACTGTGGGTTCAGTCTCGCACGTCCTAGCACACGGGGCACTAGCGGAGCGTGAGGTGCTCGGATATGAAAGCCATGGAGGATGTGCAAGTACATGGGGCAGCATCTGTGGAGCCAGGGCCAGCTCTGTGCAGGCTGCTGTCAGCTTGGCAGAGCTGGTGCTGCCCCTGCAAGAGCCAGGCCCGTAGGAGGGGGACGGGGCCCGTTCAGGCCGTTAGGACTTCATCCCGAGGTGCTGCCGGCATCCAATGCTCGAGGAAAAGAAATGCAGACCCACCTCCTGTCCTTAGAGAGTAGAGGTGATCCCGGCATGCTCTCGTGGGACCCACGATGTCCCAGCTGAGCTGCCCACAGCCTTCCTAGCTCCTAAGGATTGATCGGCCCCACTCGGGGCTGGCCAGTGTGCATTAAGGGCACTGCATCAGGGCCGGAGCCAGACTCCTTGGGCGGGTAAACACCAGCACTGAGGTGACCGCCGCTGGGCCTGGCAGGCGGCTTCTTCCGGGGCTGAATGCCTACACGGCCGCTTTGCTGCAGGCAGGCTGCTCTAGAAGAGGATGCAGCCGCGGGGCAGGGGGAAGCACCGACTCCCAGACGGGGTGGTCATGATCCTGCGTCTCTCTTGGGCAGAACCGGCTGTGCCCATATTAGAGGCAACCTCCCAGAAATAAAACCACGGCAAGGCCAGCGGGAGCCCCTGGCTCCAAGGCAGGGGGTATTTGTGTGTGCACCAGTGAGGGGTGTGCCAGCGTCTCCTTCCGTCTCTGTGCTCCCTTTGCAGACCATCTCCTGTGGCATCGCTGCCATCTTGCTCTCCAGGTACCTCATGCAAGCTGCCCTGGTAAGGATGAGGCTAATGGCACCCCCGGCCCAGCACGGCGTCCTGTCGTGCCCAGGGAAGGGCTCTGGTTTCTCTCCCCTCCACAGGGGATGGGCTCCCTGCTCCTGCCAGCTGGCTGCGCGTCTCCTCGCTCCGCCCTGCTGTTTGCACTTGCGCGGGGCCGAGCACGCTGGGCGCTCGCCTGGCCTGGACTTGCGCCGCCGTGCCCCATTGCCCCAGGGCAGCTTTGCCTCTTAGTCACGGGCAAGGCACTCGCACGTCCACGGCTCCACGCGGCTTCGACAACCCCTGCATCGGCACCGGGCTCGGGCAAGCAGCACCCGGGCCTGGGGGACTGAAAGAGGGTGGCAGGTGGGTGGGTGTGCCCACGTGCGTGGGCATGTTTGTGAGTGTGAATGTGTAGACATGTGCATGTATATATGTGTGTGTGCATGTGGAGATGCCCCTCTGTCTGTACGTGTGTGGGGTGTATATATCCTTGTGTGTGTGTGTGTGCACACGCGCATGCACGGGTGGAGGCATTCTTGCGTGTACGTACATATCTGTGTGTGAGAATGTGTGTGGGGGTGTGGCCCTGTGTGTGGATGTGTGTGTGCATGTAGTCCGGTAGGTGTGCACATGCACAGATGCATTCCTCTGTGTGTGTACGTGTGTGCCCAAGCCCTGGTTTCCCGTGCGTGCGTGCGTGGGCATCCTGGCTGTGCAGTGACACCCTGCGCTCTCCCCGCAGAAGTGGGCCCTCTTCTCCCTCAGCGCGAGCAGCACCCTCCTCTCGCTCTTCTGCTCGCTGGGCCTGGCGGTCTCCATGATCCTCACCTTCGCCAACCGCGGGCGCGCGCTGCTGGCCACCTGCACCTTCGTGGACATGGACCTGATCCAGATCTCCAGCGAATGCCCCTTTGACCCCACCCGTATCTACGTAAGCACCCAGGGGCTGCGGGCCTGGGGGGTGGCTGGACCGAGAGCTCCTGTCCTCAGCTTCTGGAGTGTCCCCTTGTTGCTGGTAGCAGTGCCCCCCCGTGTCCTGCCCCGAGGCACCGCCGAGGCTGTAGCTGCTGGTGTGCTCAGCTGTGCAGCAAGCTCCGGCCAGACCCCTCTGCTTTACAGGCGGAGGTGAGGGGGGCCTGGGCTAGGGGGCTGAGTGGGAGAAAGGACCTGTGCACCCAACGGTGCTAGCCTGTGCTTCCCTGCAGGCCAGATCCTGAGGCTGGGGGGCAGTGGAAGGACTCCCAGGGCCGGGCCTCAGCTTACACCCCCCCGTGTTTCCCTGCAGAGCTCCACGCTGTCCCTCTGGACCATCTCCCTGATCCTGGACTCCGTGGAGATCATCTTCAGCATCCGGTGCTTCCTGCTCACCCTCAGGCTCCTGCACCTGAGACTCTGCTGTGGGACCCGCAAGAAAAAGGTGACTCTCTGGCACCGCGGTGTACCCCCCACCCCCCGCACCATGGAGAGGCCTCAGCACTGCCAGTGCAGGGCCCCCAGCACCGTGACCTGCTCAGGACCTGGTTCCACTGCCCTGGGGCTGGCCGAGAGCCCTGAGCCCCTCCAGAAAGCGACCCTGTCTCGTAGCGCTTTGAGGAGCAGAGGGGGAGCTCAGCTCGCTCCCGCTCACGAGGCCTCTTGGTGCGGCTTGAGGTTGTCACGCAGCCGTGTGGGCTGGCTTGGGCCCAACGCTGCTGGAAGCAGCCACGCTCCTTCCCACCTGGGAGCTGCAAGCACCACATCGCAGCCTGGCGCTGCCTTGCCCCACCCAGCCGTAGCCCTTGCACCCTGCTCCAAGGAGCTCCCTGCGCCCCTGTCTCACGAGAGCTGCCCTTCGTTGTTCCCAGGTCTCGCTGCAGGCTGTCCCGGCGGAGCACCCGGAAGCCGGCGAGTGCTGGGACCTGCTGCGACGGGACCGAGTGGAGGCGGTGTGGCTCTGAGCGGGGCAACCAGCCCTCAGCACCTTGGCCTCCGGGCCATGCCCACCCACTCATGGCCACGCTGCCCTCAGCCCAAGGGCCGCCCAGCAGCAGGGGGCTGTGGCCTGGACCCAGAGCTGCGATGAAGGGACGGGATCCTCCTGCGTCCCATGAGCAGCATGACTGTGCTGAGCAGGCAGCAAGCTCCTTCTCTCTACCCTAGGCTGCTGCCGGGAGCCCGTTCCCCTGGCACCCAGGCTCCCTCCGCGTGGGGCTGAGAGGGTCCCCACAGACCCGAGCCTGGGCAGACGTCGGCGCCGACGGAGCCCCCTGCGCCTGGCTGCACTGAGACAAAACTTTATTCTGAAGTTATTA
>NW_017728939.1:8776089-8777008 GCF_001723895.1 Crocodylus porosus | reverse complement strand
CGGAGGGAGGGGTGGGGGCGGAGGGGCTGGCGTGTGCCTGTGCAGGGCTTGTCTTGGTGCGTGTGGTGAAGTGCATGGGGCGGGGGGGGCCGGCGGGCACCCCTGGACAGTGGGGTTGAGTGGGAGCTGGCATCTGGCTGTGCTCCAGGCTCTTGCCCAGCTGCAGGAGGTGGGAGCCAGGGACTGGAGATCACCTTGGTCCCTTCTCCCGGCCCCTGTCAGGGGTAGCTTTCCCCTCTCTACACTCAGGGGTGGTGGAGTGGCCAGAAGCTCAGGCGCCTCTGGCTGAGGCAGGGCGCTGCGTGGGTAGGGAGCTGCGAGGGACAGTCTGCTCTCCCAGATCCCACGGTCCCTGGCATCCTTTTCCTCCCCCCCAGCCCTGCATAGGATGGAGCAACCTTTCCTTTATCTCAGGCCCCCTCCTCGGCCTTGCCGCAGGGGTCGGGCTCCTGTTTTCCCCGGACGCACTGAGCGAGGTCTTGTTCCCCAGCTGCGTGGTGGCGACAGAAGCCCTGGCCCTCCGGCTGGCTCAGGGCTGGACTGGGCTTGCTCTGCCCGCTGCCCCAGGGCTGCAGGGAGCCAAGGCATGGAGAAGCCTGCCCGGGCAGGCTGTCCCTGCATGCGCTTGGACCTGACCTGGCCGCATGCTGCTCCCAGCCGGGGCCCCCCTAGCTGCACCCAGGAGGCACGGGCGAGCAGCCGGGCTCTCCCTTGAGGGCAGGCACCAGCCCGATACTGCTGAAGCCCCCCGCCTAGGACTGTGGCAATGGAGGGGGTGGGAGTAGCCTGGCCTCGCTTCTGCTGGAGGACCGGGCAGAGCCTGGGGGAAAGGACGGTGTCTCCTGGCTCCAGCAGGGGTTACTGCTGCGGCAGGGGCTCAGCTGACCTGGCCCCCACCCCCACTGGATGCAAGGCAGAG
>NW_017728939.1:8764616-8775989 GCF_001723895.1 Crocodylus porosus | reverse complement strand
CCCACAAAAGAGCTGCACACTCACACGTACACATCTACGGACGTAGCACTGGGGAAAGGGAGCGGACGAGTCGAAGACGGTGGCAGTGCTGGCGCTTCGCGGGCGCGCGCCCCCCGGCCCCAGCGCCGAGGGCGGTGGGACGCAGGTCTCCCTGCCGGAGCCGGGGCTGTGAGGTCAGGTGTCGTGGCGGTTGCGGGCGGCAGGGGACGCGGCCCATCCCTGCCAGGCGGCGCCGGGGCGGGCTCAAAACTGCGAGGCGCTGCTGGGGTCGCACTGCAGCAGCCGCACGATGGACGGGTCACTCTTGGCACCTTTGATGAACTCTTCCAGAGACAGCTTGCCTGGGTGGCGGGGCAAGACAGGGCCCCGGGTCACTGGTGGCTCCGCTAGGAGCTGCCTGGGCAGGGAGCTGGGGGGCCCTTGGCCCCGGGCAGTGGCTTCACTCCCCCACCACAACCCCTGCAGCCGGCTCCTGGGCACTGCAGCTCCTCTGGAGACAGCGACCCTGGGACAGCCAGCAGCCCGTGGTCCCGGGCACACGGCCAGCGCGGTGGGGGACGGGGAGCAGCATCTTGCAGCCTGCCGGGAGGGGCCCGGCCCCACGAGCCAACTTTTAATCGGTGTATGCATGCCCCCCTCCGCCGGCCCGGGGATTTAGCCACGCGCCTGCACCCTAATCCCCCGGGGCTCCGCTCGCTTACCATCGTTATTAGTATCCATCTGTCGGAAGATTTTCTCCGTTCGTTTCTCCGGGGTGGATTCATCCTCAGGCATCTTCATCACCGAGGAAACCATTTTGTAGATGGCCTTATGGGAGGGAAGCGGGCAGGCAGTGAGGGAGCAGGGAGTTGAGGGAGGGTAAAGACCTGCTGCCTCCGGGAGACCCCGGAGACGACCCAAGCACAGCTCTCAGGGGCACTCCCGGTGGATAGAGCCTGTTTAAAGTATTAATGCAGCGCAGCAAGGGAAGCAGTGGCACAGATGTGATTAAAACGAGAGGTACTGGCAGGCGGGAGCTCCCTCCGGAGGGACCCAGCTCCCAGCCACCCTCGTGGGGAGGTAGCTGTAACTAATGTGCAAGGAGAAATTCCAGTCTGAGCCAGACCTGGCACTCGGGCAGTGATGGAGACAGAGCTGGCAAGGCTGCCCATGCCTAGGCTGGAGCCTGCATGACCCCCGCAGCACCCGTGTTCGTGCAGCCTGGGGTCCCTATCCAAGCCTCAGCCCTTGAAGAGTTGGGCGGCAGCCCAGGGCTTGGCCAGTTAGCAGGGCTGGGCCGCTGGGCAGGTGACAGCCCGGTTGGCTGACGGGGCACACACGGCACTGCACACCCACGTGCAAGGGGTGGCTCCAGCAGGACCCCGCTGGACAGGCTCATGGCTCCTGCCTCAGCTAGAGCTGGGCTGCAGAGGGTGGCTCGGAGGCAGCGAGCTGCTGCGTACGGAAGCTCATGCAGCTCTGATTCAGTTGTCTGCAAGGTGCAAGCCTCCCCTGGGCTATGGCTCTCGCGCGCAGGGAGCCGTGGCTGCCACGAGAGGGAGTGTAGGAGCAGGCTGGGGAGAGCAGGCACCGCGAGTACACGTACACACACACTTGCGTGCGTATGCACCCCCCCCGATCTGTCTGCCACTTGGACTGGGCACGTTGTTCTTCCCTGCAGTGGCTCCAGCCCAGCCTGGGCTGGGTTGTGGGGAGCAGGAAGGGAGAGTGGGGATCAATCAAACCCCAGTCCCCACATCTATGCTCACGCTGGGGACCGGGTTGAGTTCCCTTTGGCCACCCAGGGAGCCTGGCACTGGGGCTCAAGTCCTCCCTGGCACCTGATCTCAGGGCCAAGACCCCACGTTCACCCGGCTCCTGGGCTGGATGCTTCTGGGTCCTTCCTCTGCAAATCCCGCCCTGGTCTAGCAGCCTCGGCCTTTCCCCGAGCTCCCAGCAGTGACGATACCAGCCCTGCTGGGTCACCGCAAGCCCAACTGTCTCCCCAGGGGACACGGCGTTGGCGCTTTACTTCCAAGGAGCTGGCTTCAGGATCTGCACCCATGGCTCCCCCAGGCACAGCTACATTTGCTGTAAACAGGTGTCACCCTGCCATCCTGGGACCCGGAGCCTGCCAGACACAGCCCATATGCCAATGACAGCAGGGCGGGTGTCTGCACATCTCCCCTGGCTGCAGCAGAGCCAAGCAGAAGGGGCTGGCAGGGACAATGCCCGCACTCTTGCCCTCCAGTAATCTGGTCGGCTCACCATCCAGCCTGCTAATCTCCATTAAATTCAGATCCACAATCTGCTCCCAGCAGCCCCACCATCATGCAGGGAGCAATGAGCTGTACCCAGAGGGAAGGGGGGGGGGGAAAACAGAGAAGCCTGCAGGAAACCAGGGAGCCTCTCTATTAAGTGCCTGCCCTTATTCAAAAGCTGCCTGCAAACCTCTCCTGCCGCAGTGCTGGAGGGAGGGAATCTGCTCCTGCTACTAGCCTGCAGCCCCCTCCCTCAGCGAGGCAAGCAGCCCTTGGTCCTCTCTCAGCCCAGAGCAGCCTCTCCTGCCAAGAGGGGCCCACGCAGGCAGCCTGCCTCCACCCAGGACAAGAGAAACACAGCTCAGGCAAGAGGCCAACCCACAGACCCTCCCCAGCTGCCCTTCCCCTAGCCCCGTCACCGCAGGATGGGGTCTGGGGATGGGGCTCCATCCCGGGAGGATGTTTCACATTTGCTCTGCACAGGGGCAAGGCACTGAGCAGGGGGCAAAGCAGGAGAAAAGCAGGACCCTCAATGTGGGGGGAGCAAGGTAGTGCCTCTGGGGCCTGTGCTACTGCAGGGGCTCCCAAGTCACAGGCTGTCTGTGATGCCAAGGTTGGGGGGCCACAGAGTGCACCGTCTCCCCAGCCCTTCATGACGAAAGGGTGATGGTTGGGCGCATGCTGGCTGGGGCCCAGAGAGGTGGGGAGCTGCTGGAGGACCTCTACCGACAGCCTGCAGAGCGGCATACAGCAGGGACCTGGCTGGTGGGATCCCCCAGCCCACCCCCACTGCAACCACGAAGGGGAGGCATCCTAGCATCTGGACTGGGCCCTTACAGAGGGCAATGCCGCCTCACCCAGTGCGGGCAACTCCACAGCAGGGACCTGACACTGAGGAACCCCCGTGGTACCTGCACGATCTCCAGCATCTCCTCCCGGCTGATGTAGCCGTTGCCGTCCAGGTCATACATGCTGAAGGCCCACATGAGCTTCTGCTCCAGCTTGCCCCGCGAGGTGACGCTCAGGGCGATAATGAACTCTCGGAAGTCGATGGTGCCGTCCCCATTGGTGTCGAAGGTGCGGAAGACATGCTCAGCGAACTTGGAGGCGTCGCCGTAGGGGAAGAAGTTAGCGTAGATCTTCTTGAACTCCTCCACGTTGAGGATCCCGGTGGGACAGTCCTTGAGGAAGCCCTTGTACCACTCCTGCAGCTCCAGGTCCGAGAACTCCGTGTTCTCCCGCAGGTCCTGCAGCATCTCCGGGCGCAGCTTGCTGTTCTGCTTCCCCATGGTCACGCCCGAGCCTGGGTTTGGGGCCTAGGAGCGAAAGGAAGTGAGAAAGGTCACCCCTTCCGCCCACCAGGTGCAAGCATCTCTCAGGGGCTGGGTTACGCAGGTGGCCATCGGCTGGTTCAACGGTCCCTGCCTGCCACAAAGTCTATGAATTGCCCTTTGTGACTCCATGGAAAGCATCACAGACTTTCCTAGGTTGGCCCCATCACCTAGGAAATGCTGCCTCCCTTAGAGCTGACTGGCATCTCTGTGGCTGGGGTGCCCCTGACACCCTGGGGTGCTAGCACACGACCAGGGCTCCCAGGTGCTCTGGTCACACACCAACAGGCAGGCCAAGCTTGCACACCCCAAGGCACCTGAGCCAGCCTGAGGCAGGGCTCTTCCCCCCCACCATCCTCCCAGCCACCTCAGGAAGAACGGAGGCCATGTCCAACCACGCCATCCCAGGCTCATTGCCTTCCCACGTGGTCAGGCTGCCAGTCCACCCGTGGCATGTTGACCCCTCACACTGCAGCCTGGAGCAGCCTGGTCCACTCAGCCAGGCACCCTGGCACAGGGACTGAGCCCAGGGAGGGCAGGGTGCGGGTATGAAACGGGTGCAGCCGGGCGGGGGATCTTTCCCCGCTTATTTGCAGCTCACCCCACTGCGGGCACTGTGCCCTCGCTAGGCCTGGTTGTGGGGCTGCAGGCAGGCTGGCATCACTGCACCCCCATCCGCCCCTCACTACCCAGTACTCGCTCTCACGGCTCCCCTGAGAGCTCCCCCAAGCCACCTCCTTTGTTGTGGGCTCACCTGGGGCCGTGCTAACAGGGCAGGGGCTGCCTTCCCTAGCGAAGGTCCTGCCAAGGCCCCAGAAGCACAGAACAGGTTGCGGGGCAGGCAGGCAGGGGCTGCCCAAGCCCTGGTTTCTCCAACCTGGCTTGGTTGCAGCCACTGGCTCCAAAGCAGTAGCTGCAAGCTCAATGCCTCCTGCTCCAGGCCAGGCCACGCGGGTGGAGTAGCAAGGCTGGCTCGGGGACCCCTTGCCAGTCCTGAGCACAGCATGTGGCAGGGGGCTGCTTCAAGCTCCCCTCAAGCCAGCCAGCTGGAGGTTAGAGCCCGCGCTGGGGACCCCTGCACACAGACCAGTCAGGGCCGTTACACCTCCAGCTGACACCGTGAAGCCAGTTCCTGAGCCGTCACCAGCACGCGGACGGGCAGCCACCCCGCGTCTCTTCTACGGCTCATCTGCCTAAGGCCTTGATGAGCCCTGCTCCGGGCACGGCTCCCGAGCAGCCTTCTCCAGCCCCGCGCGCACGCATGCACCATTCCTCAGGCAGCCAAAGGGAGGCCTGCTGCGGTGGCTGCCATTTACAGCCCACTAATGGGCCAGCAGCTGGAGAGCTTCCCTGCAGCAATCCCTGGGCAGCTCTGCTCCTCATTTGCATAAGCAATTGCCAGCTCATTAGGCACGGAGCTGCATCCATGCCTAATGAGGCAGAGGGGCATCAGGCGTGGAGAGCTGCAGCAGGTGGGGAGCAGGTAGGCAGCCTGTCTCCAGGGATTCCCAGGTCATCGCTCCAGTGCACTAGGATGCCCCGGGATAGACTAGCCCTGCCCAGGGCAGAGGTGCCATGCTAGGGGATGCCTGCCAGCTGGGCCCATGAAAGCTCTTCCCCTTGTCCACCCCAACACTGAGCCTATACATCCCCCCCATTCCCTATTACAGCCCGTGCCCAGCCCCACCTGCTCCCCCCATCGTTCCCTCTGTCCTGTCACTGGCCCCCTCTGTAAGTCTCCCCCCACCCCTCTATTATTCAGCTCCTTTGTGCTCCCCAGCTCCCGCTCTCCCTGTGTCCAGCTCATCTAATAGCAGAGCCCTGCCCTGTAGAGAGCAGCTGCCAGACAGCCCAGAAGAGAGGAGCCGTGTCATTACAGCCCACCCAGGGCTGGGCTAATGGCACTGCCAGGGCTGGCCAGGGCCATGCAGGGCGCAGGTGCTGCTTGTTGTCTGGTGAATGATGCCCAGGCTGGTGAGGCTGAAATGCACCTGGGTCCACGGCATCTTGTTACCCTTGCACTCAGCTCCCTGCCTTCAGGGTGCGGGGAGAAGCCATCCTGAGCTGCCCAGGCCCTGGTTGTGCTGGGACTCTGGGGGACATAGAGCAGTGTAGCCTGGCAGGATGATTGGGGGGTGGGCTTCAGGTGGCTGGGAGGAAACAGGCCACAAAACCAGGAGGGAGACCCGGGCAGGAACCACTGCAGAGCAGCACGGCTCAGCTGGGAGGGAGGTAGCTTTTAGGATCCAGCAGCAAGGCAGAGATCCTTTGCTTTCAGGGAAGCAGCAGCTTTTCCATACACATCCGCTGCCCCCAGCAGCAACGGGCACCCAGCACCCCACACGCACGGCTATGCCAGGGGCACGTCCCCTGGCTGCAGGCTTATCCCCCCACAGACAGCCAGGCTGGTCTCCCAGGGGAAGCTTTCTTCCCAGTGCCGTGCCACTACAGCTTACAGTCACTGCAGGGTCTGATGTGGCACCAGTCAGATGCTGCTCTGACTGGCAACTGTGCGTGCAGGGCCCGGCTGGGCCAGGCTGCAGACAAGGTCATAAAATGCAGCAGTCCTGGCACGGAGCGTGCTTCTCGCAGCCTTGCAAGTGTGCGGGCAGCTCTGTTCACCCGAGCGAGCGCCACAAACAGGCAGAACCTGTGAGAGGAGGTGGAGGGAGGCGGCTGGGCAAGATGCGTCCTAGAACCAGGGAGTTTCTTTCCCCTCCCCTCAGTTTTTTGCATTGCACGAGACACCCTGGGGTGCTACGTCTGGCTGCAGGAGCGAGACAGGCCCCTCCACAGGACCTGCATGCCAGCAGGGTCAGCTCTGCGCTGCCTAGCTCCCCCCAGCCCCATGGCACTACCCTGGGGGACCCATTCAGGCTCTCCAGGATGCCAGGTACCTCCAGCTGGGTTAGCTGCCTGTTCAGTTAGGATGTAATGAAAGCAGAGGCTGGAGCCATTTGCCACTTAGGCACTGCAGCAGGAGCCTTGAATCTCCATGTGTTCAGCCTACCGGAGAGCCGAGATGCACCTACAAGAGGTAGCTGATTTGCCAGGGAGCCTGAGCTGGGACACAGCAGCAGAGGAGAGGCATGTGATCCTGTCCAGGAGGGCTGTAGGAGGAAGCAGGACCAAAATCTGCAGCTCAGGCCTCAGACATGGGTCTCTCGCCACGTGCCCCTCAGGTTCAAGCCTTTGCAAAGCAAAAGAACGGCGGAACGACCCTGAAGCAAGCCTCAAGGAGAGACTGGGTCCAGCCATGGGGGCAGGGGGAGCTCACTGCAGCATGAACTTGGAGCTGGAGCATAGATGCATCTCGCTGAGAAGCTGCATCGGGACCACCTCAGAGAAACCAGCCCTGCTGCTCATCTGCACACCGCATTATCACAGCAGCCCCAAGTTTCTGCCCTCTCCTGATTGCTTCCCCACCTCCTCCCTCCCATCGGCAAAGGACAATCTCACGTCACTGCACACCACCAGTAACTGCAGAGATGCATCATCCTAGAGCGTGAGGTAGACAGGACCAGTCCTCACACTCTCGGGAGCCAGCGTGGGATGCTCTTGGCTGCTTGTCTGAGAGGGAAGTGCCCCCGGGACATTCAGGAGGTGGCAGATCTGTAGCCAGGACCACGCAGGGAGAAAGGGAATTTCAAAGGCAGTTTCCAGAGGTGCCCAGTGCTGGCTTGCGGACTGGGCAGGGACTGGAGCAGTGGCTCAATAGGCCATTTCATAGCTCTCTCAGCACAGACTTTGTACCAGAAATAAAACAGAAGCCTTGGAAACACATCCTCCATTGGAACGAGCTGCGAGGAGCGGAGGCCAGGCAACGGCAAGGCCCGTGGGAGAGAACACCCTACTTCTAATGCACAGCAACTTCCTTATTCATGCCCCGAGCAGGTGAGACTGTAGGCATGCCCACGCCAGCCCTCCCCAGCCACGGCTTCCCAACAGCTAAATACAACAGGTTTTAAGCAGCTGGAGGCTGCCAGTTCCTTGGAGACCAGCACTAGCCAGCGGGCATGTCAGGCTAGAAAGGGACCCTTGACCCAAGTGTGCTGGGGAGGCAGGAGTGCCAGGAACAGCATCTGATGTAGGGATGCAGAAGTGGAGACCCCTGAGCCTGGTGGGCTCTGAGCGATGCATACAGATAGGCCACGATCCCTAGGGCAGCCAGGTTCAACCACATCCTTCCAGTTCATGGGGGACCAGCAAGGATGGGCTCTGGTCCTCAGTGCACCAGCTCACTATATCCCTCTGTGACCTGCCTGGTGAAAGCAGCCCGACACGCTCACACGCACAAGCCCCTGCTCCCAAGGAGCAACATGTGCTAATTAGCTGTCTGCTTGGGGCTAGGATACCCTGAGAGGTTAAGTGACCTCCTCAAGGTGACAAAGCCAGTCTGGGGTAGAGGTGGGGACAGAGCCAGGCTCCCAGCCCCATGCCTGGGTGCCCTATGCTCAAGATTTCACCCTGGACTTCTTCTCAGTCCGCTTGTCACTTGCTGGAAGATCCAAACCCCAGCGCCAGGAGCTGCCGCGGAGGCCTGAGTTTTCAGCCTGGTGCCCTGATGCTGTAGTGGGCAAGCCGATCCCTGAGCTCAGCATGGGCTCCAACGGGCCCATTGCTCAGATGTCCATGCTGGAGGCATGCGGTTAGTTGATGGCCCCACTACTCCTGACCAGCTGCCAGTGAGCAGCACGCTGATGGTGCCAAGAAGCGTAAGGATTTGTTCCATCTAATTGGGAGCGATTCTTCCAGCGTCCTTTTCCAGCTGCTCTGCAACATCCTGGTGGGGTTTGTCTTTCCAGCTGGCCCCGTACGCAGCCAGAGGCTCTCACCACGCCGTCCGCAGTGACACCATGCCTGCTCCCCTGCCCCATGGCCTGGGTCACCGAGATCGCAGCAAGGTGCGATGTGAGCTCCCGTTCTTCCTGAAGTGCGTTTGCCAACCATTAATCCCGTCTCCCCGACGGTGCCCGTAGAGGACACTGCCGACTTCTCTAGGTCCCATTCTCCTGCAGGATCACGGCGTGCTCACGCGTCGCAGTGTCAGCAGTGAGGTGAGCTGCCCTCCGCTCTGCCTGCTTACAGGATCAGGGGGAGGCAGTTTCTCCCTAACCTTTGCTCAGCCTTTAAGTGCTGGAGCTACTGCAAACGCCTGATATCTCAGTTCAGAACAAAACTATCCCCATCGTATCCCCACTCCCGCGTGGGTCCCGCGACACCTACAGAAGTGACATGTGCCTCGTTCACGTTGCTGCAACCCTGCCTGGCACTGCTGGAGGAAGCTCCCCGCACACAGCCCCCACCTCCTGGCCTCGGAGAACCACTGGCCGACTTAGGCCAGAGTCAGGGCGGATGGGCATTAACGGCCCATCTGTCCGCACAGGCCTGGCCCGAGCCCTGCCTGGAAAGCAAGTGCTGGCGGCAAAAGCTTCAGAACTGGGTCAGCTGCCTTTTGAGAGGTTTATTTCCAGCTCTGCGCGCCCGAGCCGCGTAGGCCGGGACGGTAGCGCCTGGCAGAGCCAGCGCCTTCGTCTTCGCCTGCCTACGCTCCATTAATGTTTAACTGGCTCTTGACAGCAATCATCCTGGTGTCCCAACAACACCCCCCAGGGCCAGGGCTGGGGTTGGGGGGTCAGGGAGGGCAGGCCACAAAACCCCACAGCTCTGCTATGGAGAGGAAGGGCAGTGGAGGCTGTGCAGAGGGCACGGTGCAGGGGTCCGGAGGGAAAACGCAGCCACGGCAAACAACCACTTCGCTGCCCACGAAGGGCAGCCAGGAGCCAGGCTCCAGGAAGGCTTGGAGCAAGCGAGCACCAGGGAAGGACAGAAGGAGACCAGATCCCTGCGACGGCAGCCTGCAAGCTTTCCTAACGTCCGTGAGCCTAGAGGCCCTCTGGATCACGCAGCTGGCGGGGCACAGGTGCCAGGACCACGTGGCCCTGAAGCCGACACGGGCCACGCAGGCGGCCTGGTCCCCACGCCAGGGCTCTGGCTGGAGGAGCCTGGCTGCAGGAAAAGCTGGCAGCTCCCTGCTCGGGGAACAATAAGGACAGACGTGCAACGTGGGTCTCGGGGCTCCGGTGGGCCCTCTCCTAGGAGGCCAGGCCCCTCACACAGCAGAGGCTGGGTGGAGCTGGGAGCAGTGCCCAGCACCCTGCACAAATTCTGACCACAAGACAAGGGGAGGCCAGGTGCCCTCAATGCTGGACCTCCCCTCGGGTCACCCCACCTTTCCCCTCTCCCCCGCCCTCTGCGGAGCGGGTTTCAGCGATGCACCAGATCCACGCGTCGGGACTTCCCAGGCCTCCCACGGGTGCAGCAGGTTAAGCAAAGAGCAGCTGCAAGAGCTAGCAGGGCTCGAAGCTCGGACCAAGCCCTGCCTCTGGCCCAGAGGCTCAGCCTCCGCTTGCAAGAGGAGAACCATGAATCTGTGAATCTACGAGCCAGCCCCTGCAAGCCAGCTTCCTGGACCCCCACCTGCTCCTGCACCTCACCCCAGTGTGGCTCAGGAGTGCCACCTCCTGGGTGCAGGGCTCTGACCGGCAGGGCTGGAAGTTTCCAAGCCAGGGAAGTCCCAGTGAAATGGAGCAGCATTTGGTGCCTCATCCCCTTCAGCTGCTTGGAACAGCCCCAGTCCGTTTGCCCCCTCACCCCCCGAACGACATCCTCCACAAGGGTCCCCTTCCAGAGAGACTCCTGCCCTCCGCCACTCCGCTCTGCAATCAGGTCCCAGGCTGCAACGAGCCCCGCGGCTGGATCTGCAGCCGCAACCCCCCCCCAGGAACGCGCTCGCCGCTGAGCTGCGTCGCAGGACCAAGCTTCCAGTTCGTGCCCCAGGCAAATCCCGGCAGAGGCTCCCCTTCCCCTCTCCCCGCAAGGCCCAGCCGTAGCAAGATGCCTCTCTGTCCCTCCCGGTTCTGTGCGCAGTCAGCTTGCTTGCCGCATCCGTGGGAAGCAGCGATCCAGCATTAACACCGAAGAGACACCCGGGGGGAAGACCAGCGAGGCTCTGCTGGAAGCTGTTTTCTTCCACCCCCCCCAGACATTAATACACATGCACACAAGATACCCCCCCGCCGCGCACACAGCACAGACACGGCTCCTCAGGTTCGCATTCGGTCCATTACTCACACAGAGAAGAGCAGAGGTGGGGCCGGAGATCCAGGAGCTGGAAAGAAGTTGAGAGGCAGTCAGGCAGTGTCAGCAATCCACCCAACGCGTCCGCCGGCTCGGGCCCGGAGCCGCACTGATGCCAGGCTTCGCTCCCACCCCCCTTAGGCACAACGCCCGAGCGAGCAGATGAGCCTCACGCTGCATCCCAAGCTGGGGCTGGCAGAGCCAGCCTCCCCGGGGACGCGGGGTTCTGGAGGAAGTGAGAGCTCCCACCCCCGGATCCGGCGCTGCTAGCGCGACAGCTCCCGGGGAGAGGGGACTCTTCTCAGCCCAGCTGGGTGGCGGGCGAGCGGGGCGTCAGCGCGGCCTGCCACGCAGCCCCCTCGGGCGAGCCCCAGCTGGCGGCTTTCTGCGGCAGCCCCCCAGCGAGCCAGCCCAGGGCTTGGGGAGCAAGCGTGCTGCCAGGGTGCGGGGTGCAATGCAGAGCGCCCAGTCTGACCGCGTTTGCTCCCCGGGAAGGGGGCTCCAGGCCTGGACCCAGCGCCCCTTGCAGGGGCACGGTCCCGCTCCCTCGCCCAGCACCTACTGCCGGGGCGCCGAGGGGGCAGCAAGCGGCTGGAGAGCCTGGCTGCGCTTCCCGGCGTGGCGGGGGTGAGGCGCTGCGGAGGGGCCGGGCGGGCAGCCCC
>NW_017728939.1:8757044-8764516 GCF_001723895.1 Crocodylus porosus | reverse complement strand
GGCCGTGGCGCAGGGGGGGAGGGCCCGCGCCTGGGGCTGCGCCCTGGCCCCAAGGAGAGCGCGTGCCCGCACAGACTCGCGCGGCACGGCTGCCTCCAGAACAGGCCCCGGCGTCAGCCTCTGGCACAGCACGGATGGGGACACCTGCCCTTCAGGCCCCAGAGGCGGCCCCCTCCCTCCGGCGTGCAGAGAGACCCCCTCAGGGATGCCCGGAAGGGTGGAGCCAGGCACCAAGTAGCCCCTGGGCGGCAACACCATGGCACCGCTGCAGAGAAGGGGGGAACCAGGTCATGCTGGCACCGCTCCCAGCGCCGAGAGAGACAAGCGCGCGCACGCGCAGGGGCCGAGAGGCAGACTGGGGCAGGGGCCGAGAGCTTCTCCCAGGACCCAGCCCGGTGGGGCGCCGGACCCAGCTGGGAAAGGGAAGGAACTCAACTGCAATGCCACTGGAGCTGATTGAATTCGCCTCTCTGGCGGCCGGCAGATCACTGCGCTCCGGCCCCAGCACAGGCCAGGCTGGCCTGGGATCCGACCCCTGAAAGCCTCCGCTTGAGGCTTCTCAGTTTTGCAGCTAATTCCAGATTATCCCTTGGGGGATTTGGCTTCCAGCTCGCAATCAGGTGTGTTCCGGTTGATATTAAATCTCTGCGGCCACACGGGCTCCTATTCCTAGTGCCCAAGCAGGAAGCTGCTTCTTTCTTTCTCAGTCACATCTGCAGTGCTTCCCGCTACTGCAATGGCTCCCAGGTCCGAGAAATGCAGAGCTAGGTTTGTAACATCAAAGCACCAGCCGCGCTCAGACACGGGGCTCTACCTGCCTATCTCCAAGCAGGCTCAGCTCCCTCCCTTCCGGGCAGAACTTGCCCCTTCCCCCTGCGTCCTCCTCAAAGGGCTCCTTGAGACAAGTGGCACCTTGGTATAGGCAGCACAGAAGGTCAACAGCCCCCTTAAAGACGGCAAGAGGCTGAGCATCATGAGGACAGCATGGATCCATGCCACAGGGAGGGGTTGTGTTTGCGTGGCCGAGCGCACGCTTCTTGCACCACAGGTGTGCCCCTGCCTGGGCACGGGCATCTACGCACTCAGGTCTGGCTGGCTGTGGTACGCCCCTGCACCCAGTCACGTGTGTGCACGCATGTAGCCACACCAAGATCATTGGCTAAGCAATGCCCCGCAACAGCTCTCCCAGCCTCCCTCAACATTGCAAACCCGGCAGTTGACATCTCCAAGCGCCTCGCAGCGGGGCGCGCTCCACTGCTGCCAGCCGCTGGGACTTCAGCGGTGTTGGGGCAGGGATGGCTCCAGCTAGGCCAGCCAGCGGCGTTCTCGGCCCTGGTCCCCTGGCTCCACTCTGCAGTCCAGGCCCAGCCAGCACTGGGTTTGCAGCTGCAGGGAGCTGAGGCTGTGATTCTCCTTCTCACATCAGCCCCAGGCAGCAGGAACTGGGGCAAACGGTTCTGGGAGGCATCCAAGAACTGCAGAAAGGGGCTTTTCAGGCCCGGAGAAGGAGGGGAAACCCACCCTTGCTCTTTCCTTTCATGTCGCCACCTGCCAGTTCTCTCCTCCTCTCTCCTCCCCTCTCCTCCCTTTCTGAGGACGAGTGATGAATGCTCTGCTCACAAGCGCACCCACGCTGCCATCTGTGATTCTGGGGCCCTGAACCAACCCGACCACAACGCAGCCAAGTGCCAGCGCACAATGGCAATGGGCTGCAACAAACAAAACACCAACTTGCTGCTCCCCGGGCAGGCGAGAAGGCCCCAGCCAGCAGCCCCAACATGGTCCGTGTCCTGCAGCTGGGACCCCATCCCACCTCAATCCTGCCTTCGCTCACCCCCTGCCCTGGCCTCGGGCTTGCTTGCACAGGCATGGAGTTGGCGGCACGTTGGTTGGGGGCTGAGCAGAGATGGGCGTAGGGGATCGGGGCCGTCCCTGTGTTGTCCCAGATCTGCTGTCTCAAAGGATGTCAATCCGGCATCACTTTCCCTGTTCCAGCCAACGTGGGGTGCACACTTGGGCATGGAGACCACATGCTGCCCATGCCGGGTATGAGCCACTGAAGGCAAGAGCAGCACTGGAGGCAGGCACGGTCCAGGGCTTCATCTGGCCAAGCAGCATGTGCTTGCCTGCTTCAGCTTAACACAAACCCAGGCTTTCCTAGGGCGCACTACTAGGCCGCTACTGGGGCCACTGGCCAAGAGAAACTACCGCCCATTGGTAACCAGTGGGTGACTCCTGGGCGGACGTACCAGTCACAGCCTGGAGGAGTCAGGAGGATAAAGCGAGTCCCTCTTCCAGTGGGCTGCAATACTGAGCCTCAGCACTTCAGCAGGACATGAAGTCCCTGCTCTGTGCTTCAAGGCTCCTCCTCCCTCAACCCTCTTCCCACCCCTGCTTCTTGCTCTGCAAACACCTCTGCCCCTCCGCCTGCTCCCTTCCGCTTGCATCCGCGTCATGCCTTCTTCCCGGTCCCACCCTGGCACTGTACAAGTTGCTCTGCCTCTCGGGAGCACTGAGCCCCCGAGGTCCCATAGGATCCAAAGGGAGCTGTGGGAGCTCAGCACTTCTGCAAAGCCAGGGCAATAATCACTACCCAGCCCCCTTCTATGCCATGCAGATACACCCCACCCATGCCCTTCCACCCCCCCCGATCTGTAAGGCCATCCTGGAAGCCCGAGCGAGACTGGAACTCTTCCTGGCAGGGATTTGGTTCTGTCTGGCATTTTGAAAAGCTCTGTCTACTTGTTGATCAATAGGAACGGGCAGCGCAGAGAAAACAGGCTGTGTCGGGGTTGAAGTCACTTGGAGGGAGGGTGGCAAGAGCGGTTCTGGAGGGGAAGGGCCGGGAGTCTGTGGTGGACCCCAGGAGTCAGCTTTGGAGAGATAGAGAGATCTCAATAATGTTATCAGAGTGGTGAATATTACTGGGGATAATATGGCTGTCATCACGGAAGACTTGAACTAGACTGGCGAACAAATGCTGCTAATAATAGTAGAACCCATTTATTCCAGGATGTGAAAGCTAACGCATTTCTTTATCTGACATCCTTATCCCACCAATAAGAGGAGATGCTGTTCTGCTAAGCAGTGAGGACATTAGAGAAGAGCTGGTCATACAGTGTAACCTTGGACTGAGTGAGCACAAGGGGTTTGATTTAAATCAGATGGAAGGACAAACAAAATGTAGATCTGGCACTAAAGTTTGTTGGTTTTTGTTTTTGTTTTTTTAACTTCAAAAGGGCAAATTTTGAGAAACAAAGAGAACTAACTCCTGGAGACCTTTGGACTGAAGAGCTCAGGGACCTGAATATGGAGAAAGCCAGTGATTTCTTTACGTCAAAGTCTCAACGTCTACCTGGAATTGTATCCCAAGCAATGGAGAAAATGTCTAAGGAAGGGCTCCAGGCCTGGCCGGTGGAATAGCCACCTCACAAAGGGTATTAGGAGCCAACTGAGAAACTGCAAGGAAAGAGAGGGGGCAGGACTGACTGGCAAAGAAAGCTACACCAGAAAGGGCAGAAATGAAGTGAGAACTGCCAGAAGTCAAGCTGAGCTAGGCTTTGCAAAGGAAATTAAAACCAATGCAGCAAAAGACTCTTCAGCCATATAAATAAAAGAAGGAGAACAAGGAAAGAAGTGGGGTTGCTATGCAGTGAAGATCAGTTAGAGATTAAAGATAATCTAGCTATGAAATGAGTGTTCTGCCTCAGTTTTCAACAAGGATGACAATATTGGACAGGATGTCAATATGGGAAAAGATAGGCAATGAAGAAGAGGGTCTGGAAATGGAAATTAGCATAAAAGCGGTGAAGGCAAAACTTAAAAGGGGGTGGAGTCCAGGAGAAACTCATCCCAGTCCCAGGAGTCTGAAAGATATGGGTTGCACGTTTGGTAGCAAGGATTTTTAATAAATATAATTGAGTTGGGTGGAGAACAGCAGAGGTAGCACCAACATTTAAGAAGGGGGAAACAGTGGCCCGAGTAATTGTGGGTCCGGTAAGGGAGCATGATGTCAACAGTTGGAAAGACTTCAGAACAAAAAGTGAAGGGAAGAATAGTAAAAGACCTGGACCAGGTCGATGGAAAATAGGCTAAAATGCAGCACGAGTTGGCCAGAGGTAGATCGTGTTTGACTAACCTGATGTCACTCTGGTGGTAAGATAGCTGATGTTGTGGCGAAGGAAAATGCAGCAGACCTAATCAATCTGGACTTCAGTAAAGGAATGTCCTTCACATAGGAAATTATCAGTTAAACCAGAAAAGACAGGGATTAGTACAAGAACTAAAGACCCAGGGAGGCACTGGCTAAAGGAGAGATGACAGCACGTTGGGTTGAAAGAGGAAATGTCAGGCTGCATGGGGGATATTGCTGGAGTTGCTCACGGATTGATCTTAGAATAGTTTTATCTATTATTTTCAGTAATGACCTTGGCACAAAAAGGGAACATGTGACAAAACAGGTGACCTTATCAGCACAGGAGAGAATAAGGATATTGTGTGGGGCAAGCTGGGCCATTTTGAGAGGAGAAATCACAGAAATGGGATGAAATGTGACCAGAGGGTAAAGTCATGCATGGAAGGACCAACAACAAGAATCCCTGCTAGAAGCTGCTCTGCTGGCAATGGCTAAGAGAAGACAGACCCAGTGTACTTGCTGATCACAAGGTGACTGAGCCACCAGTATGCTGTGGTTGTGACAAACACAAATGCCACCCTCAGCTATATCAGGTGGGCCATTTCCAGTGGGGATAAGGAACTATCACTGCCCTGATACATGGCACAAGGGAGGCCTTGCCTGGGATACTGTATACAATCCTGGTCACCCCCATTCAAGAACAAGGAATTCAAAGAGGAACGGTGCAGAAAAGGGCTGCTGAGAGGCTCAGGGGAATGGCGACCTGGGCTTATAAGTGAATCGACTAACAGAGAGGATGTGTTTACCCTGGGAAAGCAGAGGCTGAGCAGAGATATGACAGCTGGCTATAAATATGCTTGGAGAAAGGGGCTACAAGCCTGATGAGCAATACTGGCACAAGAACAGAGGGGTGTAAACAGGCCAAGGACAAAAATCAGAAGCAGGTTTTGGGCTGTCAGAGCAGGGAGGGCCTGGATCAGTCCCAGTGGGGGGCAAAGAACCGCGCTTTGAGATGGAGCCAGATCCTTTACATCCATGGCCTGGTGCCTGCAATGACCCACAGCACTCGCCAGTCCCATGGTCCCAAACATGCTCATTTGCATTATAAACACATGGTGCATAAAATGCCCAGCAGACCTGATAAAGCAACAAGCAACAGCGTAAGTCATGATAATAAGGAACCAAACGGACAGGGACCACGGTCTGAAGGGGACCGGAAACCTGCCCAACCAGCACTTAGGTCCAGGCAAGCAGATGCACCAACCTGGGCAGAACCTCAAGGCAGGAAGTGGGTGACTCTGCCCTCACTGACCTGCTTACAGGATTGCAGCTAAAGCAAGGTTTGTTCGGAGAAGCCTTTAGGAAACCTGAGACCGGCAGAATCATTTGCTTCCAATGGACACCGTCTCACAAGACCAGCTCTAGTGAAGGTGTGGGTCTAACTGGAGGCAGCATGGGCTGACAGGGTGGGGAGAAAGGGGTGACAGATGGACTAAACCTGTTTAAATGAGTTGGGCTTGGATCTTCCTGATTATGCGGGTGGCCAGGCATTGGAATAGGCTCCTCAGAGAAACTGCAGGATCTCCATGCTTGAAAGCTTTCAAGAGCAGGTTGGACAGACACTTGGCTGGGATGATCCTGCCCTGAGCGGGGAGCTAGACTAGGTGCGGCCTCATGAAGTCCCTCCCAGGCCTACTTTCTTATGACCCTGTGCTGCAGTTTCCCCACAGCCTGGGGCTCAGACATTGCAGCTTTGCCCTGGCCTGGCTCTACTGGCATGTTTTGTGGGCAGATGTCCCACATTTCTGGCAACACGTCGTGGAGAGGGGCGAGTTCAAAGCTCCTCTGCAGTGGCAGAACCCTCCTCTCTGCTGGCAAAGCTTCTCCACTGCTTTGAGGGGCAAAAATGGCAAAGACACTCCTGTGCTTTCAGTCACAGTCTATTCAGCAGCTGGTCCCTTCCCTGAATTTCAGCTGAAGGAGGCAGCCCGCTGTAGATATAACCCAGGCCTTGGAAACCCTGGCACTGAGCAGCAGGAAGAAAGAAATGTGGTGCTAATTAACCTATGTCCACTGGCCAAGCTGAGAGAAATGCAAAACAGAAACAGCAGCAAGAGGGAAGGAGCTGGTTGCAATGCTTTCTATTGTGACAGTCTACAGGCAAGAGCTATTTTTTGTCTCGAGAGGGACATGCTCAAACACAGTGTCCTCTCATCTCTGCACATGGTGAATGGTCAAGCTCTCCAGATGGCCAGTGCTCTGGACAGCCCGAAGGGTGGAGATTGGCGCGCCACATAATCGCTGATCATTATATGTTTTGGAGGGAAGCAGCTCTTGCCATCCACCGTGCATCAGAGCCCAGGAAAGGCGCCTGGATAGGCACCTGCTTCTTATAACGAGGTGATATCCACAGCAGGTTTCCTGACATTTCTTCACCAAACTCAATCAAATTTACCAAGCCCAGGATTGTTTAGAAATAATGAAGGCAGCAGATGGTGCAGGCAGATGGGAGGAAGAGGCTTTCTCGCTCGAAATTACACAAACAAACATTTATCAAGTGATTAAAACCACAGCCCCATTTTCAGTTCTTGGGGGGACCACGGAGAGGCAGGGGGCAGGTGTCCGTAGCCTGCAGCACTCCACAGGCTCTCTGGGAGCCGAGGAAAGCACCAGACTGGGCTTGTTTGACACCGGGAGCTCCCAGGGGCTCGGTGCCCACCAGTCGGATGTCGAGGGGAGCCTCAGGTACCCAGTGCAGGTCCTCAGAGGTAACTAGGTGATGGGCATCTAGATAAGGGCCTACCTCCAGCTGGTCTCAGTGGCAGTCAGGTCCCTAAATACCTAGGAGGATCTGGTCTGTTGTGTTGCAGGTTTGCTACCCAAAAGCTGACACAGCTGAAATCACTGGACCCATCAAAATACTGACCATAGCAACTTGCCCGAGCTACAAACCACATTAGTGCCGGGGCTTGAACACAGAACCCAGGAGACCTGATTTTTAGGACCCTGCATTGAGTAGCATATGCTCAGTAGCAAAAACCCAGCCAGCCACAAGCTGCCATCACCTCTGAAAATGTTGCCAACAAGCCACAGGTGTACAGGCCTCAGGGGAGCAGGTGGAAATAAACCTTTCATAGTTTCACAGTTTCTAGGGTCAGAAGGGACCTGAGCAAATCAGCAAGTCCGACCCCCTGCCATGGCAGGAAAGAGTACTGGGGTCAAACGACCCCAGCAAGGTGACTGTCCAGCCTTGTCTTAAACACCCCCAGGGTAGGAGCCAGCTCCACTTCTCTTGGAAGCTGGGTCCAGCTCCTAGCCGCCCTGACCGTGAAGTCGC
>NW_017728939.1:8735336-8756744 GCF_001723895.1 Crocodylus porosus | reverse complement strand
CGAGAAGGGAGTTCCCCAGCCTGTAGGTGTGGTGCCGGTTCTTCCTCCCCAGGTGCAGCACCTTGCACTTGTCGGTGTTGAATCCCATCCTGTTCTCGTCCGCCCACCCCTGTAACCTGTCTAGGTCCGATTGTAGCCTATTCTTCCCTTCCAGTGTGCCCGCGTCCCCCCACATCTTAGTGTCATCAGCAAATTTGAATGGTGCTTTTTACCCGCTCGTCCAAGTCACTGATGAAGATGTTGAACAGTGCGGGCCCGAGGCCCGAGCCCTGGGGAACCCCACTGCCCACATCCCTCCAGGTTGGACACGACCCGTCTGCCACCGCTCTCTGGGCGCGGCCCTCCCGCCAGTTGGCGACACGTCTGACTGTGCGGGTGTCGACACCACAGCCCCCAGTTTCTTAATGAGAACGGGGTGAGAGACAGCGTCAAAAGCCTGCCGACAGTCCAGGAAGACTGTGTCCACTGCTCCCCCTGCGTCTAAGGATTTGGTGACCTGGTCGTAGAAGGCCACCAGGTTGGTCTGACAGGACCTGCCACTAATGAACCCGCGTTGGTTGCCCCCGAGCATGATCTCCCCCACTCGCGGACAAGCGCCAGGATAATTCTCTCAAAGAGCTTGCCCAGGATCGAGGTAAGACTAACTGGCCTATAGTTCCCCGGGTCCTCCCTCCTCCCCTTTCTGAAGATGGGAACCACACTGGCCCTCTTCCAGTCCTCTAGCCCCACACCAAAGCACCACGAGTGCTCGTACAGCCGTGCCAGGGGTCCCGCAATGACCGCAGCCAATTCCCTCAGCACTTGGGGGTGGAGATCATCCGGACCCGCTGATTTGAATACGTCCAGCCCCTCCAGACGTTCCCTGACTAGATCCTCCCTGACCCTTGGCCTGGGTGCGCCTCCCCTGGGGCCTGAGGGGGGCCGGTGGGGGGCTGATCTGGTCCCTGCTCAGGAAAATGGAGGCAAAGAAATCGTTAAATATATTGGCTTTGTCGCCTGGTATGATGACCAAATTTCCTAGCGTGTCTTGCAGGGTCCCCACGTTACCCAGTACCTTCTTTTTGCCCCCTATGTATTTAAAAAAGGACTTCTTGTCCTTGGTCCGGGAAGCTAGTCCCAGTCCCATCTCCGCCTTGGCCTCCCTGACCCCCCCCCGCATCCCTGAGCAACTGCAGTGTAGTCCTCCCTGGGGGTGGCCCCTCCCTTCCTCCATAAGGGACTGGTCCCAAAATGCCATGGGGTACCCATCTCAGATTGGGGCATGCTTTTCTGGTAGAGGTATGAGCACAACTCCATCAACAGCCTTCCCAGTGTCCAAGCACAAGAACAAAAGGCCATGCCTCTTTTTGGGTACCAGCTGTAGGGGATCCCTCCGAGGCCCCGACCCCATAGGGGTAATGACTGGCACTGCCCAAGCACAGTTATAAGGCAGTTTTTTATTATGTTCCCCCCAGACATAGGGCTATCAAGTCCTGCATCCCAGGCTCTTCGAGTGACCCCAGAACAGAGGGAGCGTTTTTAGCCCTTGCTTCAACGTTTTGAATCTTTCCTGCTGCACACTCTTTTTTCCAAGTGTTTGAGTGAAATCATTGCCGTTTATATTGCCGCCGTGCTTAGCAGTCCCAGACGTGGACAAAGGATGCATTGTACTAGGCACAGCACACAGCTGTATCAAAGAGCTGGGGTGTCAGCTCTGCAAGGCTGGGACCAAGTACAAAGCCAAATGCACCCAAAGGGATTTAGACGCCTGGCTCTCAGGCGCCCGACTCCAATGGAAAGGTTTCAGCCTGAAATATTTAAACTGTCTGCTTCGGGCTCCAGTCTCTCCCGTTTGCACTGACTTGGAGAAGGAAGCTGGGAAAAATACGAGGTCCGGACCTGAAACAGCAAGGAAGGAAGAGAAACAAACTGCCAGGTCTTCCCTGGAGACCATCAAGGAGCACGGACAACGACACCGAGCCCTGGGTTTCCTGTTCTCTGCGTCGCGCCAGGGAGGCTTTCCAAAAAGAAACGGGTTTCTAAGGGGTTAAAGATCAACTGAGATTGAAAGTGGGGAGTCACTCGATGTGGGTGAACAGGGCAAGGACAGCAGGGGATTTAAAAATAGATTGGTAGAGATTAATAGTCTCTTCCATGACTAGAAGCAGCCCAAAAAGCCGGGGCTGGAGACGACAGGGCTGGGCAGCCCCTTGCCAGACGCTTGAGAACAGCTCTAGGGGTCTGGCAGCCGTGGGCAGGCATCAGCGGGAGGAGGGCTGAGTGGGTAGGAGTGCAGCTCTCCGAGAAGGTGATTTTTTTTTCCCTCTCTCGGTAATAATCTTCATATCTATTTTAATCCACGGCTGCCTGAGTGACAGCGGCGCGATTGACGCAGAACGATTTGAAAGCAACCCATTTCCGATTCAAAACCCTTCCCTAAAACCACTCTAATCCCCCGCGCTGGAATGGATTTCAGGAGGGAGATGGAGATTTCTGCCAGGAGGATAATATGGGAGGCAGGACGCGGAGACCCAGAGAGACAAGACTGTATTGTTCCAGAAAACCGCTAAGTGATTTCGGCGGCACCCTGGGCGCTGAGAGCGTGTGGCGCTCACGGGCAACCCCTGCCCCCCACCCCACCATCCTTCACAGCACAGCGATCGGGCCCCCACCCTGCCCTGTGGCCCGAGAGCCATCTGTGCGAGCTTCCCCCATGTGCTTGGCACCTTCCTAGCATGGCTTAGGGTCCCTACAGTTAAAGGGTTCGAGCTTTCCGCCGAGGCGGCTCTGACGGGGGGCGTCTCTCAGGGGACACTTGCATGGCACACGACAGAACTGCATGCGGGTCTGACCCGGCAGGCCAGCTGCAGTCTTGCCATGCGGCACCCAGGCTACTCGGCTCTGCTGAGAAGCAGGGTTTTAACCTGGACACACGCCTGCACCAACATGGCCATCCCGCCTCGGGTTCGGGAGTGCCTGGCACTGCCACACACCGCGCACCCTCCAGCCGGACAGCCAGCCTGCTCGTGGCAAGGCTGGGGGGTGGGGGATGTGTGCCTGGCACTGCTCTTTGCTACATGGATGAGAGCTGGTCTGTTCCCAGCAGACTCGGGGTAGGGAGGTGATCTGTGTGGCATCGTATGCTGCAGGCATGCCCTCAGGCTCCTTCCTTTTCCATCAGGTTCTGCTCAAGGCAGCCCACTGCAATGCCGAGCAAGGCAGCACGGCTTCCAGCAGTTCTCTGGGCTGGAGGGAAACGCGGGGAGGACACAGACATCTGCAGTGCCTGCCCTCTGCTCAGCCCAGCCTTGCCACCACATCCCTTCCACTCTGCAGGTTTCCGCCGGTCTCTCTCTCCTGGGGGATCTTTCTGATTGCTTAGTCCTGGTGACAGCAGGAGGGAGATGAGGCGCCTGGCAGGGCCGCAGGGGATGCTGAGGCTTCTCTCTCTCTCTCTCCTTCATCAGGGAAATCTGCAGGTATTTCCTCAGTTGCCATGGCAGCCGCGAAGCCTTTGAGACGCAGAGCAGCCTTGCTCTCGCTTCTCGCTGGCAGCGAGCATTTCTGACCGAGCCAGTCGTTTGTCAATGAAAAGGCATCTCGCACAGGCTGCTCAGCCGCGAGTGTCTGGGGAGCTGGGAGGCTGCAGGACAGATGCATGCCCTGTAGCCGAGTCGTGCGCTTGTACACACATACATGGATGCACGTGCTGCCCTCGGAAATCACCGCATTGTCCAGACCTGTCCTAGCGTTCCCCGCGTAGGGGTGTGCAGGTGGGTGGGTCTGTGCACATGCCTGTATGCCAATCCATGCACATATGCATGCCAGCAAGGCACGAAGCAGGGAGCCAGGAATTTCTGTCCAGAAGCCGAAACCCAGGGCCGCCAGCTACAAAACAGTGACTCCCCATGTTGCCTTGGTCTGCTTGGTCTTTTACATTTACCTTGTTTGCCCCCCTCATTAGAAGGGGGCAGCAGGGACTGGTTGGGACCGTACAGCTTCAGAAGCCCCAGGGCTCAAGGGGGCTCTTAAACACACGGTCAGGTCCTGACTACAGCACAAGACTGAACTACGCTGCACCACACTGGGAAACAGCCATGCTGTTTGCTGGCCTTGCACTTAAAAATGCACCCCCCCACACACACATAAAGGAGTTGGTTTTCAGAGGTGGTGTCCACCAGCGCATGTGTGTGTTTTATAGGAGGGATGTGTGCAAATGCAACATGCACTGGCAAACCGCACGTGAGGAGTGGGCTTTAGCAAATAGGAGCATGTCTGTGCGCATCTGTGTGTGGTGGTGGAGGATATTATTACTAGAGAGTGGACGAGCATGTAGCAGGCACCAGTGAAGAGATGCGCAAGTAGGCAATAGTCACACAAAGTGCACACGTGTCCACTAATCTCCCTGCACACCTAGAAACAGGGGTGTAGGAGTGTGGGTGGCAGGGACAGTGAATACCTCTGTGAAAAACCCGGAAGAGAGAATCCTTACCCTGGCTCAGTAAGAAATTCATGAACCCCCCCATGCCAGCTTCCTGGAGGAGACTTCAGTGTTCCCCTGGTCTTTGAGCCAGAGGACAGGAAAACTGCACAGAATCCCTGCTACGCTGCACCCGAGGGATGGAAACCCTCCCGCCCCCAGAGCCCAGCCAACCCCCGGGCCTTGCTCCTAGATCCCCTGCCCTTCCTTTGTGCTTCACTGCACATGGCTCTGCTAAGCCCAGAGACTTTGGCAAGGTAAACTGGGACTGTATGGAGCAGGGGAGCACTGGGGATGGGGAAGGGGGGTGGAGAATAGGAAGGGGAAGGGGCTAGTAGAAAAGCCAGGGATTAAATGCAAATGCCTAGATAATGAGGATCTCTGGTAAAAAGCCCATTTGTATAATTTAAATCTGTAATGAGGCTTCCTGGAATACAAAGCCTTTTGTGATGTCCCTGTTCTCATCTGTAATGGAAGTCGTGCACTCGCTAAATCTAGACTTAGCATCGGAGGGACTGGAGGCCATTTCCTAAATGGACATTTCTGCTCTCTCTCCCTCCCCCACAATCATACACTTTGGAGCATTAACAGTGCTTAAGGCTCACCTTGCTGGGAAGGTAGAGGTCAGATGGAGAAGAGCTGCTAGGCCAGGAGCAGGGGCACCATGCTCTGGGGAAATCCACCTAGCGCTACCCCTCAGCCCCAGCCTGGAGAGACAATAGCAAACTGGGCTGGGGCAGTTAACGCATCTAGCAAGGAAAAGCAGAGGAGCCATTTTTTGAAAGGAAGAGAGCTGCGTGTGCCTGGCGTGCATCTGTGTACATGCACATGTGGTATCTATGGGTGTGTACTTACACTCAGCATGGGCATGCAGCAGCGCCTACCATATACCTGCACAGCCACACCTCGCTTCCAGCACTCAAAGGGACCTTGCAATGAATTTGAGTCCGTCTCAGTTTCCTGTCTTATGCGTGAAAGCTGCAGACACAAGGGGTGAAACCCTGAACCCAGGGAATCAATGGAGCTTTTGCCAGTGGGGCCAGGACTGTACCCATGACGTGGGACAGAAACTTCCATGGACAGACATCTCTGCAAAGCCCTCAGGGGCAGGTGTGCGTGCGAGTGCGTGGCAAACGTGCCCATGTGGGAACGCGTATCCTGCATGTCAAGGGTGACCTCACAGCAAAGGGTTTATACAGCAAAGGATTTGAAACAATTAACCTCCACCGCCCCCAGATGCAACCGCCCAGAGTCCGACTGGAGCCTGCTGATACACTGACCTAAACACAGTCTTCCCAGAGTCTCCAGTACAGCTGGGCCCTGGGTGCCAACTGGGTTATTTGCTCTCCACCCAGAGCCTGTGCTGACCACGCATCTGCAGCACCTGCACGTGTCCTAGCCTTCCCTGTGCCCCAAACCAAGCATTAAACAGAGTCCCAAGAAGGGCTCTGGAAGCAGGTCTCCGCAGATGGAATACATTTGCCCAGAGGATTTGGGCACCAGAGGAGAGGCAAACATGGTTGGAGGAGGGGATAAAGCCATTTTGTGCCTGGCAGCCCAGGCTGGGCTCCCTGACATGATGCAGTCTCTGCTCCCGTCACAGCTCTTCTCAGATCTGCCTTTTGTTGGGCAGACATGGCTGCTCCATTTGGCGTGGTTGGGGGCTGCGCCAGCCCACGCCGGAGGAGAATCCTCCCAAGCCCCTCCGCCAGGTTGCTAGGACGTCTCCTCCCGCCCACAAAATGAGGGCTGAGCCCCTGAATAAGGATTCCAGCATCAGAAAAACATCGTGAGATCATCACATGAGGCAAAGGCGCTCGGGAAGGAAGGCGTGGGATGCCAGCTTGGAATTGCGCTCGCTGCCTACATCTGTTCTGAAACGCTGAAGTTTGCCCAGCTCTCACAGGTGCTGAGAGGCCGCGTTCACATGCAGCTAAGGGGGGGCAGGATTTCAGCCTCACGACCTCTGAAATCTCGTTCCAGGAAGAGTGATGCTGGATCTGATGCTGCAGCAGCCCCGCATTGGCAGACGAGATGGAGGGCCAGGGTGGAGGGCCCAAATAGGTGTGAGCAGCGAAGCCCAGTCATGGAGCTTTCTGCCTAGACTCAGCGCTACGCTGAGACCCACTGGGACCCCCTTGGTGCTTTTGGCTCTGTTTTAAGGGGCCAAAACAGATCCTTGGGGAACGTGCCCAAAGCAGAAGTAATGCAGAGCCAACAGACACAGCCCTATATGCAAGTATCCTGGCCAGCCCTCGGGCTTGGAAGTGATCCTGAGTACAGCACAGAAACTGGCCCTTCGCGGCTGGATGTGCAGAGCTCCTTAGGGCTGCCATCTCTTTTCCTCTGCAAAGCCAACCAAAATGCTGTAAATAGGGGCACTGGGGAAAGAAGAGGGGACAAGCCCTCTGGGTCTTGGCTTGGGACAGAGGAGAAAAGCTCAGAAGCTGCTGTTGGGAAAAAGGAGCAGCAGCAGCTGGGTACCACTGCCTGATCCTGCTTGTATTTGTCACACAGAGCTCAGCCGAGTCCAGATGCTGAGAAACCCGCCCTGGCTGCTGCCCAGCTGCTCCTAGGGCTGCAGCCCCAGACAGCAGGCGGCCCCCTGATTTTGCAGGCTGGGCTCTCGGCCCAGATGAGTTAGCCTGGGATGCAGGGCAGCTCCCAGTCCCAGCGCGAACCCCTGCCACCAGCTCCAATGCCAGCCCAGAGGGGCTGGATGGAGCATTACAGCTGCAGGAGACATGCAGGTTCTGCCTGATAAGGCTCTGCAGAGACACGAGCCCAGACAGCCCCAGCTCGGGGAGGAAGTGGCACCTGAGTCACTCCACTCGGCTGCTTTTGCAGGGTTGAAGGGGTCAGACCTGCAGGAGCAATAGCAGCTGCTGCCTGGGGCGCTTCATCCCAGGCACAGCGATCAGGCCAAGGTGCGACAGCCTCCCAGGAGAGGCAAGTGTCCCAGGAGGCCAGAGGTACGCGAGGGGAGCCCCTGGGGGGTAGCAGGCTGAAGCCAGCCCATAGCCCCGACGGGGCCATGCAGGCTCTCCTGTTCCTAACACCCGAGGGGAAGGGATCCTGTGGATGCCCCATGGGCTGTGCCTCCCGCACCTGCCACCAGCTCCCAGAAGCTGGCTCTCTTCTGCTCCCCCCAGCCACGGGCTGCAGTGATGTAAAGACAATCTCAAGTCTTTCTCCCAGCCCCACAGCTGAGCACAAAGGCTTTCTGCAGTCACTCCCTCCACTGCCACGAGCTCGGGGCTCCTCCTCGTGGCAGCTCAGGGACACTTCTGAGGTTTGGTCCTTGCCTTTCCAGGTCTGCTTTTCCTCCTCCTTGTGCCCATCAATCCCCCACACCCGTGATGGGCTATGAGGGTGACCCCCTGCCCAGGCAGGCAAGAGCAAACATTTTGGAAGTAGCTGGGCCACAGGATAAGTGATCTTGGACCCTGAGTGTCTGAGT
This sequence comes from Crocodylus porosus, assembly GCF_001723895.1. NCBI lineage: Eukaryota > Metazoa > Chordata > Crocodylia > Crocodylidae > Crocodylus > Crocodylus porosus. Next base: position 8,748,825 of record NW_017728939.1, on the reverse strand, counting down.
TTCCAAAGAGGCTGAGTTTTGTCCTCAGGGGATTTGCTTTTATCCCCTCCGCCACTGCAGCTCCAGCTCTTGACTAGCTGTGCATCTGCCTCTGCTGCAGGGCAGGCCGTGGGGCGGGGGGCTGCTCAGCCACACTCTTCCTTGGAAGCCCCTTCCCCCTCACTCTCCCCTTGGCTTCAAGGCCGGAAACAGTGCCATGTGCACTCAGGGCTAGCATGCGCCCTATCCTGCCCTTCAAAGACAAGCCGTGGGGCTGGATCTAGCTCAGCTCAGGGTCGCTTAAGAGCCCCTTGCTACAGAGAACCAAGTGACACTGGTTTGGGGGATGTCAGACCCTGGCAGGGGGCTTTAGAGGGCCCAGAGGCCAAATTCATCTCCCCAGACCCGAGCAGCATGAAGTCCATTGCAAGGAACTGACAGCAGAAAGAAGTCCAGCAGGATGGGGCCAAGGCCGGGTCAGGGTGAGCAGAGACATGGACCAATTCCACATATCCTCACAGTGGCTCCCTGAAGAGCAGTGCTGCCCCTGGGCTGCACTGCCTCCCTGACCATGGGCTGCTGGGGTTTCAGCACCGCTCTGGGGAGTCTGATCCCTGCCCTAGCCCCTGAAGACAGAGGAAGGAAGACTCGGATTTGAGGTGAGGAGCAAAACCAGGGGAGGCCAGGTAGCTTACAGGGCTAGGGATGAACCCGGTCTTCCCCATCCCATCCCCAGAGCAAGAAGGGCGCAGTTTGCAGTGAGCTGTACCGCGCCCTGCACCTGCAAGTGTGAGCAGGCCGAGACCTGCAGCTGCCAGGCCAGCCAGGGAGGCCCCCGGGATCTGGGCTCTACCCTGAGGCCCACTGGGAATAGGGCAGCACAGAGGGTCAAGGCGTGGGGTGACACAGGTGTGCTCAGTGCCCTGCCAGGCGGCTCAGGGTGGTGCAAGCTGCTGCTCTGCACTGCTGGGGGGGGCGCATCCTGCCCATGTAGGCGCAGGCTCTCAACAGCCCCCAGCCAGCAGTGACCCAGGGCCGCGCTTGCACCACAGCGACAGCAGGGGGCAGCACGCTCCCACTGCTGGCTCTGCAGCAGGGACAGGTGACAAGGTGTCCCAGGGCTGATGGAGGCACCGGTGTCAGAGGCCCCGGGACCACGGAGGAAGGGCAGGGCAGAACCAGCGCAGAGCTCCCCCCATCTCACGAGGCCGAGGGAGCCCTCGTGTCAGCAGCCAACCCACGGGCTGTTCAGAGACTCGGGACTCCTAAGCGAGCTCAGCCAGGACAATTCCCTTCCCCTGCCTCAGTTTCCCTTTCTGTGCAATGGGGATGCTGCTGCTGCCACCCTTGCAGGTAGGGGGTGGGAAGATTCAGCCCTACGAATAGACCTGCCACCCCTGGAGAGCAGTGTACAATCACAAAGGGCTGTTGTCTCTAGGAGCTACAAGCTGCCCCAGTTACCAGGCCCCAGGCTCCTCTCCTGCCCCAATGTCTCCTCTGTCCCCTTTCCCGACAGGCTGCACCTTTCAGCTGCATGCAAGGTGTTCCCATTGCTCTTCCCAGGCTGAGGGGAACAGCCGGCAGGTCAGGGCACCAGCTCCAAGCCCGCCAGGAGCGAGGGCTCAAGACGCTAGCACTGAGAAGAGGCTCCGCCGTGCAGCTGGCTCCCAGCCCCTTCAGACCTACACGGGGGTGGTTGTGGGTGAGAAGTAACCAGCCACCCCACCCTCGTCTCTGTCCGTCTCAGGGATGGAGACACTGTGCTCCAGCTAGCAAGTGCCCCAGGCCTGTTCTGTAGGATCCCTCATGCAGCCCTACCCATGAAAATCCCTCCTACACCCTTGGAGCCATGAGAACAAGGTAGCCAAGCCAGGCCCTTTGGATGCCTGACCCCATCTCCCCCTGGAACAGGCACCACTTGTCATCACCCAATGCAGTAAAAAAAAATCACTGTCCTGCCTACAACAAGTGTCTCTTTCCCACCGCGGCCCAGCCAGCCTCGGACCCAGCCAGGAGTGCCAGAGGCCATAGCACCAACCGCCCAGCCATTCACATCCTCCCCCAGCTTCTGCAGCCTGGTGCTCTGTGCATGGTCTCCCCCACTACCCTCGGAGCACAGCACTCTGGCAGGTGATGACGCCGTCGATGTGCTATTGGCTTGACCTTCACAATCCTTACAGGAGGAGAGGATTTTGAGTCATGGGGAGGCTCCCTCCACACAGCAAGTACTGCACACCCGCCTCTCCATCATGCCCAGAGAGCCCAGCTGTCCTTCCATTCGTGGCACGTGGACCAGGGGAAACTCCCCTGCTGTCTGGACCTAACTCAGAGACAAGTTGCACCCTCTGCTGATGCTTCTGATCACAACGGCTTTGACCCCATCCTGCTGAGACCCCCGGGCTCTGCCTGCTTCCCGGGTCTCCCAGCCCACACGTAAATCCTGTGCTTGGCTGAGCTCTTGCCCCTGCTCGCTTGCTGCCAATCCAGGTTCCTCATAGCCACAGACATAGCTAGACCCTTCCTGAGAAGTGTGTCCAACCCATTCTTACAGCCCCCGCACAATGGGGATTTCACGACTGCCCTAGGAAGCATCTTTCAGGCCATGTACCACCCTCTGCCCGAGCAAGGACAGGGCACTGGTACCAAGCTAGAGCTCCTGACATGCTGGACCCAGTGCTGTTCACTAGGGCTTTTGTAACTGGGCCTGCAGCAGTGTTTGAACCTGAGCTCACCAGAGAAGAGCTGGTCCTGCTGCAGCTGAAGGACTAAGCCCCGGCCAGCCAGGGGACTTACAGCCTTCTCACACGGCCCAACCATGAGACACAGCAAAGATCCACACACACTCCTGCTGGCAGCCTGTAAGCCTTGTCTAGAACCAGGAGTGGTGGGAACGGCATCCTGGGACCTGGGTGCCAGAGTCTAGAGACAGGGTGCACACCCCTGGAGCCCAGGGTCCCCCACTGCCTGGGAAAACACTGCACTGAAAATCCCCAGCCAGCTTCAAAACACTTCCCACCAGGCAATATCACTTCACTCCCATTTTGCAAAGAGGGGATGCTGACTTACCCACAAGGTTTTCAGGAAAAGGGCACAGCTGTGCTGACTCCTCCCTGTAATCTAACTTGCAGAGCATACAGCTGCAGGGCAACCCCAGAAGCTGGATTTGTGGAAAGGCAGAACCAGAGAAATCTGGCACCGGTAGCCACTGCCATTGTCCCACGGCCTCATAAAGAAGCAGCATGGACTTGGCAGCTCTGGGCAGAGTAATTGATAGCCAGGCCCACTGACAACTGGCTGCTCATAGCTGCTTCCAACCGCTAGCTGGAAGTAGGAAAGCGCTGCCCATAGAAAAGCTGTCTCAGCAGCCTCAGGGCTCATCAGCACAGGTGATGAGAGGCAGCTGTGCCAGGGGAGGGGGATTAGCAGGTCTGGCCACCTGGGTTTGCTGTGGGAAAGGAGGAGCCTTTTTCCCCAGAAAGTCCAAAGGGAAAAGCTAAGTGTTTCTGAGCACTGCTCCACCCCAACTCAACACAATCCCAGCTTCTGCCGTCAGGGTCAGGGTCAGGGTCAGGGTCAAGGTCCCTGCATGGTAGAGCCCCATTTCTCGGCCTGCAGCAGGTGCCAGTGCAAAGCCCAGGGTAACAGGGCCATGTCAGTGAGGGGCAGCCCGGGGCACTCCCCACACGGTGAGTGGTAGATCGGTGCCAGCAAGAGACCTGACTCGGAAATGGTCTTCAGATGGGCTCATGCCTGCTCACAGTTCTGCGCAGCAGGTTTTATGGGCAGGCCTGGGTCAAGGGGGCAGAGACTGGGGCCCCAAGGCAGGAATCCTGGTCCTGCCTCACCAGGCAGCCTCATCTAACCTGGCACTTCCTGTGGGGTACTGCATCCCTCCCGGTCCGGCCTTTGGACAGGAAAGCAGCGCTACGATCCCTATGTTAGCGACCAGGACTGAGGCACAGCGAGACCAAGTGACTTGCCCAAGCCCATTGCTCCAGCCTTCCCCATCCTGGGGTGGAAGGCCTGGTCTGTAGGGGTGAGGGGTGCTCAGACAGCTGGGGGACTGCAAGCAATGAACACGTGCAGGGATGTGAGCACTGCAGAGCTGCTGCTGCTTCCACAGTGCAACGTGAGCAGAGGGAAGCCCCTGGGCAGAGGACAGGAAGGGGCAAAGCACAGGGGATTTAGCTGACTGCACTGTGTAGCCAGGAAGGTGCAACCTTCACCTAGCAGCACATTCACTGCATGCCCAGCTGCTCTGCCTCCTCCCCACTCAAGACCATGGCCTCACCTGCTGCCCCCCAAAACTTCCCTCCTACTCGGGCTTCTTTCACAGTGCTCTGTTCCCTGGCAACACTGACTGCCCAGCCTGGTCGCAAACCCTCTGCCCCACCTGAAGCCATCACTGCTCAGCCTCTTTCCAAGAGCCCAAGCTGGGCTTGGTCCCCCAGCTGCAGCTCTTTACCTGGTGGGCTTGATCCCTCAGTGATGCCAGGGGCACCTTGCTGATGACTTCAGTGGGACTGGGGTGGAGCTTGCTGTGCCCAGCCAGTACTGCTGAGGCCCCTGCCTGCTGCAGTATTTGCCACCTGGCTGCAGTGCAGGGGCACAAGCACAGCTGGGAGCAGGCTTTGTCCCTTGGGGGTTGCTACTCATCCACCCGCCTGCAGCGAGTGTGGACAGGAACCCAAGTCTGCTGGTCTCAACCCAGTCCCCCCCTGTCACCACTCCCAGCTGTCAGCTAAGCCTTGGCCTCATTAATGCCTCCTTGCCTCTGCCCACGCTGTTCCCTGGGCTTCACCCCTCCAACCTGCTGGCAGCTACACTCCTGTCAGGGAAGACTCAATTCCTCAGCTCCAATGATACGTTATTTCCTGGGCCTTTGCCTCCCTCGGCCATGGGGGCACAGCTCCTAGGTCCCGCACAGAGATGGAGGAATTAGTCAGGGACACCCTGCCTACAGGACCATTCTGCTACCTCAGCCTGGCCTCCTTTATTCTCACCCTGAGCCTGGCTGCTGTGAAGCCCGTCAGCCTACAAGCAGCCCTCCTGCAGGGCTGTGTGGCGTCGCCTGTACCGACCCTGCTGCTGCAGTGAGCCTCCGAGTCTCCCCCTCCTAAAGCTAATCCCTGTCTGATCCTATGAGACAGCCTGGGGCTGAAGGAGCCAGGGAAGGCCGGGACAGCTGAGTGGCCCACCAGGCACTGCCCCAGCCAGGAGGCCCCTGGCAGGTGCAGGGGAGGGGCAGCCGCCATGCAGGGTGCCACTTTCCATTGGAAGCAACGGCAGCTGGGGCGTGTGGGGAGGGGGGCACCCAGCAGGATGGAGTCACCACAGGCCGTGGCCCTGGGAGAGAGGAAATCCAGCTTATGGTACAAATCAGCTGCCCCACCCTCAATACAGGGACCTGCCCCGGGGTCAAGAAACGGAGACAGAGAGGCAGACCGCCTTGCTTCTCTGCTGCGTAGGCAGCCATGCCATACCGTCGGTGCGTCACAGCCCAGGCAGCAGGGAGGTGAGTCTGGGTGGGGAGCACCGGGGCTTCCTTTCTGTCTGGTCTCAGCCCTTTGCTTGCCCCCAGCTCTGCACAGCCAGCAAAAGAGATGGCTGGAGGAGCCTGGAGGAGCTATGGGGACCTCTGCCTCTAATCTGGTTCATCTCCCAGGTGCTGCTATGTGGGGGAGAAACGCTGGCCTCCGTTTAAGTCTGGGTTAAATGTAGCATAACTGCTGTGGCCATTAATAACAGGTGGCCAGCCCCTGCCTAGGGACATCATAAGCGCTCTAGCTTTTTCCTTTCCCTCTTCTCAAGGTGGGGCAGACCCTCCTGGCAGCTCTTTTTCCAGCAGTTTTGGAGGGATGGAGGTGCCCATGGCAGCTGATATGCTGGGGCACAGCTCACTCATGCTCCACTAGTTGCAAAGCCTCACGGTCAGACAGCCTGGGCTTTCCCAGGCCTGTAGTGGGGGGTGGAGGTGGCTACATGTAGGCAGTGACGTGTGGGGAGAGCTGTCCTCTGCCTGTCGGGGCTCTGTGGAGGTTCATTCCATTCCACGGCCACGTTGGAGCCGGTGCCTGGTAAGTGTCGCTTGCTAGCCATGGGCACGTGGATACAGGCAATGCACGCGCACGCGCACGCACACAGGGTGCCCGCGAGGGGTGTGTGCATGTAAGATACGTGGGTATAGGCCAGGTATGCCCAAAGGGGCACTGATGCATGTGTGTGCAGCATGGATGGGGTCTGCATGTGTGTGCACAAATGCATGCTGCAGCGGGGAGAACGGGGCTTGGTTTGTATGGAATGCTAGTATGCGTGCTGATGTATATGGGCAAAGCATACATGTAGCTGTGTGGTGGCAGAGTGCTCAGAGTGGGTGTGCATGGGCAGGGGGCATATACACAACGAGTGCATGTAGGCAGGGCACGTGTGCACAGCGGGTGCATATAGGCAGGGCACGTGTGCACTAGCAGTGCACTTGTGCGCAGCGAGTATCTACTGGGAGGACAAGTGTGCACAATGAATATGTATTCGCAGGGTGCATGTGCAGGGTGGGTGTGCACTGACGGCACGTGTACAGGCAGTGCTGGCTGTGGACACATTTGCAGTGAACAGAGGGCTACTGGGGGCCCTTTCTCTTGCCATGCTCTTGGCCTGGCATGTCTTGCAGAGTCTTAAGCATTAAGCGAGACTAGAAGGGAAAAGGCTGGAGCATTTAATTCTCTTGGTGTCAGATGCCTGCTAATTACTTCTGCTTCTCCCTCCCATTACCATAAAACGGCTGCCAGGAGCAGTGTGAGAGCTGCCAGTTGTGCATATCGGTCCTATTCACCCCACTTCACTGAGGAGGCAGCCTTCAGGTCTCGATTAATTCTGTCTCGTTGCACTGTGAGTCGGAGCGATCAGTCTCGTGGCCACAGGCTGCTTCCTCGCCGACTGGGGTGGCGGAGCCTGCTCGCTGTCTTTGGAGCATCTTCTCTTTCAGAGAGCTCCCAGAAATGAGTGGTCACCAATTCCCATCCATCCATCCAGGCTTCTGCTCTGCTCCAAAGGCTCAGACAGAAAGGGAGTGCACATGTGTGTGGAGCTGCCTTGGGAAGTGTGTCTGGGTCGGTGTCCTCTTTTTGTGCCTGGGCCAGCCAACATCACAGATAAGACCTGTCGCTGAACCTGCCTCCCTTTGGCCTACGTGGTGCCAGGTTGGGAGGGGTTCTTATTTGCTTTCTGCTGCAGAATTTAAACTTTGTGAAAAGGAGGAGCTAGCCGTGCTGGGCAGAGGTGAGGAGTGAGGCATAAATTCCTCCATGTAGTCTGCAAATACTCCTAAGTCCCATCCTGCAGCACCCACCTAGGCTTGCACCTGCAGCTTTCGAAATGCCCTCCTTTGGTTCTTGGTCCGAGCAGGCACCTATCACCCCTCACTTGGTTTTGTGCCTCAGATAAACCTGCAGAAGGATTTAGAAAGAGGCTGTGGCACCCATTGGTCTAATAGAGATTCGGACATAGATCCTTGGACAGGCTGCTACTAACTGCGGCTCCTCTCTGTGCTACATTCATCTCCTTAATGTTCTGGGTGGGAGGCAGCCTGAGCCAAACGGGGAAAGGCCGTAATTGTCTTCCAGCTGGAACAGAGTCCTTTCCACCCTCAAAATGAAATGGTCTCAGCTGGTGCTGAAGTGGCTCCAAGCAGGTGCAGGGCAGCCCCGGCCCTGGCAAGGGAAAGAGGTGCAGAAAGTGACTCTGGGCTCAGGTTCTGCCACTGCCCATGTAGCAGAAAGAGCCATAAGGAAGGGCTGGGTCTGGTTCCCAGGGGTGCTGAGCACTGTCAGCACCTCTTAACATCAGGCCCAGCGATGACTCCCTTAGGGTTAAGTCTCCAGCCCCTGACGCCTTCCCTGGGGCGGAGGAGAAGCAGTCTAGTGCTTCACGCACAGGACAGGAATTCCAGAGCTCTGTCATGCTGACTGCCTCTTTGCTCTTGGGTGTAGGCTGTGTCTTTGCTCTTGGGCACGCTTTCCCTCTTTCTGTACCTGTCAGTGAAAGGGCAATACTGTAATATTAACCCAGTGGAGGTCTTGCAAAGCCTTGTAAGACCTGAGGATGGGGGCTGATGTGTAAGAATTAGGTTTTGGTCTCCCTTCCACTCATGCCTGTACTTGCGCTTGGCTCCTAAGGACACTGGCCCAGAGCTGTCTGGGGCAGGAGAAACCCACCACGCTCAGAGCCAGTCTTTTGGGAAAGGAACATTTTCCCCAAGCCCAGGTGAAGAAGTACACAGAAGAAAGACCGAGTCCCCTGCTTGCTCCAGTGTTGGGGCAATCCCCGCAGAGCTCCCCCTGCCCACTGCTAAGCGTTCAGCTCCCGTCCAGTGATACGGGATGGAGGAGTGGGGAGGCAGGGGGCAGAGGAGGCAGTGACTGCAGCAAATTCATCCCTGACTTTATGCACCCATCTCTGTGCTGGGGTTATGCCGGGGATGAATTTGAGCCTCTCGCTCAGAGGCTGGGACCCGTCAGCCCAGCAGGAAAGAAGTGCTTGGATGAGGCCTTTCAGCAGCCAGAGAACAGCTTTGGAGGAGGAGCATCCGCTAGCCAAGGGAGGTAGAACAGCGACTCCAGCTCTGGCGGGGGCCCCAGCCCCAGCAGATGGGTGGGCGGGTGGGAGGAGGAATTCGGGGTGGGTACGAGCCTTCTGGTGACCCGTCTCTCTGAAGGATGTGACAGCCGAGCTCCACCAGCCGCCCTGGCAGCTGTCCTGACTGTCAGGCCTACCTGTCAGCTGCTCCAGCAAACTGCTGGGGCCACTCTGCAAGCTCCCAGCTGAGCCTCTCTGAAACACTGTATTGCCATGGACTGGAAGCCTTCCCACTCTTTAAGGGGCAGAGGAGTCCCCGCAAACATCCCCTGCACCCTCTGCCTCTGGGAGGCCCACCATGGGAGCCTTGACGTGAAAGGTCCCATGTGGAGGCCCTCTGGGTTGACCTTATGCAGCCGGGCTCCAGGCAAGAGGGCCATAGGTGACCACCCAGGAGCAAATATAGTCACTCCCCTCCCTGCAGAGGTTGGCTTATGCTCTGAGGCCACTCAACTCTGGGCTGCTCGGGTGATACGGCTGGAATCTGGTCCGCTGAGCAACTGTTCGCCCAAATGACCTACAAGACCTACCGCCCCCTCCACCCCCTGCCATGCCCTCACTGCTAAGGAATCCCATCAGTGCAGCATGTGCTTTCTTCAGACCCATTCTGTGGGCCTTACCCTCACTGATGACTTCTCAGGGCCCCAGTTCAAGAAGTGTCCTGAGTATGTCTCTGCCTGCTGCAGATCACCTATCAGTCCAGGACGAAATCATGCTCAAACACCTGTCTGGATTGGGTCCTCAGGACCTGCTCCAGCTTCTTAAGGTCATATCCTTACAACTCTGCAGGGGTTTGCAGGGTTCTGACTGACCCTGTGGCTGCTGTTAGCATCCATCCACGCGAAATAATCTGGATTAGGAAGCAGAGAAAGAAACAGTTGAAGTTAAGGCCCTTCCCTGGATGATGTCATTGAAAGTTGTTATTGTTCCTCTTCCTCACAAATCACCATACCCCCTCCAAATGCCAGCAGAGGGTTGGCTTGCTGTCTCATGAGCACTCCAACTTGGACCAGGTCCTCAACCATTCTCGGCCCTACGCAATTCTGAGTTTTCCATGCCTCAACATACTAGACTGAGACCCGCTTGTCCATTGCCACTGCAGCAGGGCACCTTCCCAGGGTGGGTGTGAAGCCCCCTGAATCCCTCCAGCCCTCTCTCTCTTTGGGTGGTCACCCCTCTCTCTCCTGTCATAGCTTGATTTACATTGTTATTTACATAAAGGAGGTTGCCCCAGGGCTTCCCAACTTGATTTCACTCACACGACCACGGGATGTCTGCAGTCATCATCATACAGGCTAATTGTGTGGCTCCGATCCACCCCTCCGCTACACCCCATGCCACAGGTGCTATCACTCCTTGATGTGCACCCCATCTCACTCAGCCCCTCTGGGCTCTGGGCCCTCCCTGATCTCACACATTCAGCCCCCCTCTGGGCTCCAGACCCCTCACTGGGTCCCCAGGAATCTCCTTCACTGCTTAGTTGCTTTCCAAACCTCCAGACTGCTGCTGGCTGTACTCTCTGTGTTGGCATTTAGGAGCTGCAGCCCTCCTGCTGAGACAATATTCCCTGAACAGCCTCCAGGATCTTACTTCTGGCTCCTCCCAGGGCTTGAGTTATATATCTCAAGGCCAGCCCTTTCTCAAACCAAGTGAGGCTCTTGTTAGCCCCACCTTGCCACCTCCGGCTGCTTCCCAGGCTACTTCTCCCCTTCAGGTGGCAGGTGCCCTATGCACCCTACCACAGCTACGTCAACACCAGGCTTCCAGCTGGCTTAGCTGTCACACAGCTCCTTTGTCTGACAATCACATGAAACCAAATGAAACATTTGCAATTAATACTGAATTTGTAATTGTGCCTGAAGAAAGGCAGTGCGTGGGCTGCCGAGCTGAACCTGTCAGAAGCGCTGGAAATACATTGTGTTGCCTGACCAAAATCGGTTTTAAGTTTTAATTGTCGGTGCTAATTGAGAAGGTTTGGGTTGGGCTTTTAGTTGTTGCCATGACACATTGACATGGGAGGTAGCTAATGGCGTGCTTTTGCAAGTCCTTCTGTGACAAAGCAGGGAGCTGGGTGGAGAACATGGAGTCAGCAAGGAGCACAACAGGTCTGGGCACTCTTTTCCTCTCCAGGCTCATGCCCCCATGAGAGAGGAACAAGAAGATGCAAGATGATGAGGCTTACAGAAGTCTTTGTAGAATAATATTGAAGTGAGCACATGTGTGGGGTGTGTATATGTGAATGCATGTCCTTGTGCATGCATGTGTACCTGTGCATGTTCTGTTGCCCCCTCTTGGATGGACTGCAAACTGCTCAGGTGTGTGTCACAGGCCTTGTATTGCTGACAGGCAGTGGAGATTCTCCTTTAGCTTTTGAGGAAGGTGTCTGGCTCTTGAAGGGGGTGCAGAATGACAGCACGGACCTTCTTGTGTGGCTGTGGATTTCCTGGAATGCATGTTGCAAGGTACCCTCCATGACCTGCCAACCCTGGCGCCCAGGGCTGGGGCCAAGATGGGGGCAGGTAGAATATAAGGAGCAGGGAATTATGGGGGAAGATTTGCAATGAGCCATCCATCCACTCAGAGGTTGCTGCTGAAGGGAACCGAGGCCCCGCAGCTTCTGCTGATGTGAGTAAGGGACAAAACTCCTTCTAAGATCATTACCGCTCCAAGAGCAGCACAGCACCCCAGCCCGCCCCGGTGTACTGTACACTCCCTCCCCCCACTCCCATTGCCTCACACCTTCTGTCTGGAGCGCAGACACGTTAATCTGCTGCCAGCCCAGGAGATGAAAGAGCTGTGAGCCATTTAATTGTAGAGCAATCAGCTCTGGTGTGGCTGCAAGGAGACAGACACCTCTGCCCGGCTGTGAATCAGATGGGAGAAGTGTAGAGGGAGCTAGGTTTCTTTTGCTGAGATGAAAGATCCTTCTGGGTTAGGCTCATTCACAAACAGTTCATGTGTAGAGAGACTTGGTTCATGAAAAACCCAGATCTCCCAGGGAGGAGGGGCTGTGAAGGCTGTTTGCTGTGGAGATGCAGTGCTAGGCAAGATTCACTCAGCACGTGTGAGCTAACACATGCTCAGGGCTTGGACTGGACCTCTGGAGTGATTGCTTCAAACTGAGAAAAGATGGTTTTGTGACTAAGACATGGGTCTAGGACTCAGGGAGCTCGGGTTCACTCCCTGGCCCTGCCAGAGACATCCTGAGTCTCCGGGCCTCCGTTCTGCAGCCCTGAAGAAAAAGTAATAATGCTTCCTAGAGGCAGGGCCTTTGGAACAGGACTGTCTCTGACTAAATGCATGGATGCTACCCAGGACAATGGGGTACTGATCAGCTGGGGCTTTCCAAATAATGAATACTGATGCGACATGGCAATGGGCAACACCCTATCTTCTGCCTTTCGCATCTTCCATGGCTCTGCCGTTCCTGGTACGTCTCACTTTCACTTTGAAAGGATGCACCAGAAAGAAAGCAGCAAAAACATGAGCATGTCTTGATTTCTTAGGGCCCAGTTCTTCCCCCTGTTACTCCTGTGAGAATTCACTGAAATCACTAGTCAGGCTGATGTAGCTAAGACAAGCAGCTAGCCCAGCAAGTGACCTGGTAACCCCTAGTGGCTACACTGACAACTAGCCAGGAGCTGGAGGGTTGTGTTTAGCTTGCCAAGGTATTGCCATGAGCGATGCTCTCCAGTCAAACACAAGAACCGCCGATGGCCACTGCCCACCCGGCTGGGCAGCAGAGCCTGCACGGTCCAGCATGCAGTGCTCAAGGCAGAGCACTGCATGGTGGGACCTGTAGTCTCTGCAAGCTGCAACTCGGCAGTAAGATGGAGGCCGACTAGGGAGGCACTTTATGTAACTCTGTGGGCTGCCCCATTTGCTGACACTTGCCCACCTGGACCTGAGGACACAGCTGTGCCGTGGTGGCCTGAAGCCTGCAGGGGACCGTGCCTATGAAACCCTCTCTCTGTGCCCGCCCTTCCCAGGATGCCCGCTGCTCCTGGCACCACATCTTCTTTGTCAGGCTCGGCGGATGAGGCTGACAGAACCTGCAGGATTCATTTTTGTCAGCCTCCGAAGGCTGCTATGGGGCTGGCCATGCCTGCCAAGAGCTGGTCCTCCTCTTCACTGACATACTGCTGACAGCCCATATCCAAGGCTGGAAAATTGCCTCTGCTCCCTTCAACTAGTTGCCATAACTCAGAAGGCTGCCAGCTTAATTAACCTAAATGCGCATCTAATTCTACAGGCTCATCTAATACTCATTACCTGGAATTTAGAGCCCAGCCACTTGCACTGGCTAAGTTAATCCTTGATAATAAGATGTCGAGGCCACCAAGCATCAGTAGTTGCTAGGGCATTTTGCATCCAACTCCTGACAGCACGGGGAGGAGGGAGAAAATCCCACTGCAGCAGCCGAGCCGGTGACCACAACGAGCCAGACTGGCGCATGGAGTTGGTGGAGTTTCACCTGGGATTAGTTTGGCGCTATGTGTGAGGCATGCAGTGTTATCACTAACAGATGTGGGTTTGTAGTACCCGAATGGAGAGCCAGGCCCCTCGCACGAGGCGCTGACCAAAGAGAGGCCTGATATTCTGGATAGATCAAACCGATGACCAGGAGGGGCAGAGAGAGGGCGCAGAGACAGGGATTTCACCCACCAGGCCCGTGTGTAGACCTCGTCTTAATTCAGACCAGTGCCCAGTCAAGGCACCCACGCTGCCCAAGGCCAGGCCTGCCGTTAAGATCAGCATGGAGATGCCTGCGTGAGGGTGCGTCATGAGGCTGGTGTTGGCAGACGTTTGCCGTACACCAGATCCATTAATTGTGCGCCTCACCAGCAACGGAAAGCATCATCAAGGTGACAAGCCGCAC
>NW_017728939.1:8687177-8734901 GCF_001723895.1 Crocodylus porosus | reverse complement strand
CGCGCCCGGCAGCTGTCCGCGGCGCTGAGCCGGGGTGCCGCAGGGGCCGCCGCCGCGCTTCCCATGTGCGCGCAGTATGCGCCTGCCCTGGAGGATGGATCACTGCCTCATCTACATCAACGCCTCGCTGCTCTTCTGCTTCAGCTACGCCAGCCTCTTCCTGGTGGAAGCAGGTAAGCGGCGGCCCCGGGCCGGGCCTCGCCGGGCGCCGGCAGAGGCGCGAGCGCCGGAGCGGAACTTCGCGGCGCCGGGCCGGCGGAGCCGGGGACGGGGACGGGGACGTCCCTCTGACCTGCACTATGCAGGTGGGGCCTCAGTGACCCTGACCGCAGCTGGACTGCAGGTAAGTGACGGGGACGGGGACGGGGAGGGAAGCCGCGCCGCGCCGTGTCCGGAGTCGCCCCCTCCCCGGCGTGCGCCCTGGTGTGGGGGCAAGGGGGAGGCTGCGCGATCTGCTTGCAGGGGGAATAGTTTCCCGTCATCGCTGGCTGGGACTTTGTTTTTGGGCAGTTCAAGGCAGGGGCTGGCTTTTCAGAAGTGACTAGCGGTTTTGGAGGCTGGCTTGTGACACCTTCCAGGGACCCGGTCTTGCTGGCTGGGAATCAGACCTCCTTCAGGTGTCTCGAGTCGGGTGCCCAAGGCATCCATCCGTCTGGGGAAAAGGCGGCTCGGGGAAGGCCGGTGTGGTGCGAAAGCGGCCGCCGTGAGGGACAGCGTAGTGCCGGACGTTCTCCGGGCGCTCACTGGCAAGGGCCTTGAAAAGGCAGACTCTCATCTCCCCTGATAAAGGGGCCTTCTCCTGTTCGCAGTCTAAATATTAACAGACAAAGTGAAGCCAGCTGCACCCTGCTCAGGTCGCGGCAGTTGAACTACAGCGGTTCCCCCCACTCCTTTTCTCTCTGTACACACCAACTTGCACATGGAGCCTGTGGGCTTCAGAGAGCAGACACCTATGTCAGAAGAGCATGTTGCCTACTTGCTGGGCTCATGGCCACAGTATAACTGGGTCCCTTTTTTCTGAGATGTTTCTAGTGGCCAGTTCCTTTGGGACATTGAGGAAGAAGCTTTCTGAAAGACAGAGGTCACCGTATACTTAGCTCTAATTTTAAAACGTATGTCCTCAGATACAGCCCCCTCTTCACACGGCTACCACGCTTTTTACCCAAGAGCCCAGCCTAGGGCTGTAAGTGCTCTGCAGGTTCTGACATGCGCTGCCCATAAAGCACACGGTTACGTTTAGAAAAGATCATTACAAGCCCAGACAGAATCAAAGGACGCATGAAAGTCCACCTCGCTCATTCATTAGAGCACAGGTAAGATGGCTTTGAGATGTTGTTGAAACAGCTGCCTTGATTTGCAAATGCTGACTGCAAGAATATCTTGCATTTCAGAGTACTGTACCCAGTCAGTGGTGACGTCCAGGTCTGGGAAGTGGACCTTCCTATAACGGATCCAGCCCGGTTAGGGGATAATCCTTGTTCTATTTGCACAGGGGCAGAAGTGATCCCAAAAATGTGCTTTTGGCTTTGACAGAATTGTCCCTGGTTGGTGTTCAAGTCCCAAAAGACACAGAAATCCTGGCCTAGCCACTTCCTAAACTGAAGCCTGGAAGATGGGGCGATTCATTCAAATATTCCTAAATGAATGACACGATGGGTAATGGACACAGCACAATAAAGGCATTTGCAATTGTAATACCCTGCCTGATTTCTCACAAACTAGGACAAGCTCTCCTTTATCCATATCCTTGAGTCACCTCAGAATCAGCTCACTGGGAGGAAATAAGGGGTTTGATTCTGGCTCTAATTGGCTTTTGTGTCTTTGTTTTAACAGTGTGTTTTAGTCATTGTTTGTATCTTGCAAAGTGTCTGGGAGACGTTGGTGGGATGGGTAGATACATAAACATAGCAGCACTGTCTAATGGTTAGAGAGAACTGGCAGGCAGGATTCCTAGGTCCTGTCCCCAGCTTTGCTAGTGTCTCATTGTGTGACCTTGGGGAAGTCACTACCCCTCTGTGCCATCCTTTTATTTAGCTGACTCCTGTCACCATTGTGTCTGAGTGCTCTGCAAACACAGATGAGCTCCTTCTCACAACTGCCGTGTTAGGAAGGAAGTGTCATTACCCCCATTTTCCAGAAAGGAAACAGAAGAGTGCGGGGATGGCATGAGTTAGGCAAGGTCGCACAGGGAGTCGGCGGCAGTGCACAGAATCAAAGCCACGTGTCCCGACCCCCAGTCCAATGCCTTCACCGTAAGACGGTTCTTCCTTGTAGGTTCTGCATCTCGATGAAATGAGGGTAATGGCACGTCCCTGCCGTGCGGGAGGCTTACAAGGACAAACTCATTAACGCAGCAAAGTGCTTTGAGATCCCCGCGTTGAAGGTGCTGGAGAAGGGTCAGGCTTGTGTGAGCTTACTAGTGGATTTGGCATGTGCTCGGTCAAGGGAGCCCTTGGGTTCCAACACTCGTCAGAAAGCACAACCCTGCTGAAAGCACGGGTGCTCCCCAGCAAAGAGGAAGAAGCACCTGTCTGCCTGATCCAAAGGAGATCTTTTGGGGTTGAGGCAATTATCAAAATCTCAGCTCCTGTATGGGCCAGATCCTGTGGAGATAGGATTGTGGCAATGCCCCAGCAGGCCCCGGTGGTGCACTTAGACACAGAAACACCTGCCCCTTGTGCCGAGTTCAGGCAGGGCATTTTCAAAGTAGGCTTGAGGCTGCACTGACTATTTAAACCCTTCTTCCTTAGCAAAGGAGGCCTACTGCAAATGCTGCCTGCTCGTTCAGTGTGAGTCTGGGGCTGGGCCCCTACCACGCATATAGTTGTGTGTGTTTTCTGTTTGGTTGCAGTAAGAGGAGCAATGCAGAGATGGCTGGGAAAGGAGGACAGTGTGGAAGGGAAAGGTGGTTGTGTAATAGCTTCTAACCTGTAATGCTGTTGGATGGCTCTTGGGTTCACACTGGCAATCACATTAGCAGAGCCCTCCAACTAATTTCTAGAGAAGCCTGCTCCGGGGGATCGCGGAGAAAACACTGAAGCCATTTGGTGGGTCTAAAATATGATTTAGCTGTATAATAGCGCTCGCCCTGGAGCCTGCATGGCCTGCTTTGCCTGGACTGTGAGTCCCCGAGCTGCTGTCGGCCCTCTCCCCGTCAGTCAGAAGTGGTGAAAGAGGGAAGTGAGCTGTGCAGAACACAGAGTCGCAGGGCTGCCATTATGGGCGGCTGGAGCAGCAGGGGGATGTATGCAAAGATAATGAAAGGCCTCGAAATAGGCCAAAGCCACTGCAAGCTCTGGGTGCAAATAGTTCTCCTGCAATCTGCTCCGCATAGCACATCCTGTCAGATTCATTCCTGGGAAGCAGAGGGGAAACTTCCCCGGGGGCATCAGGCAGCCGGAAACAGAAATCCCACAGAAATCAAGGGTGACATCTCCACTGACCTCGCGGAGCTGCTTTGAGCTCCAGGTCCCCTAAATTCAAGGAGCTGGGCACTTCTACTTTTTACATGAACTCGCTGCTGCTGCCACATCCACTGGCAAAAACAGGCCCCAAACATCTGGTGAGCTCCTGCTCCAAGGCAGCTCAATGCTGCCAGCTTTTCCAGGCTATCCTTAGTGCTCTTTAGCTATTCCTCATATTAGGCTTTTCCTATTCTCGTGGTACCAGGCTCTGTGCTCAGCTATCCCTGTGCAGTCCAAGGGCAAAGGGGGGAAAAGAGATGAAACCAAAGGCACTGGTTATTATATGAGGTGCCAAGGACCATCAGTTGCACTGATGCCCATGAGGACTCTGGGGACTCAACGTGTGGCAGGATCGGGCTCCTAATCAGAGACAGAAGTGAGAAGCCAAAGGAGGAATGCACTAGAAAACAACAGCCAGCCTGACACATCAGATTACATATGGCAAACAACCCACCAGAGCCTGTTCCCACCTCACTATGGCCTTAGAGCTTCCCAGTCAGCTGAGAGGCTCCATAAGGGCTTTACTGATTCCTGCATTTGGCAGAAATGATATTTAATTGAAGTGTGGAGGTTTCTAACCTGTGTCAGCCTCTCAGGAGGGAACTCACCATATAAAACCAACAAGGTTGCAGTAGCCTGTTCCAAATGCCACCTCCTTCAGAGAACGGTCATGGGGGAAAAATGGAGACTCATTTCACAGAGGAAGAAGCTCGCACACAGGTTAATCCTCCTCTCTTCCATGCACATGCATGCACAAGACAGAGAATTCACCACTGCCACATATTGTCTTCAGGGGAGCTGTGTGCCCACCTGTACTGATGCTAAATTTAATCTGCTCTTTTAGTACTGTTAAATAAAAACCTCCTCATCCATAAAGTGCCCAGAGTCCCAAATAAAGTCTGACACGAGTACAGTTAAGTTAAAAGCCTACATTCACCGGGAACTCAACTCCAATGTGCACAGTGAAGCCCAGAGTGTAGTCTGGTTGGGACTACATCGAAAAGACCCTGAGAGTGTATCAAACACTGATGCCCAACAGCTGCAGAATAATCATTTACTGCTCTGTACAGCTACATTTCTAAATGGGATGCACACAGCGCACAGATCAAACACAGCCCTAGTAAGATCAATACCGAGCTGGGTCCAGCAGAATCTAGTGAGGTTTCATAGTTTCATAGTTGTTAGGGGCCGGAAGGGACCTTACAGATCATTGGGTCCAGCCCCCCTGCACTTGGGAAGGAAAAACTGCTGGGATCAGATGGTGCTGTCTAGTAGACTGGTCATGGGAACAAGAGCCAGGAACTCACTGAGTTCTCCCCATGACTCTGACAGTCACCCACTGTGACCTTGGGCTGGTCATTTATCTGTGTCCTATTTTCCCCGTTTGTCAAGCCACGACCATAAATCGGACCTGTCTCAGGGAAGTGATGAAGGTTCATTGGCTAATGTCTGTCCCATGTCAGGAAGTGTTGTTGATAAGAAGCACTGAATTGTGACAGTATAAAAATAGGATGAAAAATCCCAAGGGCCTGGAAGAATGGGAGCCCCGGCTCTATTACTGGGAAAAGCCTGGAGACTGGAGGCTGAAAATACCTACTGGGACCAGTCCAAACCTTTGGGGCTCGGGGTTGGAATATTCCCTGCAGTGCATCTTCTAGCATTGTGTCCGGCTCGGGTTTAAATTGCAGTGGATTAGGTTGGTTCACTTAGAGTAATATGTAATTAGCATTATTTAGTATTTGTATTTCAGGAGCAGCTTCAAACCAGATTCATGCAAGAGGCCCCCTGTGTGCCACATCAGCGTTTCTTGTCTACCCCAAGACACTACTGACATAAAAGTCTCTTTACTGGGCATGACAGGTGAACTGAGAAAATATTCCACAAAGAGATACCGTGAATCCTTAGGCTGGGACTTTCAGAGAGCCTGATAGATGGTCCTTTCCCAGTAAATTGAGTGAGAACTGTCTATCCTAATCCTCTAGGTATCTTTGAACATCTCAGCTTTGTAGGACACAGGGTCTCCATCCACCTCTGCCTTTGGTGCTGCTGTTCAATCATATCACAGAGCATCTGCTGTGCTCTCAGAGCGATTTCTGTCTTAAGTGCTAAGAACTGTGTTCTTCCATCACCTCTGCAAAGAAAACCAATTAGCTCCTCTGAGTAAAAGTAGCACAAAGGAGCAGATTGTTACTAGTGCTGCCCAAGTGCCAAACCAGAGTGATTTTCTTCACTGTTTCACATAATACTCTGCCCGTCTCCATTTCAATGCATTTTACAAACTCAATGGTTCACCACAGCCCACCCTGAAGAGGAATGTTGCATTATCCCCATTTCATGGATGGGAAAAACTGAGGCACTGAGCATTTTCAGAGGCACCCCACATTTAGGCCTCGACTTCCCAAAGGACTTGGCATATAGTAAGCACTGACCTCTGTGGGAAAACACAGCTGTGACAGTCACAATGGTGACTGCCGAGCACCTTGAAACATCCAACCTTTATTTAGATGGCTAGAGAAAAACTGAGCTTTTCTGAATAGCTGGACCCAGGTGTGACTCTGACCCTGTGCGACGCATGGTGCTTAAATGGGCTGGGGTAGGAATAGCACCCAGAGCCTTTCATTCTGTAACTTGAACTGTGGGCTACAAGGCAACCCTCTCTCAAACACCATCTTCTGCAGGTGATACAGTTCCTGGAGGCTGAGGTATTCTCTGCAGTGACAGCTGGCTAGAGGATTTGCACAGGAAAGATAAAGGGTTCTCTGGAGAGGGAATAAGAGCAGATAGATTTTTTTTCCCCTTCCTGGGTTAGGCAGCAGATGATTCTGGTCACATAAACCACCCCATGTGCTTTGGACTTGCTGAATTCCAGGCTGTGAACAAATTAACTTCTTTTGCCAAATAATTTGTTAGCATTTCCCCCCCGGGAGCTTAGGGTTTGAATCATCTAATTGGAACAAAACCTGCAGTTTGATATGAAAATGGTTAACGGGGCTGGTACAGGATCTCCGAGCCAACAATCTGTATCCACATCAAACAGAGGGGAATCAAAGGGGAGCTGCTACAGCTCGGAGACAAGTGAGTCCAGAGCTGGCGTCCAGCTGGGAAAAAGTGTGGGGAAACTAGCCCCGTGTTAGGCATTAAGAAGTGAGGTGTAAAGCTAATTAGAGACACATTGCTCCTTTCTCACCATGTAAATATAGGAGGGCAGAGGAGTCCCTTGGTCTATCAGGAAGGACCAGCAGTTTTATCACTATCAGCTTGTTCTGTCTCTTGGGTGATAAACTAATTGTCCCTTGGTCTCTAGAAGAGCATCTCTCTCAGAGCATCTCTCTCATAGTACACAGATAAGGGGCGGCCTGCAAAGTGGGACATAAAAAGGGCCGTGACGGTGATCTGGCCCTGGGTGTACAGTCTTAAAACCCAACCCAAGCCCTATCTCTGCCTCTCTCTAGGATTTAGCCATCTTGAGGCCTATTAAACCAATGCTGGAGAAGGATGATCCTGGGTGCTATGCTCATGATGACCTGGCAGTCGGTATTCCCATGTACTCCAAAGGGAGACTTGTGGGATTAAAGTCTGAGGGGCAGAGTCTCTCCTGTGGCTGAATGCTATTCAGTTGACGAGAGTGGGGCAAGGGTGACAGGGAAGCGGCTAGGTTGCACACCCATGCAGGTGTGACCTAGTACAGATGAGGGGTTGCTTCAGGGGGATCCCACGCTGGCCTGTTAGGAAGAGAACCCAGTTCCTTTGCAGTGTCTGTGTATCACAGAGAGTCTCAGTCCTCAGTGGGACTCCGGCTTTCTGCCTTTGCGTGTACCCTCCTCGCACCATGCCAAGTTGGTGAGTAGGAGCCATGGGGTTTGCCCCATTACTACAGCATTTTTATGACAGGGAGGCAGCCTAACTGACTCCTTGGGAGCACTGCAGAACCACCAGTGGGGTTTGCTTTTGACACCATCAGCTCATAGCAAACAGCACCCGTTTCCCCCGCGTGACTCAGAGCCTGAATGGCAGTGGTGGGTCCGTACTTCTTCCCACTCCCCTTCAGGCCTGGGTCATTAAATCACTCTGGAAGGCTGAAAGCTGCTTCAGCCCTTGCAAAATATGTTCTAAGTCAACAAGCAATTAGACCTGTGGAAGAAAATCCTGCTGGCAGCGCAGAGAAAGGGATCTGAGAGGGAGCCAAACAAGTCCTTTCACATATACTTCTCTTTTTCAGACAGAAAGGACCCCTGCAGCCCAAGAAAGCGGAGGGGGTGGGTTACAGTGCCTCCAAGAGAATGTTGTTCAGGAGCTTAACAACAGGTCTTTGCCCTGCAGGTCATGTTCTTATGCCTCTTGCTTCCTCTGGAAAGGTCACAGCAGAGGGAACAAAAAGGCACTGTGATTTAATCCTGACATTTACTGCTTCTCCAGGGAAAGGCCATGTAGCTGGCTGGTACCGCCCGGGCCCAAGGAAAGTGGCAGTGGGACAGATCAGTCCACTCCCGAGCCCCAGTAGTGACCTAGGCACCCCCTTCCTGGAGGCTCTGGAGAACTTGCCCCTCGCAGCAGAAACGAAGCAGCTTGCAGAATCGGCTGAGGGATATGAGAATACCCATGGTCCCAGTACAGCCATGTCAGCGTAGGGAGCAACTTCCCTGTTCTCCAGCTCCTTTCAAGTGCTGCTTCTGAAGGAGTTGAACATAAAGCGAATAGATTGCATGGGCAGTTTCTGCCCTTGGTACCTCTGACCTAGAGACCAACCCAGAAAGGGGCTCAAACACCAGCTCCACTTCCTGAAGACAGTATGCAGCCTGTGGAGCTGGCCTCAAAGGAGGTAACATGACTGCAGAGCCTTGCTTCTGTGTACTTTAATGACTCTCTCCTGCCACTTACAAAGCAAAGGGGAATGAGACTGACTTTCACTCCCAGCTACACGGGAAAGGCTGGTCGGGGAGAGCTGCAAACTCAGAATCGCTTCCAAAGAAAGATCCAGAGCAACAGTGAGCGTGTCCTGAGACAGGCCAGAATCCCCTGAGCTCCTGGCATGGACTCCCATTGTGACCAATGGCACCTCATTATCCTGCCTCAATTTCTCCAGCTATGCAATGGGCATACAAATGCCCACTGAAGTTCCAAGGGAACATAACAGAGTAGTTAGTTTATATCTACTTGACTCTTTTGGAGCCCACTCCCTTCTGCAGTTGGATGCCAGAAGGTCCTCCAAATACTTTAACCCTGATCCTAGGTGAAAGAGTCAGGTTCTCTTAGAGAGGCTGATACTGTGTAGATTCTTTTACACACTCATACATATATGAATGCCCCTTTGCACTCTTACACACACACAAATGTCTCCTCTGCACACTCACACATACACAAACATCCCTTTTGCATGCTCATGCACACAGGAACGCCCCTTGTGCACACTCACACAAGCGCCCCCTTTGCACTTATGCACACAGGAGCACCCCTTGCTGCAGGCACTTGCTGCAGGCACTTGCTGCAGGCTTGTGAATTTCCACAATCAGGTGTCCTGATTCTGAAAGCTCCTCTCACAGAAAGCACACATGATTCCCTGGGCCTTTACCTAGACAGTGACTTTCATTTCTTTCTTTCTCAGCCAACATTGTAAAAAAAAAAAAACATCCACATCTAATCTTTGGTCTGAGACTAAAAGATACCTGGGTGTCTTCCTCCAAGGAAGCCAGTGACAAGTGGCAGGAGATTTGGGGTGGGATTTGGAAAATGACTTAGGAGAACAAGCTTCATTGATTTTCAGTGAGACTCTGGCTCTAAAGACACTTGGGAGCTGTTGCAAATCCCACTCTAAGACCCCAGCAGCAGGGGCTTGAGGAAATTGCATAGGCATAAGGAAGAGGCGATCCTACAGGAAGCAGCTGACAGAGTGAGATGGAATGGAAACTGGTAAGGGCTCAGGGATAAATGAATTGGACACTGAGAGGAGAAAGCTTTCAGGGAACTGGCCTAGGGGGATGACTGAAGTTGATGAAAGGCATCTCTCCTCTCAAGGCAGAGGAGAGAATAAAGAATATCTCTGAAACCTGCTGTAGTGGCCAAGCTGGAAAACAGATAGATCTGTCTGGATCCCGGTCTTAGAGCACTGCGTGGGTCAGGTACCTTTTTAAGCAGCCACCCAGGGGACCAGGAGAAATCAGTCTAATGGAGCACTACTGCTCTCTTTTTGTTTAAGATGTTCTTAAGGCAAGACATTAGCTAACAAGGATGATCTCTTATATCAGCTTCACTGTATCACTTATACATGGGGGATTAGGAATATTTACAGTATTAGGGAACTACAGGTTCTAAGAACAGATTAGATACTGCACACTATATATGGCATTAAATATACACACGATATTAGCTATGGAGAGGCTGTTGGATATAGATCAAATCTACTAGACAGAAGCTATTAGGAGTGGACGGTACTGTATTAGGGTACTGGCTCTAGCACCACTAGTGAATAGCTTAATAGTTTGGCTGTTAGGCACAGATAATACTAAGGGGTATATATGAGCAGGCATTACCTAAAAGGTAAGGTTGAGGCAGCAGTGGCTCTGGCTATGGATCAGGCAGGTATCAGACAAAGTACTCTACGTATTATTTGTGCTTTCAGTCTCCCTCACTAAGAGAGATACTGGGTGATCATGGGCTGACAAACCTGCCAGCAAGTGTTATAATATGACCCCCCATGAGACTATCAACATAACAGGAAAACGGTAGGTTTCCTACCCCACAGGCCTCCTGCCCTTGATGGCAGGAACTGCTGTTTGGAAGACGAAAAGCCAGGGACTGATCAGTCCAAAGCTGGAAAGCATTGTCTCTCTTAAAAAAAAAAAAGAAAGGCCATTAATAATCAGCAGAGCATTTAATGAGAGGCTAGAAGGAGTTCTCAGCATTAAGAGGGGATTAATGGTAATCTTCACTGCTTCTGCCTCCTTGCTGCATGGAAAAGGCTATGACCTGCTGCTGCTGAAAAGGCCCAGGGCCTGGAGGAGTGAGGTCTGGCTGGTACACGCAGCATCCAGACCTTGCTGGGCTGGGGTCCACCCTGTGAAAGCTCCCTGTTGGAAGGAAACAAGAGAGAAATCATGGCTTCTGTCAAAGCAGCAGCTCCCTGGTCATCACTGGTGTGACTTCCACCTCACTGAACAAAAGGGACTGTGAGTACCACGGGCAGAGAGAAAGGAATGATTTTTCCTGTGCATGCACGTATCAAACCCAAATGCCACCAGAGACGGTGCTCTGATGGGGTCACAGCCCTTGGGCTGGAATGAAGTTAAACTGCTGATTCACACGCCCGGGAGCACACAGGTTGATTATTGACCGAAAGTCTGAGGCACCACGGCTGGGGCATGGGGAAGAAGTGTGTGCGAACAGGGCCAGGTGCCGACTGCACAGAACGTCCCCCAGATCCCCGCCTGCGCGTTGGAACGAGCTCCCTTTGGATGTACACCACCCCTTCTGTGCTCCCTTTTGGGAACAGTTTGAGCTTTACTGGCACCAGCGTGTACCGCAAGCCAGATTCTGGAGCTGCACACTCAAGTGTTAAAGGGACCTTGCAGCTAGATTTGGGTGTCTGTGTGTTCATGGTGGAAATGCTCACTGACTTCTCAGCCCACTGAGGAACAGAAACCAGAGGCATAGGCCAGGGTGATCCTTGAAGTCGGGTGGGGGTCCTTTGTTTCCCCAAACGTCCACCTATAACCAACTGACCTGCCCATGGGACTCATAGCTGGTATGGTGTGCATCAGTCAGCCTCTTTTAACGTAAAGGACAAATTTAGTCTGCGACAGAAACTGGATCCAGTCTATCCAGCCACAATCTACTGGAACTGCAAAGAACTGGGATGGACCCTCGAGAGTTAAAAGTTCATGGGATAAATCTGGATGATGAACAGATTGGAGGAAACCACAATCTGTTCACGGATCTTCCAGGAGCTGACAAAGAGGCCGCATTTACTGAACACATATATAGCTGCAAATTGTTCGCTCAGTTCTGTGAATGGGAAACTCGTGGCCCTTGCTTTCTATTTCTGTCAAAGGCTGGGTGGGGCTGATTCTCCTCTCCCACCCATGCTATGCTGGTCCAACACTACTGATTTGGAATGACTCCTGATTTACAGGGGTGTGAGGAGAGAGCAGGCTTAGACCCATTGTGTTGGATTGGTGAGCATCTTCCCTTCATTCTGACTCTCCCTCTCTGGGTCTCTCCTGTGCAGACAGGCTTAGTGAAGTATCCTCGACCCTCTTCCTCACCTGATTTCTCTCCTATGAGACTCCTGCTCTATTGGTTCCAGTCTCTGTGAATCAGACTGGTCTGCAACCTAAGCACGCTTCCCTACCACCACTCAGCCCCAGTCTTGTCTCACCTGCTCGGGTTGAAGGTGTTTGTGCTGCTTCTCTGTACCTGCTGTCTCTTCCCGACTCCCCCTCACTTTATGGCAATAGCAAATGGAGGCATTTTTGCCAAGAAGCTTTCCTCAAGATCACGAATGCCCCTGCTAAACTACAGAGATGCAGATGCCAGCCTAGGTGCCACCTGCGTATACCTCTCTCTCCATCTCTGGATGTGCCTGTACTGACACACACTGCTTTCTCTTACTAAAACAATAATTCACCTTACTCAATAGTCTTCCCTATCCCAGGCTCCATAAATCAGTCTGTGCTGCAGCAACTTCCCTCGACAACCTCCAGGAGAGCGCAGCAGGCCGGGCTTTAACAGTACAGATGTACTTCAGGAAGCGCTGCATGCCCGGCTTGATGCAAGGCTGTTGGGCTGCAGCTGGAGACTGCCGGGCCTCCCATCTCTCAGCTCTGCCATGCCCTCCATATGTTCTCGCAAATTCAGGAGGCATGACTCACAGACGTCCTTGTATGAATCTCTGCTGACTGCCCCTTACTAAAATTAGACCCTACTCTGTCTTGCCTGTAGGCTTTTCAAGTGGGTTTGGTAATGACAGAAGGTACAGATGGGCAGATCAAAGTCCTCCGTTTGTACCCCAGCAAGTAGAGCAAGTGTAGTGCTCCAACAACTGAGGCCGGAGTAGGACCGGTGCTGGGCAGCAGAAGGGAGTTTTGACCCCTTGGTCCATCTTTTCTTGACCTCTCTGCTGGGACAGCCAGGGAGGGACTTAGTGACAATGTTGATGGGGGTGTTTGGCATCCTTTAGGAAGGGGAGTGAGACCTCTGACTCATTTTACATATGCCGCCAAAAAGATGGTGGAGACTGACTGGATCAGGTGAAAGGCTCTTCCTTTATAAAGGCTTTGAGTGTTCAATCATTAGCCAATGCCCTGAGTTACATCACTGCTCCAGTCTTCTGCAATTGCAGCCATCTGGGCCAGGGACTCTTCTGTTGCCTTTCATTCCTCCCTAAAGGACTGTGGGCTGAGTTCATCTGGGCCTGAAAGTCTTGTCCAGCCCTCATGCCTCACAGCCTCATCCTCTCTCATACTTTTAAAGCATGATCACATATGCTGGCACTGGCCACTCTGATGGCTTGAAACAGTGTTGTTGGGATGGGGGCACGGGGTCACTACACAGCAAGGTTTCAAAAACACACTGGCCACGTGCTAGAAAGCTGCCAGTCCTGTTTTCTCCTTGAGGACGTTCGCTGGGAGTGAAGTCGCTTGCAGATTTTCCCATGTGAACCTGGCTGTTTCCTGCTCCGCTCAAGGGGCTGGAGCTGGCTACAAGGCGGTGATGCAGAAGGCTGAGGCTTGCTGTAGCACCAGGGTCTCTGAAGAGGCAGGAGGCTGTAGGCAGGATTGTTAATCTTGGTGTATTTCCACCCTTGGAAGTGGGGGATGCCTATTTCAGCTGCTTCACTGCCTTATATTTTGGTCCCTGGAGTGGAATCCATATGAAAAGTGGATGCCTAGGCCCCTATATGATTCAGGAAGGTAGGAGCCTCAAAACAGGACTGGGAATTCACTGCCTGCAGCTAATGAATGAGAAGCACTGGAGGTTTTCTGAGCTCTTGTGTCTCCTTGCACCTGAGAGTCCTCACCCAAGGGCTCCCATTCACTTGGGGTCTACAGCCCCTCTGGTACTTCCATACAGCCCCTTGTCCCCCGTGCAGTGGTGCTCTGATGCCCTCACAGCACACTGTAAGTGGGGAGGGATATTCAAGAAATCCTTTGCTTTGAACTTCTCAGAGCAACCAGCTTCTTCCCAGTCAGCCCAGCAGCCTCACAGCCACGTGCAATTAAAATAAAGGGGCTAATACATAATTAACAGATCATAAATAATTACTAAATCACTGTTTCTTCTTGGCCTGGTGGCACGGTCAGGCAGAGAGTTCGTGTTAGCCACAAGGCAGGAATAAAAATAAGATCAACATGAAGTAAACATGCCCCTGCTTACGGCACCTGCAGTTTTAAAGAGGGCGCCAGCATTTCCGAAGCTCCGCGGAAAGTTCTCATCCTGGGAGGTGTGGGGTATGCCCCGCGCCTCGCTGCAGCTGGAGACAGGGAGCCATGTGTGAGAAAGAGAGGATGGGATGGTGCTCTAGGGCTGAGAGGTTTCACATACAGTCTCAAAGGGTTAAAAATGTCACACGGGCAGGTTTAATGCCAATCCTAATCATCTAGGTGGGGAGGAGAAGCTAGAGACCTCCCCAGGGCTTGGGTGGAGCTCCACAGGTCTGCAGCCACACATATGAAAGCCATATACAGACTCCTCCTTTCTGAGGGTCACTGGCTGAATGGGGTTAAATCCTACAGCAGGAGATTGTATCTGCCTCTGCAAGGCAAATGCCCTCTGCCTCTCACTAGCCCCTTCCCCACCTGTAGCAATGCCTTTTTCCTGATAAAGCTTATGCTTTCTTGCCCTTGCAGATAGCCCCTCTGCTCCAGTCAATGTTACAGTCAAGCATCTGAAGGCCAACTCAGCTGTTGTGACCTGGGATGTTCTGGAGGATGAAGTCGTCATTGGATTTGCAATCTCCCAGCAGGTATCCTCATCACTGCTGCCCCGTTTCACCTCTGCCGGGCCCCCCTCTTCTCTACCCCAACACTTCCCTGGGCTTAGGGGCTGGCAGAGACGAGGGCAACCTCTGAATTTAAGCCCACCACCTTGCCTGCAGCTCTTGCAAGGCCCTTAAGAAGCTGGCGCAGAATCACCCTCTTTTCTTGCCTTATCTCATCTCATCCCCCCTGGGAATGCATCTTGGCCAGGGTGGCTGCAGGGAGCAAGATAAGGTAATACCACCAGATGCCTGTGCGAGGTGGTTTAGTGGATCCCACACCGCCAGCACCCTTCTAACTAGGATGTCCAGCAGGAAACCAGGGGAGCCGAACTCCCCATCCCTGTAGGAAAGGGGCTGGGCACATCACCAGGAAGGAGTCTCAGAAGTGAGCGCTGGCTGGGCTCATGTAGCTCATGCTACAGTGGTGTCGTTAATAGGCAGGAGGCTTCAGCTTCCAGGGACCGATCCAGCACTTGGCACTTACATTAAGTGCACGTACAAGTAAAGCTAAGTCTTCCTCAGGGAGGAAGCTCCCTCCCCGTGCGAGGCGCAACAGGACACTTCCTCCCCTTCTCCAACCTTGGGCCTCATCCCGCTGGCTCACCACCACTCAGCTATGTGTTGTGGCAAGAAAACCAGCTTGAGGCATGAAAGGGAAAAACTGTGGGGCCTGGAGGTGCTGGGAGCTTTGCTGCTGCCTTCAGTGAGGGCAGGAGCAGGCTATTACCCTGCAGCACCATCGCGGTTCCCAGGCGCCTCTTCCCCAAGCAGCGACTGTGCCCTGCCAGCCCTAGCAGACCTCAGCAATGACTATGCCCAGCGTGTCCGAGTGCCTCTAGGGATGGAGCAGTGAGGACCTGCATGCAAACCCCGTCTCTAAAAACCAGGCTGAGGGACCTGTTGTCTCACTCTTTTGGGATTAAATTTGCCTGGTTAAGACTCCTGTCAGGACTAAGTTAGAGGTGGTGCCTTGGCCTCGTGTTGGGCTTGGTGCCGGGCTGAAATATCCCCTTCAGGTCACTCTCAGTTTTGCCCTGTCTCTCATTCTGGGGCCCTGCTTCCCTCGGTCACTCCCAAGGAGAATGGAAAGGGTGCAGGCAGCATGGGATCTGCCATGCCCCAGAGACAGAGCCCTCCCCCTGATCTCATGGGCTTTCCTGCCTCGGGCTTGCAGAAGAAGGACGTGCGCATGATGCGCTTCATCCAGGAGCTGAACACCACCACACGCTCCTGTGCCCTCTGGGACCTGGAGGAAGACACCGAGTACATCGTGCACGTCCAGTCCATCAGCATCCAAGGCCAGAGCCCGGCTAGCGAGCCCGTGCTCTTCAAGACTCCCAGAGAAGCTGAGAAGCTGGCCTCAAAAAATAAAGGCAAGTATAACCGAGGCCTTCTGTGGCCCCCTTGGCTGCCCAGGTGGGGTGAGGGGGAGCTATGGAGAGGGGGGACTGATGCATTTCCAAACAAGAATAGCTGAACTAAAAGCATTTGGGACTTGATTTTCCTCTCACCACTGCAGTGGAGATGGTGGGGCTTCAAACCCTACCTATGTCAGTATGTGAGCTTGCTTATTTAAAGCTGGCAGCCTAACTGCAGTGTAGACAGACCCCTAGTAAGTGCAGGAGAATCCAGCTCACACGAGCTACAGGTCACTTCAGAATAAGACTGTACTAATGTCTAGGCAGGGCCAGGCCCTCATGTGATCCCATCGTTAGTACAGAACCCGCTGCCCGCAGCAAGCTGGCTGTCTCGGTGGAACAATGCCAGAATCTTAATCGTGCTGCCAAACCTTGACCCTCCACTCCTCTTTTATCTGGGTTGTAGCAGAAGAGGCACAGGAGATGGGGAAGGTGTTTTCAGGGCTGGCATCCAGGAGGAGATTGCCAATCAGCCTAGCAAGCGAAGGACGCCAGGGGAAATTCCTGGTCAGGCACTGCACTCGGTTTGAGTTAGAAGCCCTGGGACTGCCACCGTGGTATTGAGATGAGGCCCTGAGACTTACTCATACTTCCTCTGCTTGGATTCAAAGTCAGCAGAGAAGAGATCCCATTTCCTGACATGTCAAGCGTCTGCCCAATCTTTAAGTCCAAGCAGAAAAGAGCCTTCATTTTTCCTTCTGGAAAAACATCCGGCCATTTCGGGTCACATAAATGCAAGTCAAACTGATGCTTCACATCATCAAGGCACTCTAGCAAGCAGGAGAGTTAAAGAAGTTCATGTCTGAGAGGGTCCTTGATGACTCCTTAAGGCCCTGAACAGGCCTTTCAGCCAGGACTCAGAGCATGCAGTGAGTTCCTGGCTCATCCTGCTGCAGTGTTTTGGTGCCTATAACCACCGAACTGCTGCTCATCTGAAAGCATGGAGAGAAGCACTGCCTACTTCCCAGGGGGCCTGAGTGATGCTCTTCTTTGTGCTTCGAGGTCAGGGAGGCGCACTATGCCCTATGACGGACTAATCTTTCCTGTATTCCTCAGTTCTACTAGAAAAGACTATGTGAAGGGCATAAATCCACAGCCGGGGTGGTAGGAATGCCACTGATGGCTGGAACACACACAGCTTAGACATTATGGTGATAGACACTCCAACAAATGCCAAACCAAGGAGCAGAATGGAGACACTACATCTCACTGAAAGTTTGGATAACCTTTGAACTTCATACACTCCTAGTGCAGGCGGGGGCGCAGAGATAAACAGGTGAGCAATGGGGAATTTTCCTGCAGCCAGTTGGGTTTATTCTTCCAAGTCTACAAAGGGGATTTCTGGTTTGCAGCCACTCAGCATTGATCACCAGAGATCTGTGGGTTGGGAAGGAAGGAGTATGTGAAGAGAGTAGGCAGAGTCTGACTGACTTCATTGCATGGTTGGCTTTCATTGTCTTTCTCTCCCCCTGGGCAGATGAGGTGACGATGAAGGAGATGGGGAAGAAGGACCAGCTTCGAGCAGGGGAAATTCTCATCATTGTCGTGGTGTTGTTCATGTGGGCAGGTCTGTAACCCGTCTATGGCAAAGGCAGCTCACGTCCCCTGAGTCAGCTCGCTTGCTTTGTTTGCATGCATGAATATTTGCACAAGATGCTCGAAAAGAGAAATCTCAACTCTCCCAACTACAGCATGACATATTTTGCAAAAAATGCATTTCATCTTCCTCTGGGCATGGGGCACTGTTAGAGGCATGATGCTGAATTATTTGGATAACTGCTCTGATTTGGTACAGCAGGAGGTAGGATAACAGTTTTAACAAACAAATTGCCTAATTTGCTGTGGCAAATCCTATATTCTGAATCCTTCTAGGTAACATTGATGAAAACACCCTTACCCTTCTCTGGTTATTAAAGCAACATGGCCTAATCAACTTGTATCAGTGTCACTATCTGGCTTATTATAAGCCTGTGAGCCACATGCAAAGCCATGATTTTTGTAAAGAGGTTCAGCTAATACACTGACAACAAACATCGCAAGTCAAGAGTGAGATATGGCCTTCAGCCTCACACCCAAGCATCCACTGTTGTATTTACTAAAACCCACTTCAGGCTCCATTAAAATAATAGAACTGTTAAAAGAACAAATGGTCTGAAGCAACAAAACATAAACCACCAAGACAGCCCTAAACCTGAATTGGATATAAAAAGCAAAGTTTTAAAGACCCAAACTTCCCACGTATGCAAGCTCAGAACTGATCAGCTTTGTACTGACTAGTATCAGCAAAGCCAGGGGGAAGGTGATGAGCTGTGGGTAACCATTTTGAAAAGGTCAATGAATGGTACAGAGAGGAAAGCATCCAGGGAACTGTCCCAGTCTGAATAATCTGTATATATGTGAGAAGTTCCCACTACCTTACTCCTGTGATATTCCCCTGGACTTCTGTGAACTGTCAGGCCTTAGAATGGCTCTTTGGGTTGAATGGGCCAAGAGCTGGGGAGGGCAAGGGGAATTATGAGACTATCAAAAGGAAGAGGGAAGCCAGGGGGAGCTGTGGGGTGCTCAGCACATTGCTTAGGTGCCTAAAAGTGGTCTTCAGAGCCTACCCTGAAGACCCCATTTTTGAAAATCTTGGCTCAGCTCTCCAGGCCTCACTCAGTCTGTGGCCTGACTGCGCCAATGTGAGCTGTGCTACATCAGGCTGGTTTGAAAAACCTGTAGCTTAAAAGCAGGGCCAGCTACACAGGAGGGGCTGAGGAGAAGGGTTGCAGGGTGAGGCAGAGTATAGATTATCAATCCTGGGGCCACCTTGCAATGGGAAGAGCTTAGAAGAAGGTATATGGGAGCTCCACAGACTAATGGGGCAGCTAGCAAGTGGGTTATTTAATTCACTACCCCAGCATTATGATATTTGCAATATCATATGATAAAAGAAAAGAAGAACACCCAAGGTGTTTAGGAAAGCAACAATTTCTGCAGTATAAATTTGGGACTCTGTACACTCATAAAGCTATATGACCCCCTATAGAGCCATACCTATTTGCAAAGACCAGCCTGGCCCACGTGTTTTAATCCAGGTCCTCTGTGAGAGAGAAACCCCCTTCCTGGATATGGTGCTTTCACAGTGTTCTCTGCATCCAGCACTTTGGCTCGCGCAGGTTGGACCCTTAATGAGACGGGGGAAATAAAGTCTGTGCTCACTGCTCTCCGGATAGAGTCCCAGCTTTCTCCTGGCCTCCATTCAACAGCTGCTGCTGCCACATCAAACATTCATGAAGCAGCGCAGTGCACTGCTCGGCAACCCCCCATCACAGTGGCCTAGGGGAGGATATTTCAGGTGAAACAAAGGAACTGGCACACAAGGAAATTAATGATACAGTAAATTGTACAACCCGTAAAATGCAGCCTTTCCTCATTGGCATTAATGGCCTTTGTGCCAGATGGAAGGGATCACCACGTACACTGTGCGTGCACAGATCCGTGCAGAAAAACAACTACTGCTGGGACAGAAAGCCACCACATTCGGGGCGCGAGGTTAAAGACAAGTGTCCCCACGTGCCCTCCGAGAACGTGTGAGAGGCACCACAGAAGATGATTTCCCCGTAGAGAGCAGTCACTCAGACCTCTGCCCCTGAATTATGAACTGGTGATTTTCCCTCTGGAAAATCGGGTCTGTGCCTGAGCTCTGAGGCAGGGACTGCCAGGGCAGAAGGCAGCTCCAAGGCGACACAGAGCTTGAGTGTCACTGCCCTGCTTCCCTTGGATCTTCCCTTGCTAGGTGAGGTGCTCCACTCCCTTGCCATCCCAGAGCGCAGCCTGACTCACAGCCGTGCTTCTGGCAGTCTAACAGCTTTGAAATGCTTTCAGCTGTGTTTGTATGCTCCCTCATTTTTTTCCCAAAGCCCTACTGATTGCTATGCTTAGGGAGGGTTAAACTATGCCCTCCAGGGACACTGGGTGAAAATCTCTTCTGGCGTAAGCTCCTGCAGTTTTGCTGACTTCGGTGGAGCTGTTCTAATTTACATTATCGAGGGATTTGGCCTAGTTATGCTAAAATTCAGACAACCAGGGGTTGTTTCCACAGAGCGATCTGGAGGTGAAATGAGGTTGCAAACCAGAGATCAGATAAACCGGGCAGGGGACACTTGTGTTCCCCTAGGATTCCTTCCAGGCATAAGTGAATCCAAGTGGTCTGGCAGCAGCAAAACCTGATCCACATATAATATTTCTTCCACTAAGAAGTCTTCAGTTAGCCAAGCCGTGATACCTGCTTTTCACAGGCCGCTCTCCGCTAATGATAATAACCAAATGAGAACCCAGACTAATGGTACGGGAAATCCAACGTCTCTGCTCCTTTATGTCATTTAGATAAAGAAGTTACCATCTCTGCATTATTAGATACAAATCTCCTGCCTATAAGAATAATCATTTGGGATCAACTATTTACATGAAGTAACTCCAAGTTTAAAGCAACACGAGGGGATCCAGTTTCCCTAACATTCAGGTCATGGTGCGAGCAAAGAACAAGCCAACATTGTGAAGTTGATGGGGAAGTGCTTCTTTTAGACAAAATGGAGGTCTGTGGGTGGGGGAAATCTCTGCAAAACTGACAAGGTGTTTACAGTGTTTCAATCTGAAAATGACTTTTCCCACCCCTGCATCTGATGCAGCTGTGATTCAAATGTGGAGGCACTATAAGTGAATGCAAACTATGGTTAGTCTCAGCTCACATATGGATTTAACCTTCTTTGATGGCCCAGTGCAGGTAGCATGAGGCTTGGAGTTAGGGCCTGGATTCTAGTCCTGACTTCAGCTTTGCCCCTCTGTGCCTTGCTTTCACAAATAAGGATGATGTTATGTGGGCAGGTGTCAAGATGTCCTCCCAAGACTAACCATTTGCTCACATGCCCAAAAAAAGAATCTGGAAGACAACATGCAAAAGTGACACCTGGTGACAGCTGCCATAACAACATTTATCTCTGCAAAAGCCTTTGAGATCGACAGGTGGAAAGCTCCATGTATGTGCAGGGTCTTATTGCTAGGAGAGTTGGAGTCTCTCCCAGCAGGGAAGAAGCGGTACCTCCCTGGCACCCCCATCCCTGTGTTTGGACCCTGTAGGCCGAGGTGTTGTTATGGGGTCAGGACCCAACAGAGAAGCATCTGTGAAACACTTTCATTCTCTTCATTTGTCACAGTTGCCTCTCCTTTGCTCTCCATACACTAAGTGTGTGGGAGGAAATTTCCACTGGTAGTTCTCTCTGCTGTAGTGTGCTCATCACATCCTGCAGCTCTGCAGCCTTTCTCTTAGCTCCAGGGAAACAGAGCTAAGAAAGCCCATTTATAGTGAAGAGAAATTCCAGGATGCCCCTGTGCTTGCAAGGCAGAGATCCCATTAAACCTTCCCACGTGGCCAGGGCTGACTGCTGTCCAAATGAAGAGCTTAAAGCACCTGTCCCATTTAATGAAAGGCAAGTGGGACCCAGTTAATTTTCTCCCCCACTGGCTTAGAGCATAATTTCTCACTGTGACGAGGGGCGACTATATGTGTTAGGAAACGATCCTTAAGACCAGATGCTAACACTGCTAAGATCTCTGAGGGAAGGTGCAGAATGGTGCAGCAGGCTCGGGATCTCTGATTGCTGCAGATTCCAGAGGCCTGGCTCATTTGTGATGGCTAATGCTTTTTCCTGGTAGGGGTGATCGCCCTGTTTTGCAGGCAGTACGACATCATCAAAGATAATGAACCCAATAACAACAAGGAGAAAGCCAAGAGCGCATCTGAGAACAGCACTCCTGAGCACCAGAGCGGAGGGCTCCTGCGCAGCAAGGTAAGAGGAGGGGGTGAGGCAGTCAGTCTGTGAATTCACATGAAAAACCAGCCTTCTGGTAAGGGTCCATATTACAGTATTCTCTCTGGTGGGCCCCGACAAGTCCACCAGGCACCTAAATGCAGTCAGGAGAGACAGCGTAGGTTAATGGTTTGAGAACCCATCTCCAATTCAGGACACGCATGTTCCATCTCCAACTCTGATGGCCTTAGTTAAGTAATTTCATCTCTGTGCCTCAGTTTCCCCATAAATAAAATGGGGATAATAATATCAATCCACATATGTAAAGTGACTTGAGCACTCTGTTACCTGAAAGCAGTGAGCCAAGGCCACTATGTTTGGACCACACAGCCATGATGATGTCCAGAAGTGGGAGATGGGATGCTATTTCTGTTCTCACATAAACAGCAAGCAGCACGTGCAAGACAAGGAGCCACTGTAGTAACTTACTGGCAGAACCACAGGGTTAAAGTACATTGTGGCAGACTGGATCTGTACTGATGCCAGAGTTGGGCATGTGCTTTGCAGCAAATCATTTTCTCAATCTCTCCTTTCTCTTCTCCTGCTCATAGATTGTTCCCTAGCACCGCCTTATTGCCTTGCATTTATTCTTTATTTCACATGATTCACTGAGGAATTCCTGCCTTGCAGCTCATTTAGGAGCAGCTTGTCCCAAGGGTTCAGTATTCAAGCTCTGTTAGTCATTTCTGATTTGACAGGCCGGTTGCGTAGTGCACTCCCAGCTCCCTGACTGGATGAACTAACTTTCAGGAGCAGGTTGTCATCTGAATTCAGCTGATGGTTAAAGAATTCAAAATTCATTTTCCAAAAATGTTCAGCTAGAACCACTTTTTCCACACATTTCTGCCAATAAACCTCACTTGCTGGGATGGTGCTGGGAAGTGGAACAGACCTTGCTTATCGGCAGCTGGTGAGAAGAGGAATATGAAATGAATCTGAACACAGCAGGGACTGTCTTTCAGTTTGGTGTTTGCACAGTGCTGAGCACATGGGGCTCGGTTCTAAGGGGAACTCCTGGGCCTGCTTCAGTGCAAATAATACATCAGAGAATTCCAGGTTGGCTTTTGTAGTATCCACCTAACTCTTAAGATAACTGATTCCCCGCCAAATGTATTCATAGCAGAAGAGTTCTGCTCTTTATTGGCACTGCTGTCGAAAATGAGGCTTACACATTTGAAGAAGCCTCGGCTCTTTTTTTTTTTGATTCTTTAGTCAGGCTACAAAGTCCATCACCAGAGCCAATTAAGGATCTTGCAGGTGGAGGGTAGAGTAAAACTCAGACTGAGCTCAGATCAGCAAGCAAAAGATTATGGATCAATGGAGAGATCGGTGGGGTTCTGGGTGCGCAGAGGTGTTACACCAAGTGATCTGCAGAATCAGGGCTAAACCAATTAATAGCTGGGATCTCTGCCAGTCCCCAGGACAAACATGCCACTTCCTTCCCAGGTTCAGATGTTTTCCTTCTGCTTTAGTTTGCTTAGTCCAGGGAGTCTGGGATGATTGATGGTAATGCCAGGTGTTTGGAAGGAGAGCAGTAGCTCTGCATTTGATTCCAAAGATAAAGAAAAGGACTGGAGATGCATCCAAACTGCCAAACGTTTTCTGCTTCCTTGGCTCTGTGATTCTGATGACACTTCTTTATTCCCTTGCTCTGGCAGGCTGCCCTTGGTGGTGATGAGCTCTTATGGTTTAGGAAAAGCTGCTCAGCATTTTGTTAACTCTGCAGTTGTTGGTATTACTTATGTCATGGTTCCTTTGTCCCCAACCTCATCCCCACCTGATGTACGGACAGCTTAAGGCAGTGACAATACTAGCTCTGGATCTTAGGATACTTCTCTCCCCTCCCTCCAGCCCCGCTCCCTCCACCTTCCCCAAGCCCTTTGGAGCAAATGTTTAACCCCAGCAGCACTGAGCAGGCAGTAGAGCCAGCTGTCCTGTCATTTCCCCCAGGACCACTGGAATCTGCCCCTTGGAGATGCTGTGCAATGTTGGCATTTCAGACCTGATGCTTCCAGCAATCAATCGACAACCCTCTCACCTCTGATGTTTTAATTACTAGGGCCCAATCTGTCATTGCCCCACCCTCGGTGTAGTCACCCTTCAGTGAGAGGTGGGTGTAAAGTGCTACGGCATAGACTTCAGAATGACAGCATTTTTGCTCTGATGTGAAACACTGCACCAAATGCAAGATAATGATGATGAGTTAGGTTTCTAGAGCACAGGGACAAAAGAAATGAGATTCATCAATGCACTGCACACATCTTTGATGGTTCTTCCCCAGCCATTCCCAGACTTTTATCTTTCTTTTCCCCCTTTTTCTAGTTTCCAAAAAATAAGCCCTCTGTGAATATAATTGAAGCGTGACAGCCTGCCATCGGCAGAGGGACTCCATTTCCCACTCGCCCTCTCTGCCTCTGAGCCCTGAGGACATGGAAGGTGAAGTATTGTTGGAGTGGTCTGGAGAGAGGCCTGTTGGATGCCAACGTCTGGCATAAAACTCCTTTTCCTCGCTCTGCAAGGACATCTGGAGAAAAAGGACAAACTTGCAAAAAACAAAATCTTCACTCTCTCGGGGGAGAAAAGCTTCTGTGAAACTGATGCCTCCGGTGATCCTTCCCAGGACTAACAGCTCACCCAGGCTGTGACAGATCTCCAGTTGCATCCTCCACCCTCCCCTCTCCATCTCCCAGAGCAAGTCTCCTCTCTTTGGAAACGTACAGGGGTTCATCCCACTTTTGTTCTGTTTTGCTGTTGCCACGTTTCAACAGTGCTGACACGAGCTCAGGCATCACTCGCCACATCTCCGCTTCGGAGTGACAAGGGGAGATGATTTCTCTTTAGATACAAGCAGCAGCGAGGACCTGGGCTGCTGTGAGCTCTGCTCTCGCTCCCTCCCATTCACGTTTGTTGTGTAACTAGTTTTGCAGGTGGGTTTTTAAGAAAAAAAGCAAAATCACAAAAAAAAGGCACACAACAGTTTCAACCTGGATGATCAGGACTGCTCTCCATTAAGGAGAGAGCTCTTGTCTCTGCTCCTGCTGTCTCTCTTACCCCTCGCACATTGTTATCGGCCTGGGAAAATCAGGGTGGAATCCCAAACGGTGCAGCCCAGCCCAGCCCAGCAGTGGTGAGGGACCGGAAGCTGTTGTCTTGCTCCCAGGATAACTTGAACCCTTTCTCCATGGCGTTT
Organism: Crocodylus porosus; assembly: GCF_001723895.1. Classification (NCBI taxonomy): domain Eukaryota; kingdom Metazoa; phylum Chordata; order Crocodylia; family Crocodylidae; genus Crocodylus; species Crocodylus porosus. Next base: position 8,710,008 of record NW_017728939.1, on the reverse strand, counting down.
TACAACTGGGCCTGACTGAATCCACCAACAGCAGGAAAAACACTCCATTAAAAATGTAGCCAGTTAGCAAAAAAGAAAAAAAGTCATGATAATAATGGTTGCTATGCAAGGCTCCCAGTGGTGACAGGTATCTCATTCATGCTGAAGGGTCTCTCCCTTACAGTGGCTGAGCACCTGGTTCTTTAACGAGCTGCTTCTTCATTGGGTCCAGTGCATAGGTCTGGTTCTCCCTCCATCTCGTCTCCAGGATTCATGAAGACCTTGTATTGCCAGGTATCGGTTAGAGCTACTTCACAGCTTGAGGAAAGCGATAAGAGGAAGGAGGGAGTCTCCTGTCCTTTAATAACTGCTTGATGTTTGCAATGTGACAGGTTCCCTCCAAGTGATGGTGCTTTGGGGGCTGCTGGGTGCAAGGCTGCCAAACGGAAGAGGTTTACTATCTGGGTTTTGCCATCAGGCTTCTGTATTTATTCAGTCACACCCCAAGGCTGTTCCATACATGCCGGGGGAGGAGAGGGGCTTTTCACGGTCCTGTCAAAGCACGACTTAAATCTCCTGGTCGCAAGCCAACCTGCATTCAGGTTCAAAAGCTGCTGCAGAGAAACCAGCCGGCAGCTGCTGAGTTCGGACCCCTTCACCTGCCATAGCCATCAGCCTCTTCGAGGCCACCGATCTGCGCAGGTGGTGTGGGGAAGTTTGCATGCAGAAGCTTTTCACAGACAAGGGCTTCCCCTGTGCCTATTTCAGAAGGTAGGGGAGCCCCACACAATCCTGTACACTTGATCCTCTGCAGAAAGACACTCCTCCCACCACCTAAACAGTGAGGTCAAGGCCTCTGACACAGCTAGAGCAATAACCACTTTTAATGTACAGTAATAGATTAAAGGCACATGTCATTACCTTGTAAATATCTGAATATAGCAATGTTTCCTTTTGGTCTGCTGTGGCAAAGTGTATGAAGCGAAAGACAGGGACTTTCTATCTAGATTCGTAGGATTAAGATGACTAATTTCTCCCTGTCTGGTTTTTAGGGAGCAGTGAAAGTTCAGTAAATGGGGGGGTGAAGGGAAGGAAAAAGCTGCAAAACAAGTAGAGCTACAGCTTTGCTTCGGCAAAGCTTTGCTTCCTCCAGAAATGTCTCAGTTATCTTATAATAAATGGCAGTCAACATCTATAACTTGCCTATAAAGGGAGATTTGGGACATATGGTACGGCATGTGCAAAATGATGAAGGAGATGCTTTATTGTAACCTGCGAGCAGCCTGCCAAATGAGCAGACCCTACTCCCCAAGCTGCCTACCGGCATGGAAATTCAGCCTGGAGGGGGATGTTGGCAGGTTCGGGGTTGTTTTAAAGAGATGTTTCAGAAAATTCAGATAACATTCCTGATTTTTTGACAGTAATCATTGTTGTTTCCTAGTGACAGGTTCTGGCTATTTCTATTCCAGCAGCAACCCGCTTGCTCACCTTTTGTTAGGCAGAACTAACAGGAGGCAGAGCTGCTTGTTCAGAGTTAAGTATTCGCACCATGATGTGGCAGGTGGTAAAAGGGTGCATCATTATGTTCCATAACTGCAGGCTTTAAAGGTAAGGAATAATGCTATTAGCGAGAAAAACAAATGCTGGCTGGAAGCAATTTGACTCATAGCAGAGAGGATTTCCAAGCTTTCACAAGCAGTTGACTCTCTTCAGGGATGTTTTTAGGAACTATAACATGAAAGGATGTAATAGGAATATACTTTAGGTACAGAGGGGAGAGAGAGACAGACTTAGGGTAACATTTCCAGATGGGCCTAAGGCTTTGATCCTCAAAGGTATTTAGTTGCCTAAATCCATGAGAATTAAGTCTCTAAGTAGCTTTAAGGGTCTAGTCCTAAGTGACTTAGGATCCTAACTTGCCTCTGCTTTCAGTGGGTCCTCAGTCACATAGGTGCTTTTCAGTAAGGAAAGAGGCACTGCTTTCCAAGAAACAAATCAGCAAGTGCTAAAAACCAGGTATGACCCAGGACAGGGATGGTCTTAAAGGATGCCCATGTTTTGCTTGACTGATGATTCTTGGCTATGTGCTGGAGGCCATCACGCTTGGTGAGTGGAAGTTTTACTGAAAAGTGAGGAGCGAGTGGGAGTGCGCTGGTTCAAAAGCATTTCCAGAGAGCCTCATTGAGAACTGAATTTCCACTGAACACAAGATCAAAGCACAGCAAACATCCGAGCAGGTCTGCTGATGGCATGCAGTCACTGACGACTAATTCAGCTGATTTCCAGGAACCAATTAAGCAGAGGCTAGGCGCACAATAAGGAGCAAGAGAGAAAACAGGATCCCCGTGCCGGCATGCGTGTAAAATTAAGCACCACTTGCCTTTATTCATTAAAGCACAATAATCTTGCACCTGTATGCACCAATTTAGCACCAGTTTAGTCAATATATTCCTCCCCCACATGGTCTAGTTCAGAGAAACTGAGCTACAGGAGGCGATGTGGAGCAAACAATCCAACTCAGCATGCCCCTCCAATTCAACACAATAATTGCTGTAGCTTTCCTAGTCACTTCCCTCTGTACCCTAAGAAATAGCACAAACTCTGTTCCTCTGCTTCTTTGAGAGAAATGAGAACATCAAGTATTTCATCCACTGACAGTTCAATAGCACTGGAGGAGAAAACACCTACACGCTCGAAAGTGTTAGTATAATCTCAGCTGGTAATGGCTTTCTGGAGGAGATGTAAATGGAGACAAACAGACTGTTAATGCTAGTATTTGCCTAAGACATTAAAGGTTATGCCACTCAAAAGTGTGCATCATAGCCGCACATCCATTTCCAAGATCTCAAATGTGGCCCTTCACTGATTGAATAGTCAGACATGAGATCCTAACAAGGAAGGAATGAAGATTACACCGTATGTTCAACCAAATGTAATTTCCCTACGTTTGCAATAAATCTTACTCTTTCAGTATCATGAGCTATTATTGATTTGCCAATATATAGATCACTGACAGGCAGGCAAACTAACCAAATTTGGTAGATTTCCTAGCGCTTGTTAACGAACTGTTACCATCAGCAAAGGGACTGTGAAAACGCTGTTTCCTCTACAGATCTGCTCTTGGTTTGTATTCAGTTATATCTGCCAACCTTATAAATTAATGGAAGCATGTTCCTATTCTTCTTGGGCTTTTTAACCCACACATTTATGGGAGAGCAAGCTGATGTCTATTCCAGCTTGTGCATCATCATCAATTTTGTTTAACTAAGTTCTAAATGCAGAACTCTTATAATCAGCGACAGAGCCAGGAAAGCCACAGCTTGAATTTCAGATCCCAGATGGAGTCAGCAGAGCTGGCAGCTAGGAGAGCCATCTTTTTCCTTGTGAACTGAACACATTTGATGTGGAGTGGTTGGGAGGCAATAACGAGGGAGCCCCACGATGCCATTTTACAATTCTCGACACATCACTATCCTTTTAAACTAACAAAAAGAAACTCACTTGGCACCACCCATGGCGAAAACGTAACCTATTTATACCGAAGGTGCCCTTTCCTCAGAGGGTGCAATTGATACGATAATTTATGTGCCCCTAAACCAGGGCAGACTAGCCATTGCCAGCAAGGATTACAACGCAATGCTCTTATTACATCTTAAATAGGAAAATAATTCATCCGAGGGCCCGTGTCTTTCTTCATGTGTGTACGATGCCTTGCAAAATGGACTCCTCCAATCCACACCAAGTCTGCTGGGCCCCACCATACAAGACATAAATAGTAATATGGCCCCTAGATCCATTCCAGTAGTGAACACAACATTTGTCCTGCCATTAAGCACCTCTCTCTCTCTCTTTCCCTCTCTGCCCTTGCAGTGCCTCTGTAGTTCAGTGTGTATTAATCACTATTATAACATCAAAGAATGAAATCTTTTGCAATAAGGCTCTCCAAGAATCCTTTTGAATCTTGACAAAAGGCAAAGCTGCTCCACAGAAGCTCTGGTTCGTGGTACAGACACACAAAGATCACAAAGCACAGATACCGAAGGAAGTCCTCTCTTCTCCAGCACAAGGGAGCCAGTCCTAGATGTAGCACATATCGTATGGACACCACCACCCTGATGAGAGACAGACTTTGTAGCGTGCTGCTTTTTTACTTTCTCAGCATGGCTAGCTGGCATTAGAACGCCTGCTTTAGAAAAAGGCTAATATAAATACTGTTCTGACTGCTGTGTATAGTTTAATAGCTGCTGCACCAGTGACGTATAAAAACCAAGAGGGCTACAGCATGAAAACTTTTTATGCACAAATACTGCACCTGAGCATCCAGTGTCTACAGGAACAGCTTGTTTGTGCCCTTCCACCTCTCTACCCCTGCTCTGTCATGCCATGACTGAATGCCAGCGATCATCAATCAGTGGCTGAGACAGGGCTGCAGTGTCTTGGCAGTGCCTTGCCAAACTCAGCCTGACTGCAGCAGCAGCAGCCAACCCAAATACTCCATCTTGGCCTTTCAGGAAAGAGCAGTGTAGTGTTGGCTTTGGATCCAATAGGCCCTTTAACAGAGAGGCTACTGCCCACACCTCCAAGGTACGTGGGCTCTGCGGTCAGACTCAAAGTACTGTGGACCCTACTTTCTTTTACCTTTCCAAACTGCCTAAAGGAAAGTTAATTGAAGAGAACCCCTGACCCATCTTTATTACAAGCATAAGGAGCAGATACGATTTTCAGACATGGCAACAAACTCTGCAGCGCAGGGATCTGCCCAACAAGCCCACCCCCAAATAATCCTGCTTCCAGAGATGCACAGCCTATACCTGGAACGCACTGGTTTATCAGATGATAGCTACCATATGAATGGTGCTAACACTCTCACCAATCCAGGCAGTAGCTGCCAAGTGATATTATCTTCTCAGTCTATGCAAGGCTCCCAACCAGTGGGATTTGCAGTGTTGAAATCACAAAACATGCTAAACTAGTCCCTGGGACATGTCTTACTGGAGAGATTTTCTAGAGATGCATGATTCAGCTGCTGACATGCCCTTAAAACTGGGTTCACTCCTACCCCAATATATACCAACCAGTGGAAAACGGACACTTCTTCTAATAGCCTTCCTGGTACAGCATGGTGGCAGTGCGAGTGTTTATCTTGTTAATGAGTGCAGTATTATCTAGTAATTAGAGTGGTGTGGGGGGGGAAAATTAGGTTCTACTCTTGATGCCACTACCAACCCACAGTGTGACCCTGGGCATATCACTTAACCGCTCTGTGCCTCACTTGCTGCTCTTATAAAATGGTGATAAACCCACCTTTGCAAAGTCCTTAGAGACCCAGTATTGAATGATACTATATGGGCACAGGAAATGCAGGCGGAGATCAAAGTGTTAGACCTAGACTTTGTAACTTTAAATGACATTAGCCCAAACTGTCATGAGATAATCTGATAAAGAGAGACCTTGGGAGCTTAGCCAAATGGTTCTCACTTGTTCAACATTTCATTCTTGTCGTTTTTCCTGCCAGCTGCTAGAGTGAATACGGGTTTGAATTTGGCTCAGTGACACTATTATTTCATGTACTGCACTCAAATATCATCCCCTGCTGTTTATGGACTGCTTTGTCAAGGCTTCACACACAGCAGTTAGGTGGAACAGTTAGAGAGCCATTAAGTGCATATTCTACAATACAGTAGAGAAGAAATATTGTTACACACAAAGCTACCACGGACCAGACTGAATTCATAACCAGTAGTTTTCATCCAGCATATCCCATGGCAGTGAAAGCAAGAAAAGTCTAAACAAACACCGATGAATAGACAAAAATTGGTTTAGAGAAATGGAATAGAAGTGTGCCTGGGTATGAGATAATCTCTTCTGTGAAGAATGTGCCTAAAAGGTGATCTCCGAGATGGATCTCACTGCAGTTACTTTTTTTTTTTTTTTGCTTTAAAACATGCAAAATGGTTGACATCTATAGTTTGGGGTCACACAGTCTGTACTATTGTACAGTATGATCAGCCATACCACTATAGAGTTTTATTTCTACCCACTGGGTAAGATGAGAGATGCCAGGACAACTGGAGTTTAAGGAACCCAATGTGCGTGTGAAAGAATTTAAATACAATTGTAGTTAGGTTGTTCTTTCTCAGGGAAGTTGATTTTTGCTGCTAGGGTACTAAATTTTTCTTTCCCATCATATCAAAGATTCAGTTAAGCTGCCAAAACTACAGGGAAACATGGGATGCAACAAGTAAACATGGGATACCTACACGCAGATTTATTCCATCACTGCTGAGACTTATGAATACAACTTCTATGCTTGTTAGTAGGGGAAAAGTGGTGGTATGCCATATTCAGCTGGACAGAGGCCTGGCCTTTCACCCCCTTTGCCATATTAAGACCACAATAGATACAGCAATATGGAATCCGACTGATGATGAGGCACAGAGAGCTGCTCTGCCAGCCATTCCATGTTTGTTTGTTAGGCTTTTTAATGTCCCTGAAGTAGTTTGTATGAGATGACATGTCACTATAAATTTATATAAATAAATGTATATGAGAGTCAATGTATTGAATTCAATAAAAGAATCTTCACTTTTCAGTCTTTGGTCCGGCTGTCAGTGTGTCATTCACACGCAGATCCTCAATACCACAGAGGGCCCACCAAAAACTACACATCCTCAGCAGCAACACATAGGGGGTGGATGTGTACCCCTTGAGAGCACCGGTGCACCCTCTGACTGGCCACACTCACTGCTTAGGTGATGTGTATGGGGGCAAGCGGGAGTGCCAGTGCTCCCCCTCCAAGCACCGGCCAATTGCTGTAGTTGCTCCTAGAAGCTGTAGGGGTCCCCCCTGGAACAGCAAGATTGGCCACAAGGGGAACCCCAACAGGTGGCAAGACTGGTCACAGGAGGGGTACAGGCCCCCCCACCTAAGGCAGCACCAGCCATCCATGCATATCCTGGAACACTTGGTGATGCAAGAGTAACGAGACAGCCACCAGCTCCAGACTCTCATGAGGCCACTACAATGGAGAAACCTGAAGCTTCCTTCATGACTGCCTTGAGTTGGTTCACTTGGTTTTCTACTTTCTTTACTTAGTCTTCCTAAAGAACCTGCTTTTGGTAGGAGGGCACACTACCTGCACAAGCCCAGTCAACTGTTGATATTAAGAAGGATCTCATGGAGAGGAACAGTCAACAGGTTGACAAGCCATACACTTTGCAGCTAGGCATGTTCAAATAGTAATGAGAATGGAGAAAGGGTGAAGAGACTGCTGGAAGTTGACTGTAGCTATTTTGGTTGGGTAAGTTTGTTACGTTATATAAAACTACATAAGAACTGAGGGATGGATATGTAAAGAAGATGGTCAGGTGAAGCCCTCATGATACAGGCCCTCAGATTAAGGCTATCCAACAGTTGGAAGGAGAGGAAAGTTGAGCATTTCAGGGCACCATATGAGGAATGCAGGTAGAGAAAGTTTGTGGCTTAGCTGCAATTGCTAGAGTATTAAACAGGACGTGAGACTGTGAGAAACGGCAGCAGGGAGGATCCACCAACACAAGAGCACCCACCCACCTAGTAACAAGCAAGACACATTCAAAGAGGTGCAAAATATTTATAACACTATCAACAAAGTGCAAATCTAAACGGAACATTTTACAAAGAAAATTTTTTTTGAAAAAATACAACTACAAATGAAGGAAACAAAAAACACAGAATCAAAGAGATCTGAAGGAGAAAAAACCTGAAATAAGGACAGTCAGTTCAACAATTACTTTTAATTAATGACCATGTGCAGTGCCACTCCAGGACTCTGCCTAGGTCAAGCATAAAGAAGTCGTCACCTACAGAGCTGCTTTAAAAATGTAACACTATCCAAAGATTTCCCACTCTAAAAGAGCATCATACAGATACTCCCGCTGAAATTTCCCAGCCTTTGGTCAGGTCTGACAAGAGAGTCCCCCTGGAACACAGGTAACCTTTGCCTGTTTTAGCAGCTATTATTTCATTTCTAAGACAACACTGATAAATTGTACCAGAAGTTACCAGTATGAAAAAACACATCACATTCAGAATTTAACTGAAAATGGGGAAGAAGAGTCTCCAGACATATGAAGCCCCCAAAATTGGGCTCATTAAAAACAGATCACTAAATAAGCAATCAAGAGGCAGAGGTAAAAGACAGGACAATTAAAAACAACTACCGGTAATTGCAAGGGGGAAAGAAGAAAAAAAGAAAAGAAAAGATAGTCCATCAAGTAGGCAGGTCAGTCATTAGCAGAGTCTGTGACAGGGCTACGCTGGAAGTGGTCAGGAATGCTCTGGAAGCGACGGTAGTTTGCCAAGTTCTTGTTCACCCACTGATTAAGACTGTATTTTTGGGTAGGTTTCTTGGAGAACCGTGGGTAATTTCTGCAAGAACAGAAGGGGGAAGAAAGGAGAACAGAATGAATTAGGGCAGGAAGCATGCATGCAAGCACTGAAGGAACAGCTACTGGTCTGTAGATATGTTCCCAAGCCCAGGGGTTTGCAGACATGCTTCTATTGTTACTGGATTTTAAGAAGGGGAAACCCCCCGCCCCCCAGTTATCTAATGAATCCCCCTTGGCAAGGAATGGTGGTAAAGTATCCAAAGAATCTCTTCCAGGAGCTTTATCTAATGCTTTCTCAGATTTCCAAAAAACCATGCATGTCCATGGTCCGCCGGAGAAGCCTGTAGGTGCCCAGCACGTGACAGTTAAAAAGGAAGTGAATTCCCTCTGGAAGTTGCCATAGCCAGAGAACACATTTTGCCAAAGCTGACAGTATTAAACAAGCAGCTTCAAATCATCTTCCCACAGTGCCTTTAAAAGGCCAATTTTACTTGAATCAACTTGCCTGTAACCTGCTTAGTGGCTGGAAAACAAAGCTTCCCCACTGTCAAATGCTGCTTTGCCCATTTAGCTCTTTGAAGAAGAGCTGCTGCCTTTTCTTTTTCTTGTTTGTGCAGGGATATCAACAGGGTTCAGGAAATGGTATTTATTAAGTGCAAGGACAAAATCGGGCACAAGGCAATGGCTGGGGGCACTCCTACAAAAATACTGACCATATAAAATAGTTATTTTGAAGGGGCACCTGGCTTGCTCATGGTGATTCACATCGACACAGAGAACCTTCAGTTCTACATCAGTAGCTCAGCAAGTTTCTAACCAAACAGGCTTCAAACTGCAACACAAGCTGGGGTTACCAATCCTGGCAGACTGGTGTCCATGTAACAGGTCACCAGCACACCACGCTCCCATGTTAAAAGGTTAAGTCCTAACTGGACCACGGTGATAGAGCCATGTCTTCCCCGAGTCTCTCTAAGTCACCGTTACACTGAAGTGAAGAACTACTTCCCAGCACTTGGGCTGTCTCCATTCCCATATTTTCTCATATAGAACACACAACCCCATAGCTCTTAAAGTCAGCTGATTTTTCAGCCCAGAACAGAAGCTCCCCTGCTTTGATTCCTGCTCCAAAAAAAAAATCAACCGCCAGCAGAATCAGCAGCATCTCTTTTCAGGCAGCTGAGGGAGTCAATTGACTTAATGTCTTACTGTTCTTCATTCTACAGGTGTTACTGACCAGCTCTCCTTTTTAATGGTCTTGATGTTCCTCTAGTCAAAAGAAAAGTTGGATTGATTATCTGCTGGTCTCTCTTCCCCTACCTCACAGCCTTGCAGACTCTTTAGCTGTCCCTGCTCCACAGTCATACTGGGGGAAAAAAAAACAAAACAACAAAAAAACAAACAAGCTGCCCCCTCTCATTCTTTCTTCCCAGAAACAAGATGTGTATTTTATTCTGGGAGTGAGATAAGTGAGCAAATACAGTATTTGGCTTGAAGCTTAATGGCCAAGGTGCCAAGTCTCTCTGATGAGTATTTTACTTTTTTCTGAACAGATATTTAGCATCCAGGAGAACTTCCTTTGCAAACTATAATCATTTCAAAGAAGAGGTCAGCGATTAGTTCTCAGATCAGTAAAATCCTCTGAGGAATTTCTAAGTAAGGAAAGAACGAAAGAAAAAGGTTCCTGAACAAGACAATCCAATGGGAAATGAAGTAAGAAGAGCTTTCCTCTGGCCCCGTCCCCTTGCCACAATTATGAGTGCCATACCTCATTGTGAGGTCCGATATATACTTCCAGCTTTGGTCATGGTTCCCGTTCTTGCTGGCAATGTTACTCAACAGAGCATACCATTCCTCTAACGTACCTGCAATTCAGCAAATCAAGCAGTTAATGGGAGATCAAGCATGTTACATGGGCTGGATAAAAGCAAAGAACTGTGAACTGACTGCTGATGCTGGTCCTGGTTCTCCAGAAGGATCTTACACTAGCAGATGGGTGGCCACAGAGATTGTAGGCCCATCAGTAAACCCCCTTTTCAGGGATACTTGGGAGACACTTTCCTGGATTGCAGACGTCTGCTACCACCACACATGGGATATCACTCGTCAGAATGCTCCCCACATAATAGGCTCCTTGCTGCCCTGATGACCTGCTGCACTGATCCAATAGCATGCTTCTATAATCCAGGTACAACAAATATCTTCATTCACAATTATTTAGATCTGAAAAGGAGTTCCCTCTATTGTTACTGATCTCACTGCCAGTGTTATCTACTGCATACAATAAGCCCCTTCATTAAAGGCAGGTGTTCTACACAGGTCTCCTGCTGTGAATCCTTCCCAAAATGATGCAATGGATGGATTGGCAAGGTACAACAGTCCCTGTGTCCAGGAAAGAAGCTAGTAGCTCAGACTTTTTCTGCAAAGCTTGTACTTTTGCCCACTCCTCACTTCAGGATCTGGCAGTTCCAGCTGAGATAAGTGCGGTGAACTCTCTGCTTAAATCTCTCTTTGTATGTTGCCGTCAGGCTTCTGCAAACAATGGGATTTTTTTCCACCTCCTTAATCCCATGACTGCAGTGACATGAGTTGTGGCTCTACATGAGGCTTCTCTCTCCTTTCTACAGGATCTTGCTGTTTCCTGAATGAGTCTCTATGGAGTGGTCCCCCTATCTCCTTTGATGGAGAAGCAGTTTTCAATTAATTGAAGGGGTTATCCCCCAAGTCTGAAAGATGACTAACCTCCTGTCGAAAGGACCCCTTCCTCAAAAGGACTTCCTGACAAGTCCAAGGTCCCATGCAGGTAGCAAATGAGTAATAAAATGCAGGCTCTTGCCACCCACATGTTTCAAAACAGCTCCCTTTGATACCAAGTCATTTCAAACTATTTGGAGAAGTCAGTGGAAGATGTGCAATTTCTTCCAATATCATAAGCACTTCCCAAGAATTCAGGTTTTCTATGCAGGACTGTCTACACCTACTTGGAACTGCAGTCAAGCAGAGACAGGAGAGAAGGTGGGTGCCATCTTTGGGAACAAAATCTGGGGACAGACAAATGCATGTCCAAGAACTGCTGCAGCAGTCTCACTTCTCCCAGCTACCATCCCAGCAGTGGAGAAAAGTGGAAGCATTTTGATCAGGCACCTGTCCCTAGCAAAGCCCAATGTGTTAGGGGTAGTGCTAAAGGTTAATGTTAAAAGCTGTTTAGCCTGCTCTATACCAGAGTTTCTCAACTTGTGGGTTGCAACCATATGCAAGAGGGTCCTAAACAAACTTTAAAAATGGATTCTCCTTTGAAGAAGAAAAGCCATGGGAAATCCGTGGCTTTTCCCTTGCAGGCTGGCAGAGTTCCAGCCTGCAAAGGGCTGCTTGGGGCCCCCCATACCTCACACAAAACCCCCTGGCTTTACTTTGCTCTGTGCCAAAGAGAGATCAGAACCTGATCTTATAGTTGGGTTTTTTCCTACAATAGAAATTGAGATTTTTCCATGAAGGAATTTTTAGATGGATTCTCCCCCCGACCCAGAAAGTTCTTCCGGCTATTAACTCCACCCCAAACTCCACCTTACCCACTGCCAAACAAGTTTTGAGATGCCCCACAGTATAGAAAAAGCTGCTGCAAAGCAGGCCACATTTTAAACAGAATACTTGTCTTATTAACACCTCCCCCACCACTCACAAAAACAGGAACAACCTCTCTTTTCAATTGGTGACTGCAGCAAATGCCATCCTAGAAAGGCAATCTTAAGCAGTCATTTAAAGTTTGCAGCTGCCTTCAACAGCTGAACACGAGGGCCAATACCATGCAACTAACTAATTCTTCACATTACTAGTAATTTTGGCAAGGGGAGAGGGGCCCATAGTAGAAAAAAATCCATTGCACCTCCTTAGAAGCATGTTCTCATTGGTATTGGGACCCCTTAAACCTGGGGTGGGCAATTATTTTGGGCGGAGGGCCACTGACTGAGTTCTGGCAAGCCATCGAGGACTGCACGGCAGGCACCCAGGGGCAGATAAATATTAAGTTTTCTAAATTTTTTAGGGGCCCCACGAGCCAGATAGAATGGCCTGGTGGGCCGCATCTGGCCCCAAGGCCACATTTTGCCCACCCCTGCCTTAAACAGCTCAATAATGTTTTTACTTCTAGTGCTATTGAATCCAAGGATCTCAGTGCTTCTGTGAGCAGTAAGGATCATGACCAAGTACAGCGAGGCCAGAGGGAAGACACAAAAGTGAAGCAAGTTGCCATATTCATTGCGATTTGACAGGTATATTCCATCCCCACCTCTCCCAAACAGCTAAGGTATCAATCAGGCTATACACATTTAGGATCAGATTTTCAAGGAAATTCAAACCTAGGCAGCTCCAAATGTTCTCAATGGGAGCTTTTGGATCTGGGGCTCTGCAGAGTCAGGTCAGTAGCCTAAAAGTTCCTTTTAAAAATCACCAACCTTTGTAGTTTCTACTGCATGTGGCTTTCCCTTAGAGAAGCTTTTGCTTTCATATTCCACAGGAGTTTCTGCCTTTGCTGGGGATGCATATTTGACTCTATTATGAAGCAGCCAACTCCTGGAAGCTCCTCTACTCTAGAATACAACTCATCTTGCTGTGAGCAGCCACTTCCCTTATTGGCTTTACAAACATCAACCATACTCCCTACTAGAGCTGAGACTTTAGGGAGGCAATTCCGTTAGTTTTAATGGATCCATTCAAACGGATCCCTGGGTTTGGCTATACCAGGGGGGTACCTGACTCAGGACAGCTAAGTCTAGACCCTAGATCTTGTCCCCTCCCACGACATTATAGCCAAAGGGAGGGAGCTCCAGTAAATCAACAATTGCCTCTTTCCTCAGCTAACTCAATTCCAGCCAAAATGAAAGGAGGCGTTTCAAGACGGACATAGCCATAACAGCATTCATTCCTATGTTCTCTCTTTATTTCTTCCCAAATCCCTTATGTTGTTGCATTTCGTCTCTCACAACACTTCCAAAAATCTGCAATATGCTATTTATTAGTCTTATCCAGTGGTGTTCAACCTATGGATGTGTTATCCAGCCTGCAGGGCTCCCCATGGGTCCAGAAAATTGGCAGCAGGTGACTGGTGGCAGTGTCAGTTGCTGCTGTGTCTTTAAGATACTAAATAAAACCAGGTCTTAACAGATCCCCATGACACCTGACAAGGTAGATCTTCCTCTTCCCATCATTTCCAGAACAGTGATGAACAAGTCCCCCTCCAAAACGAGGGAGCCCCCACTCTAGGACTTGGATGTTGCATCAACCGGTCCTTGGAGAGAATTTGTAATAGAAATTTGCTTGAAAAACCCTTCCAGAAAGAAGTTACTCCACACTCAACTAGAAGAGCTAGCGTGGCTTCCCAGGTACATCATAACACAGGACTGGACTCAATGTTCCCAGTCCAAATGGCATCATGGAAGTTATCTGAGCAGCAGGTGGTGCAAGCATTACTGGACATGCACAATTACAGTGTTAATGACCTGCAAAGGCAGATTTACTGGAGTACAGAGATCTGGGCAAAAAAGCAAGAGAAGGATCCAGTGAGGAGGGGAAACTGCTTTCCCCATTAAGTTTGTCCTTCACTTGTCCTTTAAAAAGTAGTCCTCAGCTACATCTCCCTTATGGGCCCAGACTAACAGCAGCATTGTGTAGCACGCTGTGCCAAGAGCCATATAATATTCAACTCGAGTTACAAAAATAGGAGCCTCATCAATAGTGATGACTGAGAAGAGACCAACCAAAATCACCAATGAGAGGCTCATCAAGGAGGATTTGATTCTATTTAGGTTTGAATAAAGGGCAGTAATGAAGTGCGAATACCAACAAGCGGTCAGCTGGCAGATTTCTTTTGTGGTCAACTATTAGCAGTTCCAGCCAGTCATTTTGGAACAGATGTTCAAATCACATCTTATTTTCATGGGCTCTAGGACCCAGTCCCAGCAGCATTTAGATTCATGTAGAAAGCTGCAAATGAGTCTATTCATTCAGAGTGACTACTCCCCACTTCCTGAGGGCAATGCTGACAATCAAAGCCACTTGTTGATTTTTTGCTAGTCTCTTCACTTAAAAGTGGCCAGGCTGAAAGAGTTACACCTCCCCCCATGCTCACTGCCCCCCTCAGCAAAAAGAGGCTTCCTTCAAGCTATTCAGTGTGCAGGCATGACATGGTTTGTAGTGATCACAGACTACTTTACGTGTAAGTGGTTTTAACCTACACAAGCATGGGAAAGTTGAATTTGTATAGCATCAGCAATGTGTTACGTGCCACACAGATGAGTACAAGATCCCTCCCCCAGAAGCAGACATACATATGAAGGATAGGAAATGCAGTGCAAAGCAGTGCAGGGGAGAAGAGTGAAGTTCAATGCTACCACAATGCAAGTGATAAGTAACCCAAATATACAGGACAAGTCTAGTCTAACAAGATTGGTGGCAGTAATAAGGTACCAGTACTTTCTAGTCACCTGTTTGGTTACCACTTTCCAGAAAGAACTAAATCAATGGATGGCTGGCTTTGAAGCCTATATTCTGTTTGAAATTACTCAAAAACCCTATATGTTCTGTGACTTGGTAGAAGAGCAATTATAAATTCTTGCTAGATTTAGGGGTATGCAGAGGGAGGTAAAATTCAGGATCAAACCCAACCTATTCAGCAGGTACTCCTAGGCCAACTGGAAAAAATCCTCCCTACTAGTTGAGATAATACAAGTTTGGACTAATAACAAAAGGTGTGTGTGTGTGCTACATGTAATAATCTTCCTTGGCAAAATGGAGCTTTCACCTCAGCCACCAACTTCATTCATCAGGGGCTCCTGCCGGACATGCTATGAGTCACAACATACGTCTTGCATTTTTCATTTGAAAGGAAGGAAAGATAGATCAGATTTAGCTTCCCTCACATGGCCCCTCTGCATTACTTATGCCATATTCATACACTGGAAAGCAGCCCTGTGGCGATGCAGCTGTTCGCACCGCCCAGATAAGTGGAGGATCCATGTGATGAGCAGCACGACTCTCAGTTTTGTAGAACTCTCAAGAAATGACAATTTGGGAAGAGCCCAAAGAATCCACTTGGTTTGAGGCCATCTCTGAAAGCTGATGGATCCTCTTTAACCTCACAAGTTTCCACCCACAATCCCTTTAAGCTTTGCTCTTCAGTCAACAGTCGAGCCTGTTTTTTCAAGGGGGATTTTTCTTTTTAAAAAGTCAGTAACAGCCTTTGAATGACCCATTTAAGAGGGGAACAGTCCAAAAGGCCTGGAATTGATTAGCAAGAGCTGCAAGTCTTACCTCCTGGCATTCCAGTTCAGGATTTCATAGCTCCAGGTCCAACGGGGCAGACAGAAGAGAATGATCTCCCTACCTTAGCACCACCAGAGCTAGAACTCAGGTCCTCCTCTCCCAGTTTATAGGCAACACAAGTGCTTTGCTGCCCAAAGTGCCAAAGTACAACAGCATGCATGCACCACCACATGACTCAAATGCATGCAACCTTCCTGCTTACCCCAGCTCTTATGAATATTACTATACAGGACCTCTGTGCAACCAAGACCCTGGAAGTGAAGGTGATGCTACTCCTAGTACTGCCTGCAAGCAAGGGCCTCTGAGCCAGCTTTACAGAATGAAGCCTAAGTGTATTGCCAGCTCTCCCCAGCACCATACTGCAACCTTGAGCTGTAGGTTACCTGACACAGGATCCCTGGGAGTCCTTACGTGGGCACGCACACACTGAATATAGATTCGTTTCTTCTGCTCAAGCTCCTCTTCAGAAGCGTACAGCCTTTAAATGAGAGAGACAACATTAGCTTCTCAGAAGGACCTGCCAAGCAATGGTACATGCAACAAACAGATCTGCCTTATAGCTACACAGACAACAAGCTCCTCAAAGCACTATTCTTCTGGACTCGTTAGCTGGAAGGAGGACTCTGGAGAAGCTTCAGAAAAGTATTTCTGGAGAAAGCAGGAAAGGGAGAGCCAGCCAAAAGATCTGGCAAGGCATTCCCAGGATCAGGGAAGTTCAGCATCTGCACTGTTCCCATTAAAGGAGTGGACATCGCCAGTTACACAAGGCCCCTTTGGGAATGGGAATGAGAATGAGAATGATGGGGAGTATCACATCTCAGTGGAGTAACACCAAAAGCAGAAGCAGGTGTAATGAATCCAGAGTTTCAGACACAGTAGTACATTAGTGAGTAAGGAAAGATGGAGCTTTCCCTCTCTCAGAGAAAGCCTTCTTGTCCACTTTGACAGAGAGCTTCCCTCCCCATTTCCATGAGCTGTGTTGTTGCTGCCATCTGCTGGAACCAAAGAGATCAAGTGCCATGGGGCTCTCAAACACTCGCAGCATGGGCCATTCTGACAGCATCTCAAATACTTCCACTTCCATTCAGGGCAGCTTAGATCCTCTATCTTTACAAGTCACCCATAAGGCAAAACCATCCTAAATACATTTAACTATTTTCATGTCTTATAGTGCAACTTAGCAAAAGGAAGCCAGATGAGTTAGCACCATGAAACAAGCCAGTTCTCCATAGATCAGCACTGAGCTAAGGTAGCCAGAGGCCCATAAAAACACTACCTGTTTTCCATCTGTGGCACAGGAAGGACTTTGCCTAGCTTCTTCCCACTGGGAGCCTCTTGTCCACAGCTCTGGCCCAAGATTACAGAGTTTAACTGGACAGAGGAGGGAAAAAGTTAAGGCGTATCAAAATATACAAGTTTCTTACTTACTCATACGTATTGTGCACTTGTGCATGCACTCAGGCAGTTACTGATCCCAAAAACACAATATTTATAAGAGAAAGTGCCCGTGTCACCCCCCACAGTGCCCCTGTGCTGTTTCAGCAACTTATAACATGTTGCTGCAACCACTGCAAGACAGCGTTGAAAGTGTAAAGTGTTTATAAAGCAGGGCTGAGATAAGCCAGTGCTGCCCAAGGCTTTTTCCTCAGGAAAGAGATCAAGTGTTTTGTTTACTTCGAGATTGTCTGTCAGTTCAGACACGGAAGACTCTTGCCCCAAATCCTCCGTTCGGGAGCCAATGTTCTTCAATAAGCCACCTTCTGTTGATTTTGGAGGGTCCAGGTTTAAGGCATTACTAAAGGCTTTCAGATGCTGTAGCAGTCCTGGTGCAGAATTGTCCACGTCATCCTTACTTTCGTCACA
Source organism: Crocodylus porosus (assembly GCF_001723895.1). NCBI lineage: Eukaryota > Metazoa > Chordata > Crocodylia > Crocodylidae > Crocodylus > Crocodylus porosus. The sequence continues at coordinate 8,692,483 of NW_017728939.1, read as the reverse complement.
GGCAAGGTCAGGTGAGGGTGTGGAAGTTCCCAGGGGTGCACTGCAACAGTCAAATGATTCTTGGATTTCTACTGGTGGATTTTCCACACCATTTGCATCCAGACTGTGCTGAGCTGGAAGGTCTGGTGCCTCTTCAAGAGCCAGGCTATTACAGCAGATTTCATTATCCTCTGTGCTACTTTTATCTGCATTTTGTAAACCATTTCTTATTACTTGCACAGTTGGCTTTTCAGTTTCCTCCAACGCATCACCCCCTTTCACCTGAAGTACAGAGACAGCATCAATCGGGGTAACACTTGGAAGTTCCTCCATCCCACAGTCAAACAACGTGCCAGTGATTTGGCTCATTTTCAAGCAGTCTGCACTCAAGTACTTTTCACAGTTGGGATTTGCAGTTTCCTTGTCCAGACCAGAGCACCTAGAACTAGCAGAAGAGCATGTCCAGGAGGTAGACGCATCATTTAGTACCTCCTCCTTGGTCCCTGATGTCTTTGCATCTTTGGGTACCCCCGAGTCCCAAGTCCACCTACTTTTAATTGTCTCCATATTTTTTCCACCTAAATTTAGGTTGAATAGAGCAAGCTTGCCAGAGGTATATGGCTCAGGTTCTAAGTCATCATCTGCCAAGAGCTGCTGGATCTCCTCCTCAGTGTAACTACAGGAAGAGTCCTCTTGTTCACTGTCTGTTGGTTCCAGCAAGGAATCATCAAGCATACTATCATCAAAACACCTGGTTGTATCTAGAGAAAGGACCACAGCACTATCTTCCATCAGAGAAGATCTGTTAACAAGGCTTTCTGCCTCAGCATCATCCAGGCAGTGAGAGGATGCCAGGAAGCAGGCAGAATCTGGGGAACTTAGCAGTAGTTTCTCCAATGGGCATGGAGTGTTGCAGTAGTGATTCAGCTGGCAACGTTTCTTAGTAGACTCCTCAGGCTGAGCCCCGTCTGGAGAATGCAAGGGCCTTTTGGCTCCGGGCACTGGACTGTTATCAAGTTCATGAGATAAGCCAGGGCCCAAGGACTGAGAACAGCTTGCCATGATGCTGTTGGGCTCTGTATTTCAGTGATCCACTGCTTTCTGCTCTGAAGCAGTGTCTGCTGAGTCCCAAGCAGCTGATTATGTGCTCTCTCTATCTAGAGAGTCAATCACAAAATGGCTCCCACCTGCCTGCAAAAAGAAAACATCAACAGTAATTAAAGAAAATCTCTCATTTGTTCTTACCTCAGCTACAGTTACTCCTTTGCCAGCTGCTTCCCTTTGCAAAAGTGATGCCCCCCCTCTCCTGCCTAGAAGAGGCAAGTATTGGATTTTCACTTAGCACAGAGCACCTAATGCTTATCCTCCAACTACTTGCTTTGAAATCAAGGATGCTGTACAGTCTGACACTGAAGGAAAGACTGTCTCTTGCTTTGTTTGCTTTCTGACATCGACTACTTCTCTTAATCACATTTACACCTTTTGGATACAGCAGCAAGAGAACAGCTCTATTAGAATCCATCCTTGATTGAAACAACCCAACATTTAAAGACCCCTGGTCTTTGCTGCATCCACTCTTGGCCTTTATGGCTTAAACAAACACTAACAGAGGAAGATATAATAGAATGAGTTTGCTCAAGGTACTCAAACATGAGGTACAGAGAAAGGCTGATGCTCTAGCAGCCAAATCTGTCATGCAAAGAGGGGCTCTAGGGAGTCCCACTGAAGCCAAACTGCTTATTTACCATTACCAATTTTAATAGTCAGCATTAATTAGAACCATTTTGTGAAAAGGACTAATCATCCTGCCTGTTTCTTTGAAGCTGTTAATGTCATTCAGTGTAACCCCTCCCACTGCTCAAACCTGCAGAAACAGCTCTGTATTTTTCCAAAGCACTTTTCACTTAAGTAAGGCAACTGATTTTTTTAAGTATTACATGAAGTCTCACAAACTTTCCTTCCCCTTCTCTGCCCAGGGAAAAGCAGCAGACTTTTTTTTCAAACAGGAAAACAAAGCCCAAAAGGTGAGGTAAGCACCAGTCCAATAATAGAGTGATTTCAGGACAGAACCTGGGAGAGAGCACATACATCTACTCCCTGACTACAACTGCTCTACCACAGCACACCCTAAATACTTCATCAGCACACAGAAACAAAACAGAGAAAAACAATGCACAGAGGACTTGTTAAATGCAAACAAAACCTTGCATTAGTCTTACTAAGACTCTCTAAATTTCACATTTTGCAGACATTCTTACTCTATTAAGAAGTCTCAGCCTGGAAGCCAGTATTTATCTGACTCCCATCCAATCAGTAAGTCTGTATTTGGGGGACGTATTTCCTGTCCCCTTTGACCAACTGGATTCAAGAAATACCTTGTGACCTTATTCTTCAAAGCCATTGGTTTGACTACCCACTGATTCCAAAGAGGAGTGTTTTGATAGGGAGCTCCACTATATAAAAGAGAAAATGAGGCAGCCCTCTGTTTAGGAGGCTTGCGTCTATTGTCCAGAGTAACATTTTGACCAAAGGAGTGGAACAGAACAACCTCATATACATAAAAAATGCACAAGAAGGATATGAAATGCATACAAGAAACAGCAAAGGTAAAAGGAAGATATGGTACAAATACCCATCCATCAATCAGTATTTGCTCCTGGCTTGGCAATTTAGATATAAATATCTTCAGGATCCTAACCAGGTGAGTGTAAACTACAAACTAGCTTGTCCCTGCAGGGTAAGCGAGTCTACCACGAGTGACTTCAGTGCACCAGTAAACACTTAAAATAGAATGAAAGACAGTGATTTAAGTGTCCGCTGGACCCATATTAGCAACAAGAGCCCTCAATCCTGTTTATGTGCTCAGTTTACACGTAAAAAGATAACTGCTCTTTGCTACATCCTGCCTGACTCACCTCTCACTCTGAAAGCCGAGCCGAGTACTGTGTATCCTGGCTTGCGTCAACAGATTCTGACGGCATAGCTTGGGTAACAATGGGACTGTTGATGCGTGAGCCAGCATACAAGCCAACTCCTTTCCCCCAGAGCTGTGCTGCCTCTGGAGGAGCAACCAAAGGAAAAACATGCATCTATGGGTAGAGCAGATCTAACTGAATGCACGCTGGGCAAGCCTACTGAGTTAAGGAGTTATTCTCAGATCAGAATCCTGCTCTGAGTTGTAGAGGAGATCTTCTACGGGGTCTCAGTAATGCAAGGAATACATTAAATGAGATGCTGGTAGGATCGTAGAACAGTGGACTGGAAAGGACCTCAGCAGGTCATCTGGTCCAGCCCCCTGCTCAGCACAGGAGCATCCCTACCTAAACCATCCAAGTCAAGTGCTTGTCTAATTTGCTTTTGGTAACTTCCATGAATGGTGCTTCCACAACCTCTCTGAGTCACCAGTGCAGAGCCACCCTTCCAGTGGGAAGGTTTGTCCTAATCTCCTACCTAAACTTCCCCTGCTGCAATTTAAGACTGTTGCTCCTTATCCCATCCCGTGACCACAGAAATGAGACCATCTCCATCCTCCCTATAACCATGCCACAGGTATATGAAGACACTAGTCAAAGTCCCCCTCTGTCTCCTGTGCTCCAAACTACATAATTATAGTTCTTTCAGCCCTTCCTTGCACGTCATGTTTCCCAGACTTCTCATCATTTTATCTTTCTTCACTAGACTTTCTTATTTGTCCGCATCTTTCTTGAAGTGCAGCGCCCAACCCAGGATGCTGTACTCCCATCCACAGAGTCAATCAACATGTCATGGAAGGAAATTGAGCTGGTTGGGTATACGTTGCTCTTGATATTGGCTGTCACCTTGTTCTCCTCCAGGTGCTTAGAAATAGATTCCTTGATCCTTCCAGGGTATTAGCTTATATTTGTTAACATTAACCATTAGAAATGTTAAAGGGTTAAAACAAGATGTGAAAAAAAGACAGATGCAGGTAGGATCCTTAAATGCAGAAAGGCAAAGCTCCAAAACCAAGGTCTGGGCTAAGGATAACTCAGTGCCCTTTTGTCCTCTTGCCTAGACTGTGCTTCCATTTATGCCTTTGTATTGGCCTCCCCCTGCCCTGGCTGCCAATTAACCTTCTCCCTTATAACATTTTTCTTCTCGATAGCATTTGCTATAGTTCACTCATTTCCCTTTGTATCCACACAATACTAAGAAATGTTACACTCAGTTTACATGTTGTTGCTTTGGTTGGTCTCTTAGAAACATCTCTCTTGTGCTTCCCAACAGTTTTCTGAGGCAGAACTTCACCAGAACCGCGCCCCTGCCACAAAAAACCTAAGCCCTAAGCTCCTGCCCCCGCCCCTTGTTACCTCTCTGAAAAGGGAATCTCGTGTCCCAACAAGTGAAAGGGCAATTTTTCAGTTCTACCATTGTTGGGGTGTCTAAGCAGGGGATTCAAAGGGACATCCTGCTCTCGACACTCTTGCTTTTTTGAGGTTGACTGGATTACTCTCTCCTGGCAATAGATCCAGGTGTCTTGTGTATGCCAACATCAGTCCAGACCAATAATTACTGGGTTCAATAATACAGATGATAACATAGCTGTTCTCAGGCAGCAAACCTTTAAAACTGGGTTTGAATGGGAACTTGCAGAAGAAGAAAATTGTCTGCAGACCGGATTTTGCTAAGTCTGGTTTCAACAGAGACTGGGGGGTCTTATCCCATCGCCTGGCTCAGCTGCGGAGACTCCTTCACTCCCACAGGTTCCTGCTGGCTGGCTGGCCCCACCCAGCATTTCACCCTGCCCCACGCCCTCCACCCCGTGTCTGCCTTCTGTGCGCAACTCTCTCCCTCCTCCCATCACTGTGTTGTGCAGGGGCCTTCGCAGCTCCTGAGGGAGGGAACTTCACCCCCATGTGGCTATAGGGATAGATAGCTAGATCCCTATAGCCACAAGTGGCTATACAAGAGAGCCAACCCACCTGCCCATTCCCTGATTTCATTTATATATAAATAGAATATAAATATATATATTTATATATTCTATCTATATATATGGACACACATGCACACAACAGATGCATTTAGACCTGCCCAGATTAGTCTATAAGGTGCACGCTCCCACGGCCACCCAGGTCCGTGGCTGCCAGAGCCAGCCTGGCACTGGGGGGGAGGGGCAAAGCCCCCAACCTGACCCCCCGGGCTCAGGGGAGAGGGCAGGGGCTCCTGGGCTCTGCACAGACCCCAGCACAAGACAACCGAGGGGAAGGAGGACTGGGGAGTCACAGGGTCCCACTCACCTGCCGCCATCTTGGTCGCCCTCCCCCCCGGGCTGCCGAGGCGCGCGCTCATTGGCTGCGCTGCGTCCG